>NW_026061814.1:451645-780790 GCF_023897955.1 Schistocerca gregaria | reverse complement strand
CAAATGTGCCACCGAAAACGGCGATTGCGTGTGTTGGGAGGAGAGGCGAAGCCTTCTTCTGCCGTGCGACTACTGTATAAGGACGCCAACGGCCATACCATGTTGAATACACCGGTTCTCGTCCGATCACCGAAGTTAAGCAACATTGGGCCCGGTTAGTACTTGGATGGGTGACCGCCTGGGAACACCGGGTGCTGTTGGCTCCCTCTCTTCTTTTAAATTTTATGTCACTACACCTGCCAGCCCTCTTTTCATGAAAAACTCTCAGGTGCGACAAAGATGCTTCCACAAGCATTTTAAATTACTGTATTAAACGTAAGATGCGAAATTACAGTAATGAACTCAGTTTGAACAAGA
Source organism: Schistocerca gregaria (assembly GCF_023897955.1). Lineage (NCBI taxonomy): Eukaryota > Metazoa > Arthropoda > Insecta > Orthoptera > Acrididae > Schistocerca > Schistocerca gregaria. The sequence continues at coordinate 780,433 of NW_026061814.1, read as the reverse complement.
ATGCGCGGAGGAAGAGTGCTAGGATCTCGTTGAAAAAAACGAAACACTGCGAATCGACAGATGTGCTCTTGAAACGCGTCAGAGAGTACTGTTTTGTAGGAGCGCTAAATTCCAAAAACTAACTACATTAAAGAAAGACCTGTTCCCGTCCGACCACCGAAGAAAAGCAACAACGTCAGTATTCGGATCGGCGACCGCCTGGGAACTCTGGCTGTCTTCATTTCTTGCTTTCTTGTCACTACTCCCGCCAGCCCTTTTTTCATGCTACCTTTCTCATGTGACAAAGATGCTTCCATACTGATTTTAAACTATCGTAAGATACGATATTAAGGAACTCAGTTTGAAAAGAGTGCGCCAAGTAAGACTTCCAAAGAGTCTCTGGAATAATAAAAACAGTATGAAGTGACAGAAAAGTTGTGAAAAACGTCAGGGCATATTGTTTTGTAGCAGTGCACAAGGGCAAATTTGTAAACAAAAATTTACCTTTCGTCGCTACAAGAGATGTATACTTTGCCGAAAAGCCTGTGTCTTGTGTGCATGTTTTCGCACCTTTCCACGGCACAGCGCAGCACAGAGCGGCACTGGTAGCTCCGAACGCCCGCACACGGCGCCTCGGACTCGCCGGTTCGGGCCGCGCCCATCTCGCAGATGCTTCTCGTACTTGTGCTGTCATATGGACCGCGACCCGAGCGGCAGCGAGCGGCAGTCGAGCAAAGTCGGGACAAGTCGGGACGGAAGGGGGCAGCCGAGAATGAACCGTGCAAATTACGCAAATATCTGGAAGCGCGACGAGTGTCAGGCAGGTGAGAACGCTTCCCTCTGTCTTCATTTCTTGCTATCTTGTCACTACCCCTGCCAGCCCTTTTTTCATGCTACCTTTCTCATGTGACAAAGATGCTTCCATACTGATTTTAAACTATCGTAAGATACGATATTAAGGAACTCAGTTTGAAAAGAGTGCGCCAAGGAAGACTTCCAAAGAGTCTCTGGAAATAACAAAACAGTATGAAGTGACAGAAATGTTGTGAAATACGTCAGGGCATATTGTTTTGTAGCAGTGCACAACGGCAAATTTGTAAACAAAAATTTACCTTCCATCGCTACAAGAGATGGATACTTTGTCGAACAAACGAATGACAGGCGGTGCAACGAGCAGCTGTGTTGTGCGTCTGACCCACGTGGCGTTGCGCCGGACTGCGCGTCGCCTTCGAGGTGGAAGGACGTGCTTTGCGTCAAATGTGCCACCGAAAACGGCGATTGCGTGTGTTGGGAGGAGAGGCGAAGCCTTCTTCTGCCGTGCGGCTACTGTATAAGGACGCCAACGGCCATACCATGTTGAATACACCGGTTCTCGTCCGATCACCGAAGGTAAGCAACATCGGGCCCGGTTAGTACTTGGATGGGTGACCGCCTGGGAACACCGGGTGCTGTTGGCTCCCTCTCTTCTTTTAAATTTTATGTCACTACACCTGCCAGCCCTCTTTTCATGAAAAACTCTCAGGTGCGACAAAGATGCTTCCACAAGCATTTTAAACTACTGTATTAAACGTAAGATGCGAAATTACAGTAATGAACTCAGTTTGAACAAGAATGCGCGGAGGAAGAGTGCTAGGATCTCGTTGAAAATAACGAAACACTGCGAATCGACAGATGTGCTCTTGAAACGCGTCAGAGAGTACTGTTTTGTAGGAGCGCTAAATTCCAAAAACTAACTACATTAAAGAAAGACCTGTTCCCGTCCGACCACCGAAGAAAAGCAACAACGTCAGTATTCGGATCGGCGACCGCCTGGGAACTCTGGCTGTCTTCATTTCTTGCTTTCTTGTCACTACTCCTGCCAGCCCTTTTTTCATGCTACCTTTCTCATGTGACAAAGATGCTTCCATACTGATTTTAAACTATCGTAAGATACGATATTAAGGAACTCAGTTTGAAAAGAGTGCGCCAAGTAAGACTTCCAAAGAGTCTCTGGAATAATAAAAACAGTATGAAGTGACAGAAAAGTTGTGAAAAACGTCAGGGCATATTGTTTTGTAGCAGTGCACAAGGGCAAATTTGTAAACAAAAATTTACCTTTCGTCGCTACAAGAGATGTATACTTTGCCGAAAAGCCTGTGTCTTGTGTGCATGTTTCCGCACCTTTCCACGGCACAGCGCAGCAAAGAGCGGCACTGGTAGCTCCGAACGCCCGCACACGGCGCCTCGGACTCGCCGGTTCGGGCCGCGCCCATCTCGCAGATGCTTCTCGTACTTGTGCTGTCATATGGACCGCGACCCGAGCGGCAGCGAGCGGCAGTCGAGCAAAGTCGGGACAAGTCGGGACGGAAGGGGGCAGCCGAGAATGAACCGTGCAAATTACGCAAATATCTGGAAGCGCGACGAGTGTCAGGCAGGTGAGAACGCTTCCCTCTGTCTTCATTTCTTGCTATCTTGTCACTACCCCTGCCAGCCCTTTTTTCATGCTACCTTTCTCATGTGACAAAGATGCTTCCATACTGATTTTAAACTATCGTAAGATACGATATTAAGGAACTCAGTTTGAAAAGAGTGCGCCAAGGAAGACTTCCAAAGAGTCTCTGGAAATAACAAAACAGTATGAAGTGACAGAAATGTTGTGAAATACGTCAGGGCATATTGTTTTGTAGCAGTGCACAACGGCAAATTTGTAAACAAAAATTTACCTTCCATCGCTACAAGAGATGGATACTTTGTCGAACAAACGAATGACAGGCGGTGCAACGAGCAGCTGTGTTGTGCGTCTGACCCACGTGGCGTTGCGCCGGACTGCGCGTCGCCTTCGAGGTGGAAGGACGTGCTTTGCGTCAAATGTGCCACCGAAAACGGCGATTGCGTGTGTTGGGAGGAGAGGCGAAGCCTTCTTCTGCCGTGCGGCTACTGTATAAGGACGCCAACGGCCATACCATGTTGAATACACCGGTTCTCGTCCGATCACCGAAGTTAAGCAACATCGGGCCCGGTTAGTACTTGGATGGGTGACCGCCTGGGAACACCGGGTGCTGTTGGCTCCCTCTCTTCTTTTAAATTTTATGTCACTACACCTGCCAGCCCTCTTTTCATGAAAAACACTCAGGTGCGACAAAGATGCTTCCACAAGCATTTTAAACTACTGTATTAAACGTAAGATGCGAAATTACAGTAATGAACTCAGTTTGAACAAGAATGCGCGGAGGAAGAGTGCTAGGATCTCGTTGAAAATAACGAAACACTGCGAATCGACAGATGTGCTCTTGAAACGCGTCAGAGAGTACTGTTTTGTAGGAGCGCTAAATTCCAAAAACTAACTACATTAAAGAAAGACCTGTTCCCGTCCGACCACCGAAGAAAAGCAACAACGTCAGTATTCGGATCGGCGACCGCCTGGGAACTCTGGCTGTCTTCATTTCTTGCTTTCTTGTCACTACTCCTGCCAGCCCTTTTTTCATGCTACCTTTCTCATGTGACAAAGATGCTTCCATACTGATTTTAAACTATCGTAAGATACGATATTAAGGAACTCAGTTTGAAAAGAGTGCGCCAAGTAAGACTTCCAAAGAGTCTCTGGAATAATAAAAACAGTATGAAGTGACAGAAATGTTGTGAAAAACGTCAGGGCATATTGTTTTGTAGCAGTGCACAAGGGCAAATTTGTAAACAAAAATTTACCTTTCGTCGCTACAAGAGATGTATACTTTGCCGAAAAGCCTGTGTCTTGTGTGCATGTTTTCGCACCTTTCCACGGCACAGCGCAGCACAGAGCGGCACTGGTAGCTCCGAACGCCCGCACACGGCGCCTCGGACTCGCCGGTTCGGGCCGCGCCCATCTCGCAGATGCTTCTCGTACTTGTGCTGTCATATGGACCGCGACCCGAGCGGCAGCGAGCGGCAGTCGAGCAAAGTCGGGACAAGTCGGGACGGAAGGGGGCAGCCGAGAATGAACCGTGCAAATTACGCAAATATCTGGAAGCGCGACGAGTGTCAGGCAGGTGAGAACGCTTCCCTCTGTCTTCATTTCTTGCTATCTTGTCACTACCCCTGCCAGCCCTTTTTTCATGCTACCTTTCTCATGTGACAAAGATGCTTCCATACTGATTTTAAACTATCGTAAGATACGATATTAAGGAACTCAGTTTGAAAAGAGTGCGCCAAGGAAGACTTCCAAAGAGTCTCTGGAAATAACAAAACAGTATGAAGTGACAGAAATGTTGTGAAATACGTCAGGGCATATTGTTTTGTAGCAGTGCACAACGGCAAATTTGTAAACAAAAATTTACCTTCCATCGCTACAAGAGATGGATACTTTGTCGAACAAACGAATGACAGGCGGTGCAACGAGCAGCTGTGTTGTGCGTCTGACCCACGTGGCGTTGCGCCGGACTGCGCGTCGCCTTCGAGGTGGAAGGACGTGCTTTGCGTCAAATGTGCCACCGAAAACGGCGATTGCGTGTGTTGGGAGGAGAGGCGAAGCCTTCTTCTGCCGTGCGGCTACTGTATAAGGACGCCAACGGCCATACCATGTTGAATACACCGGTTCTCGTCCGATCACCGAAGGTAAGCAACATCGGGCCCGGTTAGTACTTGGATGGGTGACCGCCTGGGAACACCGGGTGCTGTTGGCTCCCTCTCTTCTTTTAAATTTTATGTCACTACACCTGCCAGCCCTCTTTTCATGAAAAACTCTCAGGTGCGACAAAGATGCTTCCACAAGCATTTTAAACTACTGTATTAAACGTAAGATGCGAAATTACAGTAATGAACTCAGTTTGAACAAGAATGCGCGGAGGAAGAGTGCTAGGATCTCGTTGAAAATAACGAAACACTGCGAATCGACAGATGTGCTCTTGAAACGCGTCAGAGAGTACTGTTTTGTAGGAGCGCTAAATTCCAAAAACTAACTACATTAAAGAAAGACCTGTTCCCGTCCGACCACCGAAGAAAAGCAACAACGTCAGTATTCGGATCGGCGACCGCCTGGGAACTCTGGCTGTCTTCATTTCTTGCTTTCTTGTCACTACTCCTGCCAGCCCTTTTTTCATGCTACCTTTCTCATGTGACAAAGATGCTTCCATACTGATTTTAAACTATCGTAAGATACGATATTAAGGAACTCAGTTTGAAAAGAGTGCGCCAAGTAAGACTTCCAAAGAGTCTCTGGAATAATAAAAACAGTATGAAGTGACAGAAAAGTTGTGAAAAACGTCAGGGCATATTGTTTTGTAGCAGTGCACAAGGGCAAATTTGTAAACAAAAATTTACCTTTCGTCGCTACAAGAGATGTATACTTTGCCGAAAAGCCTGTGTCTTGTGTGCATGTTTCCGCACCTTTCCACGGCACAGCGCAGCAAAGAGCGGCACTGGTAGCTCCGAACGCCCGCACACGGCGCCTCGGACTCGCCGGTTCGGGCCGCGCCCATCTCGCAGATGCTTCTCGTACTTGTGCTGTCATATGGACCGCGACCCGAGCGGCAGCGAGCGGCAGTCGAGCAAAGTCGGGACAAGTCGGGACGGAAGGGGGCAGCCGAGAATGAACCGTGCAAATTACGCAAATATCTGGAAGCGCGACGAGTGTCAGGCAGGTGAGAACGCTTCCCTCTGTCTTCATTTCTTGCTATCTTGTCACTACCCCTGCCAGCCCTTTTTTCATGCTACCTTTCTCATGTGACAAAGATGCTTCCATACTGATTTTAAACTATCGTAAGATACGATATTAAGGAACTCAGTTTGAAAAGAGTGCGCCAAGGAAGACTTCCAAAGAGTCTCTGGAAATAACAAAACAGTATGAAGTGACAGAAATGTTGTGAAATACGTCAGGGCATATTGTTTTGTAGCAGTGCACAACGGCAAATTTGTAAACAAAAATTTACCTTCCATCGCTACAAGAGATGGATACTTTGTCGAACAAACGAATGACAGGCGGTGCAACGAGCAGCTGTGTTGTGCGTCTGACCCACGTGGCGTTGCGCCGGACTGCGCGTCGCCTTCGAGGTGGAAGGACGTGCTTTGCGTCAAATGTGCCACCGAAAACGGCGATTGCGTGTGTTGGGAGGAGAGGCGAAGCCTTCTTCTGCCGTGCGGCTACTGTATAAGGACGCCAACGGCCATACCATGTTGAATACACCGGTTCTCGTCCGATCACCGAAGTTAAGCAACATCGGGCCCGGTTAGTACTTGGATGGGTGACCGCCTGGGAACACCGGGTGCTGTTGGCTCCCTCTCTTCTTTTAAATTTTATGTCACTACACCTGCCAGCCCTCTTTTCATGAAAAACACTCAGGTGCGACAAAGATGCTTCCACAAGCATTTTAAACTACTGTATTAAACGTAAGATGCGAAATTACAGTAATGAACTCAGTTTGAACAAGAATGCGCGGAGGAAGAGTGCTAGGATCTCGTTGAAAATAACGAAACACTGCGAATCGACAGATGTGCTCTTGAAACGCGTCAGAGAGTACTGTTTTGTAGGAGCGCTAAATTCCAAAAACTAACTACATTAAAGAAAGACCTGTTCCCGTCCGACCACCGAAGAAAAGCAACAACGTCAGTATTCGGATCGGCGACCGCCTGGGAACTCTGGCTGTCTTCATTTCTTGCTTTCTTGTCACTACTCCTGCCAGCCCTTTTTTCATGCTACCTTTCTCATGTGACAAAGATGCTTCCATACTGATTTTAAACTATCGTAAGATACGATATTAAGGAACTCAGTTTGAAAAGAGTGCGCCAAGTAAGACTTCCAAAGAGTCTCTGGAATAATAAAAACAGTATGAAGTGACAGAAATGTTGTGAAAAACGTCAGGGCATATTGTTTTGTAGCAGTGCACAAGGGCAAATTTGTAAACAAAAATTTACCTTTCGTCGCTACAAGAGATGTATACTTTGCCGAAAAGCCTGTGTCTTGTGTGCATGTTTTCGCACCTTTCCACGGCACAGCGCAGCACAGAGCGGCACTGGTAGCTCCGAACGCCCGCACACGGCGCCTCGGACTCGCCGGTTCGGGCCGCGCCCATCTCGCAGATGCTTCTCGTACTTGTGCTGTCATATGGACCGCGACCCGAGCGGCAGCGAGCGGCAGTCGAGCAAAGTCGGGACAAGTCGGGACGGAAGGGGGCAGCCGAGAATGAACCGTGCAAATTACGCAAATATCTGGAAGCGCGACGAGTGTCAGGCAGGTGAGAACGCTTCCCTCTGTCTTCATTTCTTGCTATCTTGTCACTACCCCTGCCAGCCCTTTTTTCATGCTACCTTTCTCATGTGACAAAGATGCTTCCATACTGATTTTAAACTATCGTAAGATACGATATTAAGGAACTCAGTTTGAAAAGAGTGCGCCAAGGAAGACTTCCAAAGAGTCTCTGGAAATAACAAAACAGTATGAAGTGACAGAAATGTTGTGAAATACGTCAGGGCATATTGTTTTGTAGCAGTGCACAACGGCAAATTTGTAAACAAAAATTTACCTTCCATCGCTACAAGAGATGGATACTTTGTCGAACAAACGAATGACAGGCGGTGCAACGAGCAGCTGTGTTGTGCGTCTGACCCACGTGGCGGCGCGCCGCACTGCGCGTCGCCTTCGAGGTGGAAGGACGTGCTTTGCGTCAAATGTGCCACCGAAAACGGCGATTGCGTGTGTTGGGAGGAGAGGCGAAGCCTTCTTCTGCCGTGCGGCTACTGTATAAGGACGCCAACGGCCATACCATGTTGAATACACCGGTTCTCGTCCGATCGCCGAAGTTAAGCAACATCGGGCCCGGTTAGTACTTGGATGGGTGACCGCCTGGGAACACCGGGTGCTGTTGGCTCCCTCTCTTCTTTTAAATTTTATGTCACTACACCTGCCAGCCCTCTTTTCATGAAAAACTCTCAGGTGCGACAAAGATGCTTCCACAAGCATTTTAAACTACTGTATTAAACGTAAGATGCGAAATTACAGTAATGAACTCAGTTTGAACAAGAATGCGCGGAGGAAGAGTGCTAGGATCTCGTTGAAAATAACGAAACACTGCGAATCGACAGATGTGCTCTTGAAACGCGTCAGAGAGTACTGTTTTGTAGGAGCGCTAAATTCCAAAAACTAACTACATTAAAGAAAGACCTGTTCCCGTCCGACCACCGAAGAAAAGCAACAACGTCAGTATTCGGATCGGCGACCGCCTGGGAACTCTGGCTGCCTTCATTTCTTGCTTTCTTGTCACTACTCCTGCCAGCCCATTTTTCATGCTACCTTTCTCATGTGACAAAGATGCTTCCATACTGATTTTAAACTATCGTAAGATACGATATTAAGGAACTCAGTTTGAAAAGAGTGCGCCAAGTAAGACTTCCAAAGAGTCTCTGGAATAATAAAAACAGTATGAAGTGACAGAAAAGTTGTGAAAAACGTCAGGGCATATTGTTTTGTAGCAGTGCACAAGGGCAAATTTGTAAACAAAAATTTACCTTTCGTCGCTACAAGAGATGTATACTTTGCCGAAAAGCCTGTGTCTTGTGTGCATGTTTTCGCACCTTTCCACGGCACAGCGCAGCACAGAGCGGCACTGGTAGCTCCGAACGCCCGCACACGGCGCCTCGGACTCGCCGGTTCGGGCCGCGCCCATCTCGCAGATGCTTCTCGTACTTGTGCTGTCATATGGACCGCGACCCGAGCGGCAGCGAGCGGCAGTCGAGCAAAGTCGGGACAAGTCGGGACGGAAGGGGACAGCCGAGAATGAACCGTGCAAATTACGCAAATATCTGGAAGCGCGACGAGTGTCAGGCAGGTGAGAACGCTTCCCTCTGTCTTCATTTCTTGCTATCTTGTCACTACCCCTGCCAGCCCTTTTTTCATGCTACCTTTCTCATGTGACAAAGATGCTTCCATACTGATTTTAAACTATCGTAAGATACGATATTAAGGAACTCAGTTTGAAAAGAGTGCGCCAAGGAAGACTTCCAAAGAGTCTCTGGAAATAACAAAACAGTATGAAGTGACAGAAATGTTGTGAAATACGTCAGGGCATATTGTTTTGTAGCAGTGCACAACGGCAAATTTGTAAACAAAAATTTACCTTCCATCGCTACAAGAGATGGATACTTTGTCGAACAAACGAATGACAGGCGGTGCAACGAGCAGCTGTGTTGTGCGTCTGACCCACGTGGCGGCGCGCCGCACTGCGCGTCGCCTTCGAGGTGGAAGGACGTGCTTTGCGTCAAATGTGCCACCGAAGACGGCGATTGCGTGTGTTGGGAGGAGAGGCGAAGCCTTCTTCTGCCGTGCGGCTACTGTATAAGGACGCCAACGGCCATACCATGTTGAATACACCGGTTCTCGTCCGATCACCGAAGTTAAGCAACATCGGGCCCGGTTAGTACTTGGATGGGTGACCGCCTGGGAACACCGGGTGCTGTTGGCTCCCTCTCTTCTTTTAAATTTTATGTCACTACACCTGCCAGCCCTCTTTTCATGAAAAACTCTCAGGTGCGACAAAGATGCTTCCACAAGCATTTTAAACTACTGTATTAAACGTAAGATGCGAAATTACAGTAATGAACTCAGTTTGAACAAGAATGCGCGGAGGAAGAGTGCTAGGATCTCGTTGAAAATAACGAAACACTGCGAATCGACAGATGTGCTCTTGAAACGCGTCAGAGAGTACTGTTTTGTAGGAGCGCTAAATTCCAAAAACTAACTACATTAAAGAAAGACCTGTTCCCGTCCGACCACCGAAGAAAAGCAACAACGTCAGTATTCGGATCGGCGACCGCCTGGGAACTCTGGCTGCCTTCATTTCTTGCTTTCTTGTCACTACTCCTGCCAGCCCATTTTTCATGCTACCTTTCTCATGTGACAAAGATGCTTCCATACTGATTTTAAACTATCGTAAGATACGATATTAAGGAACTCAGTTTGAAAAGAGTGCGCCAAGTAAGACTTCCAAAGAGTCTCTGGAATAATAAAAACAGTATGAAGTGACAGAAAAGTTGTGAAAAACGTCAGGGCATATTGTTTTGTAGCAGTGCACAAGGGCAAATTTGTAAACAAAAATTTACCTTTCGTCGCTACAAGAGATGTATACTTTGCCGAAAAGCCTGTGTCTTGTGTGCATGTTTTCGCACCTTTCCACGGCACAGCGCAGCACAGAGCGGCACTGGTAGCTCCGAACGCCCGCACACGGCGCCTCGGACTCGCCGGTTCGGGCCGCGCCCATCTCGCAGATGCTTCTCGTACTTGTGCTGTCATATGGACCGCGACCCGAGCGGCAGCGAGCGGCAGTCGAGCAAAGTCGGGACAAGTCGGGACGGAAGGGGACAGCCGAGAATGAACCGTGCAAATTACGCAAATATCTGGAAGCGCGACGAGTGTCAGGCAGGTGAGAACGCTTCCCTCTGTCTTCATTTCTTGCTATCTTGTCACTACCCCTGCCAGCCCTTTTTTCATGCTACCTTTCTCATGTGACAAAGATGCTTCCATACTGATTTTAAACTATCGTAAGATACGATATTAAGGAACTCAGTTTGAAAAGAGTGCGCCAAGGAAGACTTCCAAAGAGTCTCTGGAAATAACAAAACAGTATGAAGTGACAGAAATGTTGTGAAATACGTCAGGGCATATTGTTTTGTAGCAGTGCACAACGGCAAATTTGTAAACAAAAATTTACCTTCCATCGCTACAAGAGATGGATACTTTGTCGAACAAACGAATGACAGGCGGTGCAACGAGCAGCTGTGTTGTGCGTCTGACCCACGTGGCGGCGCGCCGCACTGCGCGTCGCCTTCGAGGTGGAAGGACGTGCTTTGCGTCAAATGTGCCACCGAAAACGGCGATTGCGTGTGTTGGGAGGAGAGCCGAAGCCTTCTTCTGCCGTGCGGCTACTGTATAAGGACGCCAACGGCCATACCATGTTGAATACACCGGTTCTCGTCCGATCACCGAAGTTAAGCAACATCGGGCCCGGTTAGTACTTGGATGGGTGACCGCCTGGGAACACCGGGTGCTGTTGGCTCCCTCTCTTCTTTTAAATTTTATGTCACTGCACCTGCCAGCCCTCTTTTCATGAAAAACTCTCAGGTGCGACAAAGATGCTTCCACAAGCATTTTAAACTACTGTATTAAACGTAAGATGCGAAATTACAGTAATGAACTCAGTTTGAACAAGAATGCGCGGAGGAAGAGTGCTAGGATCTCGTTGAAAATAACGAAACACTGCGAATCGACAGATGTGCTCTTGAAACGCGTCAGAGAGTACTGTTTTGTAGGAGCGCTAAATTCCAAAAACTAACTACATTAAAGAAAGACCTGTTCCCGTCCGACCACCGAAGAAAAGCAACAACGTCAGTATTCGGATCGGCGACCGCCTGGGAACTCTGGCTGTCTTCATTTCTTGCTTTCTTGTCACTACTCCTGCCAGCCCTTTTTTCATGCTACCTTTCTCATGTGACAAAGATGCTTCCATACTGATTTTAAACTATCGTAAGATACGATATTAAGGAACTCAGTTTGAAAAGAGTGCGCCAAGTAAGACTTCCAAAGAGTCTCTGGAATAATAAAAACAGTATGAAGTGACAGAAATGTTGTGAAAAACGTCAGGGCATATTGTTTTGTAGCAGTGCACAAGGGCAAATTTGTAAACAAAAATTTACCTTTCGTCGCTACAAGAGATGTATACTTTGCCGAAAAGCCTGTGTCTTGTGTGCATGTTTTCGCACCTTTCCACGGCACAGCGCAGCACAGAGCGGCACTGGTAGCTCCGAACGCCCGCACACGGCGCCTCGGACTCGCCGGTTCGGGCCGCGCCCATCTCGCAGATGCTTCTCGTACTTGTGCTGTCATATGGACCGCGACCCGAGCGGCAGCGAGCGGCAGTCGAGCAAAGTCGGGACAAGTCGGGACGGAAGGGGACAGCCGAGAATGAACCGTGCAAATTACGCTAATATCTGGAAGCGCGACGAGTGTCAGGCAGGTGAGAACGCTTCCCTCTGTCTTCATTTCTTGCTATCTTGTCACTACCCCTGCCAGCCCTTTTTTCATGCTACCTTTCTCATGTGACAAAGATGCTTCCATACTGATTTTAAACTATCGTAAGATACGATATTAAGGAACTCAGTTTGAAAAGAGTGCGCCAAGGAAGACTTCCAAAGAGTCTCTGGAAATAACAAAACAGTATGAAGTGACAGAAATGTTGTGAAATACGTCAGGGCATATTGTTTTGTAGCAGTGCACAACGGCAAATTTGTAAACAAAAATTTACCTTCCATCGCTACAAGAGATGGATACTTTGTCGAACAAACGAATGACAGGCGGTGCAACGAGCAGCTGTGTTGTGCGTCTGACCCACGTGGCGGCGCGCCGCACTGCGCGTCGCCTTCGAGGTGGAAGGACGTGCTTTGCGTCAAATGTGCCACCGAAAACGGCGATTGCGTGTGTTGGGAGGAGAGGCGAAGCCTTCTTCTGCCGTGCGGCTACTGTATAAGGACGCCAACGGCCATACCATGTTGAATACACCGGTTCTCGTCCGATCACCGAAGTTAAGCAACATCGGGCCCGGTTAGTACTTGGATGGGTGACCGCCTGGGAACACCGGGTGCTGTTGGCTCCCTCTCTTCTTTTAAATTTTATGTCACTACACCTGCCAGCCCTCTTTTCATGAAAAACTCTCAGGTGCGACAAAGATGCTTCCACAAGCATTTTAAACTACTGTATTAAACGTAAGATGCGAAATTACAGTAATGAACTCAGTTTGAACAAGAATGCGCGGAGGAAGAGTGCTAGGATCTCGTTGAAAATAACGAAACACTGCGAATCGACAGATGTGCTCTTGAAACGCGTCAGAGAGTACTGTTTTGTAGGAGCGCTAAATTCCAAAAACTAACTACATTAAAGAAAGACCTGTTCCCGTCCGACCACCGAAGAAAAGCAACAACGTCAGTATTCGGATCGGCGACCGCCTGGGAACTCTGGCTGTCTTCATTTCTTGCTTTCTTGTCACTACTCCTGCCAGCCCTTTTTTCATGCTACCTTTCTCATGTGACAAAGATGCTTCCATACTGATTTTAAACTATCGTAAGATACGATATTAAGGAACTCAGTTTGAAAAGAGTGCGCCAAGTAAGACTTCCAAAGAGTCTCTGGAATAATAAAAACAGTATGAAGTGACAGAAAAGTTGTGAAAAACGTCAGGGCATATTGTTTTGTAGCAGTGCACAAGGGCAAATTTGTAAACAAAAATTTACCTTTCGTCGCTACAAGAGATGTATACTTTGCCGAAAAGCCTGTGTCTTGTGTGCATGTTTTCGCACCTTTCCACGGCACAGCGCAGCACAGAGCGGCACTGGTAGCTCCGAACGCCCGCACACGGCGCCTCGGACTCGCCGGTTCGGGCCGCGCCCATCTCGCAGATGCTTCTCGTACTTGTGCTGTCATATGGACCGCGACCCGAGCGGCAGCGAGCGGCAGTCGAGCAAAGTCGAGACAAGTCGGGACGGAAGGGGACAGCCGAGAATGAACCGTGCAAATTACGCAAATATCTGGAAGCGCGACGAGTGTCAGGCAGGTGAGAACGCTTCCCTCTGTCTTCATTTCTTGCTATCTTGTCACTACCCCTGCCAGCCCTTTTTTCATGCTACCTTTCTCATGTGACAAAGATGCTTCCATACTGATTTTAAACTATCGTAAGATACGATATTAAGGAACTCAGTTTGAAAAGAGTGCGCCAAGGAAGACTTCCAAAGAGTCTCTGGAAATAACAAAACAGTATGAAGTGACAGAAATGTTGTGAAATACGTCAGGGCATATTGTTTTGTAGCAGTGCACAACGGCAAATTTGTAAACAAAAATTTACCTTCCATCGCTACAAGAGATGGATACTTTGTCGAACAAACGAATGACAGGCGGTGCAACGAGCAGCTGTGTTGTGCGTCTGACCCACGTGGCGGCGCGCCGCACTGCGCGTCGCCTTCGAGGTGGAAGGACGTGCTTTGCGTCAAATGTGCCACCGAAAACGGCGATTGCGTGTGTTGGGAGGAGAGGCGAAGCCTTCTTCTGCCGTGCGGCTACTGTATAAGGACGCCAACGGCCATACCATGTTGAATACACCGGTTCTCGTCCGATCACCGAAGTTAAGCAACATTGGGCGCGGTTAGTACTTGGATGGGTGACCGCCTGGGAACACCGGGTGCTGTTGGCTCCCTCTCTTCTTTTAAATTTTATGTCACTACACCTGCCAGCCCTCTTTTCATGAAAAACTCTCAGGTGCGACAAAGATGCTTCCACAAGCATTTTAAACTACTGTATTAAACGTAAGATGCGAAATTACAGTAATGAACTCAGTTTGAACAAGAATGCGCGGAGGAAGAGTGCTAGGATCTCGTTGAAAATAACGAAACACTGCGAATCGACAGATGTGCTCTTGAAACGCGTCAGAGAGTACTGTTTTGTAGGAGCGCTAAATTCCAAAAACTAACTACATTAAAGAAAGACCTGTTCCCGTCCGACCACCGAAGAAAAGCAACAACGTCAGTATTCGGATCGGCGACCGCCTGGGAACTCTGGCTGTCTTCATTTCTTGCTTTCTTGTCACTACTCCTGCCAGCCCTTTTTTCATGCTACCTTTCTCATGTGACAAAGATGCTTCCATACTGATTTTAAACTATCGTAAGATACGATATTAAGGAACTCAGTTTGAAAAGAGTGCGCCAAGTAAGACTTCCAAAGAGTCTCTGGAATAATAAAAACAGTATGAAGTGACAGAAAAGTTGTGAAAAACGTCAGGGCATATTGTTTTGTAGCAGTGCACAAGGGCAAATTTGTAAACAAAAATTTACCTTTCGTCGCTACAAGAGATGTATACTTTGCCGAAAAGCCTGTGTCTTGTGTGCATGTTTTCGCACCTTTCCACGGCACAGCGCAGCACAGAGCGGCACTGGTAGCTCCGAACGCCCGCACACGGCGCCTCGGACTCGCCGGTTCGGGCCGCGCCCATCTCGCAGATGCTTCTCGTACTTGTGCTGCCATATGGACCGCGACCCGAGCGGCAGCGAGCGGCAGTCGAGCAAAGTCGGGACAAGTCGGGACGGAAGGGGACAGCCGAGAATGAACCGTGCAAATTACGCAGATATCTGGAAGCGCGACGAGTGTCAGGCAGGTGAGAACGCTTCCCTCTGTCTTCATTTCTTGCTATCTTGTCACTACCCCTGCCAGCCCTTTTTTCATGCTACCTTTCTCATGTGACAAAGATGCTTCCATACTGATTTTAAACTATCGTAAGATACGATATTAAGGAACTCAGTTTGAAAAGAGTGCGCCAAGTAAGACTTCCAAAGAGTCTCTGGAAATAACAAAACAGTATGAAGTGACAGAAATGTTGTGAAATACGTCAGGGCATATTGTTTTGTAGCAGTGCACAACGGCAAATTTGTAAACAAAAATTTACCTTCCATCGCTACAAGAGATGGATACTTTGTCGAACAAACGAATGACAGGCGGTGCAACGAGCAGCTGTGTTGTGCGTCTGACCCACGTGGCGGCGCGCCGCACTGCGCGTCGCCTTCGAGGTGGAAGGACGTGCTTTGCGTCAAATGTGCCACCGAAAACGGCGATTGCGTGTGTTGGGAGGAGAGGCGAAGCCTTCTTCTGCCGTGCGGCTACTGTATAAGGACGCCAACGGCCATACCATGTTGAATACACCGGTTCTCGTCCGATCACCGAAGTTAAGCAACATCGGGCCCGGTTAGTACTTGGATGGGTGACCGCCTGGGAACACCGGGTGCTGTTGGCTCCCTCTCTTCTTTTAAATTTTATGTCACTACACCTGCCAGCCCTCTTTTCATGAAAAACTCTCAGGTGCGACAAAGATGCTTCCACAAGCATTTTAAACTACTGTATTAAACGTAAGATGCGAAATTACAGTAATGAACTCAGTTTGAACAAGAATGCGCGGAGGAAGAGTGCTAGGATCTCGTTGAAAATAACGAAACACTGCGAATCGACAGATGTGCTCTTGAAACGCGTCAGAGAGTACTGTTTTGTAGGAGCGCTAAATTCCAAAAACTAACTACATTAAAGAAAGACCTGTTCCCGTCCGACCACCGAAGAAAAGCAACAACGTCAGTATTCGGATCGGCGACCGCCTGGGAACTCTGGCTGTCTTCATTTCTTGCTTTCTTGTCACTACTCCTGCCAGCCCTTTTTTCATGCTACCTTTCTCATGTGACAAAGATGCTTCCATACTGATTTTAAACTATCGTAAGATACGATATTAAGGAACTCAGTTTGAAAAGAGTGCGCCAAGTAAGACTTCCAAAGAGTCTCTGGAATAATAAAAACAGTACGAAGTGACAGAAAAGTTGTGAAAAACGTCAGGGCATATTGTTTTGTAGCAGTGCACAAGGGCAAATTTGTAAACAAAAATTTACCTTTCGTCGCTACAAGAGATGTATACTTTGCCGAAAAGCCTGTGTCTTGTGTGCATGTTTTCGCACCTTTCCACGGCACAGCGCAGCACAGAGCGGCACTGGTAGCTCCGAACGCCCGCACACGGCGCCTCGGACTCGCCGGTTCGGGCCGCGCCCATCTCGCAGATGCTTCTCGTACTTGTGCTGTCATATGGACCGCGACCCGAGCGGCAGCGAGCGGCAGTCGAGCAAAGTCGGGACAAGTCGGGACGGAAGGGGACAGCCGAGAATGAACCGTGCAAATTACGCAGATATCTGGAAGCGCGACGAGTGTCAGGCAGGTGAGAACGCTTCCCTCTGTCTTCATTTCTTGCTATCTTGTCACTACCCCTGCCAGCCCTTTTTTCATGCTACCTTTCTCATGTGACAAAGATGCTTCCATACTGATTTTAAACTATCGTAAGATACGATATTAAGGAACTCAGTTTGAAAAGAGTGCGCCAAGTAAGACTTCCAAAGAGTCTCTGGAAATAACAAAACAGTATGAAGTGACAGAAATGTTGTGAAATACGTCAGGGCATATTGTTTTGTAGCAGTGCACAACGGCAAATTTGTAAACAAAAATTTACCTTCCATCGCTACAAGAGATGGATACTTTGTCGAACAAACGAATGACAGGCGGTGCAACGAGCAGCTGTGTTGTGCGTCTGACCCACGTGGCGGCGCGCCGCACTGCGCGTCGCCTTCGAGGTGGAAGGACGTGCTTTGCGTCAAATGTGCCACCGAAAACGGCGATTGCGTGTGTTGGGAGGAGAGGCGAAGCCTTCTTCTGCCGTGCGGCTACTGTATAAGGACGCCAACGGCCATACCATGTTGAATACACCGGTTCTCGTCCGATCACCGAAGTTAAGCAACATCGGGCCCGGTTAGTACTTGGATGGGTGACCGCCTGGGATCACCGGGTGCTGTTGGCTCCCTCTCTTCTTTTAAATTTTATGTCACTACACCTGCCAGCCCTCTTTTCATGAAAAGCTCTCAGGTGCGACAAAGATGCTTCCACAAGCATTTTAAACTACTGTATTAAACGTAAGATGCGAAATTACAGTAATGAACTCAGTTTGAACAAGAATGCGCGGAGGAAGAGTGCTAGGATCTCGTTGAAAATAACGAAACACTGCGAATCGACAGATGTGCTCTTGAAACGCGTCAGAGAGTACTGTTTTGTAGGAGCGCTAAATTCCAAAAACTAACTACATTAAAGAAAGACCTGTTCCCGTCCGACCACCGAAGAAAAGCAACAACGTCAGTATTCGGATCGGCGACCGCCTGGGAACTCTGGCTGTCTTCATTTCTTGCTTTCTTGTCACTACTCCTGCCAGCCCTTTTTTCATGCTACCTTTCTCATGTGACAAAGATGCTTCCATACTGATTTTAAACTATCGTAAGATACGATATTAAGGAACTCAGTTTGAAAAGAGTGCGCCAAGTAAGACTTCCAAAGAGTCTCTGGAATAATAAAAACAGTACGAAGTGACAGAAAAGTTGTGAAAAACGTCAGGGCATATTGTTTTGTAGCAGTGCACAAGGGCAAATTTGTAAACAAAAATTTACCTTTCGTCGCTACAAGAGATGTATACTTTGCCGAAAAGCCTGTGTCTTGTGTGCATGTTTTCGCACCTTTCCACGGCACAGCGCAGCACAGAGCGGCACTGGTAGCTCCGAACGCCCGCACACGGCGCCTCGGACTCGCCGGTTCGGGCCGCGCCCATCTCGCAGATGCTTCTCGTACTTGTGCTGTCATATGGACCGCGACCCGAGCGGCAGCGAGCGGCAGTCGAGCAAAGTCGGGACAAGTCGGGACGGAAGGGGACAGCCGAGAATGAACCGTGCAAATTACGCAGATATCTGGAAGCGCGACGAGTGTCAGGCAGGTGAGAACGCTTCCCTCTGTCTTCATTTCTTGCTATCTTGTCACTACCCCTGCCAGCCCTTTTTTCATGCTACCTTTCTCATGTGACAAAGATGCTTCCATACTGATTTTAAACTATCGTAAGATACGATATTAAGGAACTCAGTTTGAAAAGAGTGCGCCAAGTAAGACTTCCAAAGAGTCTCTGGAAATAACAAAACAGTATGAAGTGACAGAAATGTTGTGAAATACGTCAGGGCATATTGTTTTGTAGCAGTGCACAACGGCAAATTTGTAAACAAAAATTTACCTTCCATCGCTACAAGAGATGGATACTTTGTCGAACAAACGAATGACAGGCGGTGCAACGAGCAGCTGTGTTGTGCGTCTGACCCACGTGGCGGCGCGCCGCACTGCGCGTCGCCTTCGAGGTGGAAGGACGTGCTTTGCGTCAAATGTGCCACCGAAAACGGCGATTGCGTGTGTTGGGAGGAGAGGCGAAGCCTTCTTCTGCCGTGCGGCTACTGTATAAGGACGCCAACGGCCATACCATGTTGAATACACCGGTTCTCGTCCGATCACCGAAGTTAAGCAACATCGGGCCCGGTTAGTACTTGGATGGGTGACCGCCTGGGAACACCGGGTGCTGTTGGCTCCCTCTCTTCTTTTAAATTTTATGTCACTACACCTGCCAGCCCTCTTTTCATGAAAAACTCTCAGGTGCGACAAAGATGCTTCCACAAGCATTTTAAACTACTGTATTAAACGTAAGATGCGAAATTACAGTAATGAACTCAGTTTGAACAAGAATGCGCGGAGGAAGAGTGCTAGGATCTCGTTGAAAATAACGAAACACTGCGAATCGACAGATGTGCTCTTGAAACGCGTCAGAGAGTACTGTTTTGTAGGAGCGCTAAATTCCAAAAACTAACTACATTAAAGAAAGACCTGTTCCCGTCCGACCACCGAAGAAAAGCAACAACGTCAGTATTCGGATCGGCGACCGCCTGGGAACTCTGGCTGTCTTCATTTCTTGCTTTCTTGTCACTACTCCTGCCAGCCCTTTTTTCATGCTACCTTTCTCATGTGACAAAGATGCTTCCATACTGATTTTAAACTATCGTAAGATACGATATTAAGGAACTCAGTTTGAAAAGAGTGCGCCAAGTAAGACTTCCAAAGAGTCTCTGGAATAATAAAAACAGTACGAAGTGACAGAAAAGTTGTGAAAAACGTCAGGGCATATTGTTTTGTAGCAGTGCACAAGGGCAAATTTGTAAACAAAAATTTACCTTTCGTCGCTACAAGAGATGTATACTTTGCCGAAAAGCCTGTGTCTTGTGTGCATGTTTTCGCACCTTTCCACGGCACAGCGCAGCACAGAGCGGCACTGGTAGCTCCGAACGCCCGCACACGGCGCCTCGGACTCGCCGGTTCGGGCCGCGCCCATCTCGCAGATGCTTCTCGTACTTGTGCTGTCATATGGACCGCGACCCGAGCGGCAGCGAGCGGCAGTCGAGCAAAGTCGGGACAAGTCGGGACGGAAGGGGACAGCCGAGAATGAACCGTGCAAATTACGCAGATATCTGGAAGCGCGACGAGTGTCAGGCAGGTGAGAACGCTTCCCTCTGTCTTCATTTCTTGCTATCTTGTCACTACCCCTGCCAGCCCTTTTTTCATGCTACCTTTCTCATGTGACAAAGATGCTTCCATACTGATTTTAAACTATCGTAAGATACGATATTAAGGAACTCAGTTTGAAAAGAGTGCGCCAAGTAAGACTTCCAAAGAGTCTCTGGAAATAACAAAACAGTATGAAGTGACAGAAATGTTGTGAAATACGTCAGGGCATATTGTTTTGTAGCAGTGCACAACGGCAAATTTGTAAACAAAAATTTACCTTCCATCGCTACAAGAGATGGATACTTTGTCGAACAAACGAATGACAGGCGGTGCAACGAGCAGCTGTGTTGTGCGTCTGACCCACGTGGCGGCGCGCCGCACTGCGCGTCGCCTTCGAGGTGGAAGGACGTGCTTTGCGTCAAATGTGCCACCGAAAACGGCGATTGCGTGTGTTGGGAGGAGAGGCGAAGCCTTCTTCTGCCGTGCGGCTACTGTATAAGGACGCCAACGGCCATACCATGTTGAATACACCGGTTCTCGTCCGATCACCGAAGTTAAGCAACATCGGGCCCGGTTAGTACTTGGATGGGTGACCGCCTGGGATCACCGGGTGCTGTTGGCTCCCTCTCTTCTTTTAAATTTTATGTCACTACACCTGCCAGCCCTCTTTTCATGAAAAGCTCTCAGGTGCGACAAAGATGCTTCCACAAGCATTTTAAACTACTGTATTAAACGTAAGATGCGAAATTACAGTAATGAACTCAGTTTGAACAAGAATGCGCGGAGGAAGAGTGCTAGGATCTCGTTGAAAATAACGAAACACTGCGAATCGACAGATGTGCTCTTGAAACGCGTCAGAGAGTACTGTTTTGTAGGAGCGCTAAATTCCAAAAACTAACTACATTAAAGAAAGACCTGTTCCCGTCCGACCACCGAAGAAAAGCAACAACGTCAGTATTCGGATCGGCGACCGCCTGGGAACTCTGGCTGTCTTCATTTCTTGCTTTCTTGTCACTACTCCTGCCAGCCCTTTTTTCATGCTACCTTTCTCATGTGACAAAGATGCTTCCATACTGATTTTAAACTATCGTAAGATACGATATTAAGGAACTCAGTTTGAAAAGAGTGCGCCAAGTAAGACTTCCAAAGAGTCTCTGGAATAATAAAAACAGTACGAAGTGACAGAAAAGTTGTGAAAAACGTCAGGGCATATTGTTTTGTAGCAGTGCACAAGGGCAAATTTGTAAACAAAAATTTACCTTTCGTCGCTACAAGAGATGTATACTTTGCCGAAAAGCCTGTGTCTTGTGTGCATGTTTTCGCACCTTTCCACGGCACAGCGCAGCACAGAGCGGCACTGGTAGCTCCGAACGCCCGCACACGGCGCCTCGGACTCGCCGGTTCGGGCCGCGCCCATCTCGCAGATGCTTCTCGTACTTGTGCTGTCATATGGACCGCGACCCGAGCGGCAGCGAGCGGCAGTCGAGCAAAGTCGGGACAAGTCGGGACGGAAGGGGACAGCCGAGAATGAACCGTGCAAATTACGCAGATATCTGGAAGCGCGACGAGTGTCAGGCAGGTGAGAACGCTTCCCTCTGTCTTCATTTCTTGCTATCTTGTCACTACCCCTGCCAGCCCTTTTTTCATGCTACCTTTCTCATGTGACAAAGATGCTTCCATACTGATTTTAAACTATCGTAAGATACGATATTAAGGAACTCAGTTTGAAAAGAGTGCGCCAAGTAAGACTTCCAAAGAGTCTCTGGAAATAACAAAACAGTATGAAGTGACAGAAATGTTGTGAAATACGTCAGGGCATATTGTTTTGTAGCAGTGCACAACGGCAAATTTGTAAACAAAAATTTACCTTCCATCGCTACAAGAGATGGATACTTTGTCGAACAAACGAATGACAGGCGGTGCAACGAGCAGCTGTGTTGTGCGTCTGACCCACGTGGCGGCGCGCCGCACTGCGCGTCGCCTTCGAGGTGGAAGGACGTGCTTTGCGTCAAATGTGCCACCGAAAACGGCGATTGCGTGTGTTGGGAGGAGAGGCGAAGCCTTCTTCTGCCGTGCGGCTACTGTATAAGGACGCCAACGGCCATACCATGTTGAATACACCGGTTCTCGTCCGATCACCGAAGTTAAGCAACATCGGGCCCGGTTAGTACTTGGATGGGTGACCGCCTGGGAACACCGGGTGCTGTTGGCTCCCTCTCTTCTTTTAAATTTTATGTCACTACACCTGCCAGCCCTCTTTTCATGAAAAACTCTCAGGTGCGACAAAGATGCTTCCACAAGCATTTTAAACTACTGTATTAAACGTAAGATGCGAAATTACAGTAATGAACTCAGTTTGAACAAGAATGCGCGGAGGAAGAGTGCTAGGATCTCGTTGAAAATAACGAAACACTGCGAATCGACAGATGTGCTCTTGAAACGCGTCAGAGAGTACTGTTTTGTAGGAGCGCTAAATTCCAAAAACTAACTACATTAAAGAAAGACCTGTTCCCGTCCGACCACCGAAGAAAAGCAACAACGTCAGTATTCGGATCGGCGACCGCCTGGGAACTCTGGCTGTCTTCATTTCTTGCTTTCTTGTCACTACTCCTGCCAGCCCTTTTTTCATGCTACCTTTCTCATGTGACAAAGATGCTTCCATACTGATTTTAAACTATCGTAAGATACGATATTAAGGAACTCAGTTTGAAAAGAGTGCGCCAAGTAAGACTTCCAAAGAGTCTCTGGAATAATAAAAACAGTACGAAGTGACAGAAAAGTTGTGAAAAACGTCAGGGCATATTGTTTTGTAGCAGTGCACAAGGGCAAATTTGTAAACAAAAATTTACCTTTCGTCGCTACAAGAGATGTATACTTTGCCGAAAAGCCTGTGTCTTGTGTGCATGTTTTCGCACCTTTCCACGGCACAGCGCAGCACAGAGCGGCACTGGTAGCTCCGAACGCCCGCACACGGCGCCTCGGACTCGCCGGTTCGGGCCGCGCCCATCTCGCAGATGCTTCTCGTACTTGTGCTGTCATATGGACCGCGACCCGAGCGGCAGCGAGCGGCAGTCGAGCAAAGTCGGGACAAGTCGGGACGGAAGGGGACAGCCGAGAATGAACCGTGCAAATTACGCAGATATCTGGAAGCGCGACGAGTGTCAGGCAGGTGAGAACGCTTCCCTCTGTCTTCATTTCTTGCTATCTTGTCACTACCCCTGCCAGCCCTTTTTTCATGCTACCTTTCTCATGTGACAAAGATGCTTCCATACTGATTTTAAACTATCGTAAGATACGATATTAAGGAACTCAGTTTGAAAAGAGTGCGCCAAGTAAGACTTCCAAAGAGTCTCTGGAAATAACAAAACAGTATGAAGTGACAGAAATGTTGTGAAATACGTCAGGGCATATTGTTTTGTAGCAGTGCACAACGGCAAATTTGTAAACAAAAATTTACCTTCCATCGCTACAAGAGATGGATACTTTGTCGAACAAACGAATGACAGGCGGTGCAACGAGCAGCTGTGTTGTGCGTCTGACCCACGTGGCGGCGCGCCGCACTGCGCGTCGCCTTCGAGGTGGAAGGACGTGCTTTGCGTCAAATGTGCCACCGAAAACGGCGATTGCGTGTGTTGGGAGGAGAGGCGAAGCCTTCTTCTGCCGTGCGGCTACTGTATAAGGACGCCAACGGCCATACCATGTTGAATACACCGGTTCTCGTCCGATCACCGAAGTTAAGCAACATCGGGCCCGGTTAGTACTTGGATGGGTGACCGCCTGGGATCACCGGGTGCTGTTGGCTCCCTCTCTTCTTTTAAATTTTATGTCACTACACCTGCCAGCCCTCTTTTCATGAAAAGCTCTCAGGTGCGACAAAGATGCTTCCACAAGCATTTTAAACTACTGTATTAAACGTAAGATGCGAAATTACAGTAATGAACTCAGTTTGAACAAGAATGCGCGGAGGAAGAGTGCTAGGATCTCGTTGAAAATAACGAAACACTGCGAATCGACAGATGTGCTCTTGAAACGCGTCAGAGAGTACTGTTTTGTAGGAGCGCTAAATTCCAAAAACTAACTACATTAAAGAAAGACCTGTTCCCGTCCGACCACCGAAGAAAAGCAACAACGTCAGTATTCGGATCGGCGACCGCCTGGGAACTCTGGCTGTCTTCATTTCTTGCTTTCTTGTCACTACTCCTGCCAGCCCTTTTTTCATGCTACCTTTCTCATGTGACAAAGATGCTTCCATACTGATTTTAAACTATCGTAAGATACGATATTAAGGAACTCAGTTTGAAAAGAGTGCGCCAAGTAAGACTTCCAAAGAGTCTCTGGAATAATAAAAACAGTACGAAGTGACAGAAAAGTTGTGAAAAACGTCAGGGCATATTGTTTTGTAGCAGTGCACAAGGGCAAATTTGTAAACAAAAATTTACCTTTCGTCGCTACAAGAGATGTATACTTTGCCGAAAAGCCTGTGTCTTGTGTGCATGTTTTCGCACCTTTCCACGGCACAGCGCAGCACAGAGCGGCACTGGTAGCTCCGAACGCCCGCACACGGCGCCTCGGACTCGCCGGTTCGGGCCGCGCCCATCTCGCAGATGCTTCTCGTACTTGTGCTGTCATATGGACCGCGACCCGAGCGGCAGCGAGCGGCAGTCGAGCAAAGTCGGGACAAGTCGGGACGGAAGGGGACAGCCGAGAATGAACCGTGCAAATTACGCAGATATCTGGAAGCGCGACGAGTGTCAGGCAGGTGAGAACGCTTCCCTCTGTCTTCATTTCTTGCTATCTTGTCACTACCCCTGCCAGCCCTTTTTTCATGCTACCTTTCTCATGTGACAAAGATGCTTCCATACTGATTTTAAACTATCGTAAGATACGATATTAAGGAACTCAGTTTGAAAAGAGTGCGCCAAGTAAGACTTCCAAAGAGTCTCTGGAAATAACAAAACAGTATGAAGTGACAGAAATGTTGTGAAATACGTCAGGGCATATTGTTTTGTAGCAGTGCACAACGGCAAATTTGTAAACAAAAATTTACCTTCCATCGCTACAAGAGATGGATACTTTGTCGAACAAACGAATGACAGGCGGTGCAACGAGCAGCTGTGTTGTGCGTCTGACCCACGTGGCGGCGCGCCGCACTGCGCGTCGCCTTCGAGGTGGAAGGACGTGCTTTGCGTCAAATGTGCCACCGAAAACGGCGATTGCGTGTGTTGGGAGGAGAGGCGAAGCCTTCTTCTGCCGTGCGGCTACTGTATAAGGACGCCAACGGCCATACCATGTTGAATACACCGGTTCTCGTCCGATCACCGAAGTTAAGCAACATCGGGCCCGGTTAGTACTTGGATGGGTGACCGCCTGGGAACACCGGGTGCTGTTGGCTCCCTCTCTTCTTTTAAATTTTATGTCACTACACCTGCCAGCCCTCTTTTCATGAAAAACTCTCAGGTGCGACAAAGATGCTTCCACAAGCATTTTAAACTACTGTATTAAACGTAAGATGCGAAATTACAGTAATGAACTCAGTTTGAACAAGAATGCGCGGAGGAAGAGTGCTAGGATCTCGTTGTAAATAACGAAACACTGCGAATCGACAGATGTGCTCTTGAAACGCGTCAGAGAGTACTGTTTTGTAGGAGCGCTAAATTCCAAAAACTAACTACATTAAAGAAAGACCTGTTCCCGTCCGACCACCGAAGAAAAGCAACAACGTCAGTATTCGGATCGGCGACCGCCTGGGAACTCTGGCTGTCTTCATTTCTTGCTTTCTTGTCACTACTCCTGCCAGCCCTTTTTTCATGCTACCTTTCTCATGTGACAAAGATGCTTCCATACTGATTTTAAACTATCGTAAGATACGATATTAAGGAACTCAGTTTGAAAAGAGTGCGCCAAGTAAGACTTCCAAAGAGTCTCTGGAATAATAAAAACAGTACGAAGTGACAGAAAAGTTGTGAAAAACGTCAGGGCATATTGTTTTGTAGCAGTGCACAAGGGCAAATTTGTAAACAAAAATTTACCTTTCGTCGCTACAAGAGATGTATACTTTGCCGAAAAGCCTGTGTCTTGTGTGCATGTTTTCGCACCTTTCCACGGCACAGCGCAGCACAGAGCGGCACTGGTAGCTCCGAACGCCCGCACACGGCGCCTCGGACTCGCCGGTTCGGGCCGCGCCCATCTCGCAGATGCTTCTCGTACTTGTGCTGTCATATGGACCGCGACCCGAGCGGCAGCGAGCGGCAGTCGAGCAAAGTCGGGACAAGTCGGGACGGAAGGGGACAGCCGAGAATGAACCGTGCAAATTACGCAGATATCTGGAAGCGCGACGAGTGTCAGGCAGGTGAGAACGCTTCCCTCTGTCTTCATTTCTTGCTATCTTGTCACTACCCCTGCCAGCCCTTTTTTCATGCTACCTTTCTCATGTGACAAAGATGCTTCCATACTGATTTTAAACTATCGTAAGATACGATATTAAGGAACTCAGTTTGAAAAGAGTGCGCCAAGGAAGACTTCCAAAGAGTCTCTGGAAATAACAAAACAGTATGAAGTGACAGAAATGTTGTGAAATACGTCAGGGCATATTGTTTTGTAGCAGTGCACAACGGCAAATTTGTAAACAAAAATTTACCTTCCATCGCTACAAGAGATGGATACTTTGTCGAACAAACGAATGACAGGCGGTGCAACGAGCAGCTGTGTTGTGCGTCTGACCCACGTGGCGGCGCGCCGCACTGCGCGTCGCCTTCGAGGTGGAAGGACGTGCTTTGCGTCAAATGTGCCACCGAAAACGGCGATTGCGTGTGTTGGGAGGAGAGGCGAAGCCTTCTTCTGCCGTGCGGCTACTGTATAAGGACGCCAACGGCCATACCATGTTGAATACACCGGTTCTCGTCCGATCACCGAAGTTAAGCAACATCGGGCCCGGTTAGTACTTGGATGGGTGACCGCCTGGGATCACCGGGTGCTGTTGGCTCCCTCTCTTCTTTTAAATTTTATGTCACTACACCTGCCAGCCCTCTTTTCATGAAAAACTCTCAGGTGCGACAAAGATGCTTCCACAAGCATTTTAAACTACTGTATTAAACGTAAGATGCGAAATTACAGTAATGAACTCAGTTTGAACAAGAATGCGCGGAGGAAGAGTGCTAGGATCTCGTTGAAAATAACGAAACACTGCGAATCGACAGATGTGCTCTTGAAACGCGTCAGAGAGTACTGTTTTGTAGGAGCGCTAAATTCCAAAAACTAACTACATTAAAGAAAGACCTGTTCCCGTCCGACCACCGAAGAAAAGCAACAACGTCAGTATTCGGATCGGCGACCGCCTGGGAACTCTGGCTGTCTTCATTTCTTGCTTTCTTGTCACTACTCCTGCCAGCCCTTTTTTCATGCTACCTTTCTCATGTGACAAAGATGCTTCCATACTGATTTTAAACTATCGTAAGATACGATATTAAGGAACTCAGTTTGAAAAGAGTGCGCCAAGTAAGACTTCCAAAGAGTCTCTGGAATAATAAAAACAGTACGAAGTGACAGAAAAGTTGTGAAAAACGTCAGGGCATATTGTTTTGTAGCAGTGCACAAGGGCAAATTTGTAAACAAAAATTTACCTTTCGTCGCTACAAGAGATGTATACTTTGCCGAAAAGCCTGTGTCTTGTGTGCATGTTTTCGCACCTTTCCACGGCACAGCGCAGCACAGAGCGGCACTGGTAGCTCCGAACGCCCGCACACGGCGCCTCGGACTCGCCGGTTCGGGCCGCGCCCATCTCGCAGATGCTTCTCGTACTTGTGCTGTCATATGGACCGCGACCCGAGCGGCAGCGAGCGGCAGTCGAGCAAAGTCGGGACAAGTCGGGACGGAAGGGGACAGCCGAGAATGAACCGTGCAAATTACGCAGATATCTGGAAGCGCGACGAGTGTCAGGCAGGTGAGAACGCTTCCCTCTGTCTTCATTTCTTGCTATCTTGTCACTACCCCTGCCAGCCCTTTTTTCATGCTACCTTTCTCATGTGACAAAGATGCTTCCATACTGATTTTAAACTATCGTAAGATACGATATTAAGGAACTCAGTTTGAAAAGAGTGCGCCAAGTAAGACTTCCAAAGAGTCTCTGGAAATAACAAAACAGTATGAAGTGACAGAAATGTTGTGAAATACGTCAGGGCATATTGTTTTGTAGCAGTGCACAACGGCAAATTTGTAAACAAAAATTTACCTTCCATCGCTACAAGAGATGGATACTTTGTCGAACAAACGAATGACAGGCGGTGCAACGAGCAGCTGTGTTGTGCGTCTGACCCACGTGGCGGCGCGCCGCACTGCGCGTCGCCTTCGAGGTGGAAGGACGTGCTTTGCGTCAAATGTGCCACCGAAAACGGCGATTGCGTGTGTTGGGAGGAGAGGCGAAGCCTTCTTCTGCCGTGCGGCTACTGTATAAGGACGCCAACGGCCATACCATGTTGAATACACCGGTTCTCGTCCGATCACCGAAGTTAAGCAACATCGGGCCCGGTTAGTACTTGGATGGGTGACCGCCTGGGAACACCGGGTGCTGTTGGCTCCCTCTCTTCTTTTAAATTTTATGTCACTACACCTGCCAGCCCTCTTTTCATGAAAAACTCTCAGGTGCGACAAAGATGCTTCCACAAGCATTTTAAACTACTGTATTAAACGTAAGATGCGAAATTACAGTAATGAACTCAGTTTGAACAAGAATGCGCGGAGGAAGAGTGCTAGGATCTCGTTGAAAATAACGAAACACTGCGAATCGACAGATGTGCTCTTGAAACGCGTCAGAGAGTACTGTTTTGTAGGAGCGCTAAATTCCAAAAACTAACTACATTAAAGAAAGACCTGTTCCCGTCCGACCACCGAAGAAAAGCAACAACGTCAGTATTCGGATCGGCGACCGCCTGGGAACTCTGGCTGTCTTCATTTCTTGCTTTCTTGTCACTACTCCTGCCAGCCCTTTTTTCATGCTACCTTTCTCATGTGACAAAGATGCTTCCATACTGATTTTAAACTATCGTAAGATACGATATTAAGGAACTCAGTTTGAAAAGAGTGCGCCAAGTAAGACTTCCAAAGAGTCTCTGGAATAATAAAAACAGTATGAAGTGACAGAAAAGTTGTGAAAAACGTCAGGGCATATTGTTTTGTAGCAGTGCACAAGGGCAAATTTGTAAACAAAAATTTACCTTTCGTCGCTACAAGAGATGTATACTTTGCCGAAAAGCCTGTGTCTTGTGTGCATGTTTTCGCACCTTTCCACGGCACAGCGCAGCACAGAGCGGCACTGGTAGCTCCGAACGCCCGCACACGGCGCCTCGGACTCGCCGGTTCGGGCCGCGCCCATCTCGCAGATGCTTCTCGTACTTGTGCTGTCATATGGACCGCGACCCGAGCGGCAGCGAGCGGCAGTCGGGACAAGTCGGGACGGAAGGGGACAGCCGAGAATGAACCGTGCAAATTACGCAAATATCTGGAAGCGCGACGAGTGTCAGGCAGGTGAGAACGCTTCCCTCTGTCTTCATTTCTTGCTATCTTGTCACTACCCCTGCCAGCCCTTTTTTCATGCTACCTTTCTCATGTGACAAAGATGCTTCCATACTGATTTTAAACTATCGTAAGATACGATATTAAGGAACTCAGTTTGAAAAGAGTGCGCCAAGGAAGACTTCCAAAGAGTCTCTGGAAATAACAAAACAGTATGAAGTGACAGAAATGTTGTGAAATACGTCAGGGCATATTGTTTTGTAGCAGTGCACAACGGCAAATTTGTAAACAAAAATTTACCTTCCATCGCTACAAGAGATGGATACTTTGTCGAACAAACGAATGACAGGCGGTGCAACGAGCAGCTGTGTTGTGCGTCTGACCCACGTGGCGGCGCGCCGCACTGCGCGTCGCCTTCGAGGTGGAAGGACGTGCTTTGCGTCAAATGTGCCACCGAAAACGGCGATTGCGTGTGTTGGGAGGAGAGGCGAAGCCTTCTTCTGCCGTGCGGCTACTGTATAAGGACGCCAACGGCCATACCATGTTGAATACACCGGTTCTCGTCCGATCACCGAAGTTAAGCAACATCGGGCCCGGTTAGTACTTGGATGGGTGACCGCCTGGGAACACCGGGTGCTGTTGGCTCCCTCTCTTCTTTTAAATTTTATGTCACTACACCTGCCAGCCCTCTTTTCATGAAAAACTCTCAGGTGCGACAAAGATGCTTCCACAAGCATTTTAAACTACTGTATTAAACGTAAGATGCGAAATTACAGTAATGAACTCAGTTTGAACAAGAATGCGCGGAGGAAGAGTGCTAGGATCTCGTTGAAAATAACGAAACTCTGCGAATCGACAGATGTGTTCTTGAAACGCGTCAGAGTGTACTGTTTTGTAGGAGCGCTAAATTCCAAAAACTAACTACATTAAAGAAAGACCTGTTCCCGTCCGACCACCGAAGAAAAGCAACAACGTCAGTATTCGGATCGGCGACCGCCTGGGAACTCTGGCTGTCTTCATTTCTTGCTTTCTTGTCACTACTCCTGCCAGCCCTTTTTTCATGCTACCTTTCTCATGTGACAAAGATGCTTCCATACTGATTTTAAACTATCGTAAGATACGATATTAAGGAACTCAGTTTGAAAAGAGTGCGCCAAGTAAGACTTCCAAAGAGTCTCTGGAATAATAAAAGCAGTATGAAGTGACAGAAAAGTTGTGAAAAACGTCAGGGCATATTGTTTTGTAGCAGTGCACAAGGGCAAATTTGTAAACAAAAATTTACCTTTCGTCGCTACAAGAGATGTATACTTTGCCGAAAAGCCTGTGTCTTGTGTGCATGTTTTCGCACCTTTCCACGGCACAGCGCAGCACAGAGCGGCACTGGTAGCTCCGAACGCCTGCACACGGCGCCTCGGACTCGCCGGTTCGGGCCGCGCCCATCTCGCAGATGCTTCTCGTACTTGTGCTGTCATATGGACCGCGACCCGAGCGGCAGCGAGCGGCAGTCGAGCAAAGTCGGGACAAGTCGGGACGGAAGGGGACAGCCGAGAATGAACCGTGCAAATTACGCAAATATCTGGAAGCGCGACGAGTGTCAGGCAGGTGAGAACGCTTCCCTCTGTCTTCATTTCTTGCTATCTTGTCACTACCCCTGCCAGCCCTTTTTTCATGCTACCTTTCTCATGTGACAAAGATGCTTCCATACTGATTTTAAACTATCGTAAGATACGATATTAAGGAACTCAGTTTGAAAAGAGTGCGCCAAGGAAGACTTCCAAAGAGTCTCTGGAAATAACAAAACAGTATGAAGTGACAGAAATGTTGTGAAATACGTCAGGGCATATTGTTTTGTAGCAGTGCACAACGGCAAATTTGTAAACAAAAATTTACCTTCCATCGCTACAAGAGATGGATACTTTGTCGAACAAACGAATGACAGGCGGTGCAACGAGCAGCTGTGTTGTGCGTCTGACCCACGTGGCGGCGCGCCGCACTGCGCGTCGCCTTCGAGGTGGAAGGACGTGCTTTGCGTCAAATGTGCCACCGAAAACGGCGATTGCGTGTGTTGGGAGGAGAGGCGAAGCCTTCTTCTGCCGTGCGGCTACTGAATAAGGACGCCAACGGCCATACCATGTTGAATACACCGGTTCTCGTCCGATCACCGAAGTTAAGCAACATCGGGCCCGGTTAGTACTTGGATGGGTGACCGCCTGGGAACACCGGGTGCTGTTGGCTCCCTCTCTTCTTTTAAATTTTATGTCACTGCACCTGCCAGCCCTCTTTTCATGAAAAACTCTCAGGTGCGACAAAGATGCTTCCACAAGCATTTTAAACTACTGTATTAAACGTAAGATGCGAAATTACAGTAATGAACTCAGTTTGAACAAGAATGCGCGGAGGAAGAGTGCTAGGATCTCGTTGAAAATAACGAAACACTGCGAATCGACAGATGTGCTCTTGAAACGCGTCAGAGAGTACTGTTTTGTAGGAGCGCTAAATTCCAAAAACTAACTACATTAAAGAAAGACCTGTTCCCGTCCGACCACCGAAGAAAAGCAACAACGTCAGTATTCGGATCGGCGACCGCCTGGGAACTCTGGCTGTCTTCATTTCTTGCTTTCTTGTCACTACTCCTGCCAGCCCTTTTTTCATGCTACCTTTCTCATGTGACAAAGATGCTTCCATACTGATTTTAAACTATCGTAAGATACGATATTAAGGAACTCAGTTTGAAAAGAGTGCGCCAAGTAAGACTTCCAAAGAGTCTCTGGAATAATAAAAACAGTATGAAGTGACAGAAAAGTTGTGAAAAACGTCAGGGCATATTGTTTTGTAGCAGTGCACAAGGGCAAATTTGTAAACAAAAATTTACCTTTCGTCGCTACAAGAGATGTATACTTTGCCGAAAAGCCTGTGTCTTGTGTGCATGTTTTCGCACCTTTCCACGGCACAGCGCAGCACAGAGCGGCACTGGTAGCTCCGAACGCCCGCACACGGCGCCTCGGACTCGCCGGTTCGGGCCGCGCCCATCTCGCAGATGCTTCTCGTACTTGTGCTGTCATATGGACCGCGACCCGAGCGGCAGCGAGCGGCAGTCGAGCAGAGTCGGGACAAGTCGGGACGGAAGGGGACAGCCGAGAATGAACCGTGCAAATTACGCAGATATCTGGAAGCGCGACGAGTGTCAGGCAGGTGAGAACGCTTCCCTCTGTCTTCATTTCTTGCTATCTTGTCACTACCCCTGCCAGCCCTTTTTTCATGCTACCTTTCTCATGTGACAAAGATGCTTCCATACTGATTTTAAACTATCGTAAGATACGATATTAAGGAACTCAGTTTGAAAAGAGTGCGCCAAGGAAGACTTCCAAAGAGTCTCTGGAAATAACAAAACAGTATGAAGTGACAGAAATGTTGTGAAATACGTCAGGGCATATTGTTTTGTAGCAGTGCACAACGGCAAATTTGTAAACAAAAATTTACCTTCCATCGCTACAAGAGATGGATACTTTGTCGAACAAACGAATGACAGGCGGTGCAACGAGCAGCTGTGTTGTGCGTCTGACCCACGTGGCGGCGCGCCGCACTGCGCGTCGCCTTCGAGGTGGAAGGACGTGCTTTGCGTCAAATGTGCCACCGAAAACGGCGATTGCGTGTGTTGGGAGGAGAGGCGAAGCCTTCTTCTGCCGTGCGGCTACTGAATAAGGACGCCAACGGCCATACCATGTTGAATACACCGGTTCTCGTCCGATCACCGAAGTTAAGCAACATCGGGCCCGGTTAGTACTTGGATGGGTGACCGCCTGGGAACACCGGGTGCTGTTGGCTCCCTCTCTTCTTTTAAATTTTATGTCACTGCACCTGCCAGCCCTCTTTTCATGAAAAACTCTCAGGTGCGACAAAGATGCTTCCACAAGCATTTTAAACTACTGTATTAAACGTAAGATGCGAAATTACAGTAATGAACTCAGTTTGAACAAGAATGCGCGGAGGAAGAGTGCTAGGATCTCGTTGAAAATAACGAAACACTGCGAATCGACAGATGTGCTCTTGAAACGCGTCAGAGAGTACTGTTTTGTAGGAGCGCTAAATTCCAAAAACTAACTACATTAAAGAAAGACCTGTTCCCGTCCGACCACCGAAGAAAAGCAACAACGTCAGTATTCGGATCGGCGACCGCCTGGGAACTCTGGCTGTCTTCATTTCTTGCTTTCTTGTCACTACTCCTGCCAGCCCTTTTTTCATGCTACCTTTCTCATGTGACAAAGATGCTTCCATACTGATTTTAAACTATCGTAAGATACGATATTAAGGAACTCAGTTTGAAAAGAGTGCGCCAAGTAAGACTTCCAAAGAGTCTCTGGAATAATAAAAACAGTATGAAGTGACAGAAAAGTTGTGAAAAACGTCAGGGCATATTGTTTTGTAGCAGTGCACAAGGGCAAATTTGTAAACAAAAATTTACCTTTCGTCACTACAAGAGATGTATACTTTGCCGAAAAGCCTGTGTCTTGTGTGCATGTTTTCGCACCTTTCCACGGCACAGCGCAGCACAGAGCGGCACTGGTAGCTCCGAACGCCCGCACACGGCGCCTCGGACTCGCCGGTTCGGGCCGCGCCCATCTCGCAGATGCTTCTCGTACTTGTGCTGTCATATGGACCGCGACCCGAGCGGCAGCGAGCGGCAGTCGAGCAAAGTCGGGACAAGTCGGGACGGAAGGGGACAGCCGAGAATGAACCGTGCAAATTACGCAAATATCTGGAAGCGCGACGAGTGTCAGGCAGGTGAGAACGCTTCCCTCTGTCTTCATTTCTTGCTATCTTGTCACTAACCCTGCCAGCCCTTTTTTCATGCTACCTTTCTCATGTGACAAAGATGCTTCCATACTGATTTTAAACCATCGTAAGATACGATATTAAGGAACTCAGTTTGAAAAGAGTGCGCCAAGGAAGACTTCCAAAGAGTCTCTGGAAATAACAAAACAGTATGAAGTGACAGAAATGTTGTGAAATACGTCAGGGCATATTGTTTTGTAGCAGTGCACAACGGCAAATTTGTAAACAAAAATTTACCTTCCATCGCTACAAGAGATGGATACTTTGTCGAACAAACGAATGACAGGCGGTGCAACGAGCAGCTGTGTTGTGCGTCTGACCCACGTGGCGGCGCGCCGCACTGCGCGTCGCCTTCGAGGTGGAAGGACGTTCTTTGCGTCAAATGTGCCACCGAAAACGGCGATTGCGTGTGTTGGGAGGAGAGGCGAAGCCTTCTTCTGCCGTGCGGCTACTGTATAAGGACGCCAACGGCCATACCATGTTGAATACACCGGTTCTCGTCCGATCACCGAAGTTAAGCAACATCGGGCCCGGTTAGTACTTGGATGGGTGACCGCCTGGGAACACCGGGTGCTGTTGGCTCCCTCTCTTCTTTTAAATTTTATGTCACTACACCTGCCAGCCCTCTTTTCATGAAAAACTCTCAGGTGCGACAAAGATGCTTCCACAAGCATTTTAAACTACTGTATTAAACGTAAGATGCGAAATTACAGTAATGAACTCAGTTTGAACAAGAATGCGCGGAGGAAGAGTGCTAGGATCTCGTTGAAAATAACGAAACACTGCGAATCGACAGATGTGCTCTTGAAACGCGTCAGAGAGTACTGTTTTGTAGGAGCGCTAAATTCCAAAAACTAACTACATTAAAGAAAGACCTGTTCCCGTCCGACCACCGAAGAAAAGCAACAACGTCAGTATTCGGATCGGCGACCGCCTGGGAACTCTGGCTGTCTTCATTTCTTGCTTTCTTGTCACTACTCCTGCCAGCCCTTTTTTCATGCTACCTTTCTCATGTGACAAAGATGCTTCCATACTGATTTTAAACTATCGTAAGATACGATATTAAGGAACTCAGTTTGAAAAGAGTGCGCCAAGTAAGACTTCCAAAGAGTCTCTGGAATAATAAAAACAGTATGAAGTGACAGAAAAGTTGTGAAAAACGTCAGGGCATATTGTTTTGTAGCAGTGCACAAGGGCAAATTTGTAAACAAAAATTTACCTTTCGTCGCTACAAGAGATGTATACTTTGCCGAAAAGCCTGTGTCTTGTGTGCATGTTTTCGCACCTTTCCACGGCACAGCGCAGCACAGAGCGGCACTGGTAGCTCCGAACGCCCGCACACGGCGCCTCGGACTCGCCGGTTCGGGCCGCGCCCATCTCGCAGATGCTTCTCGTACTTGTGCTGTCATATGGACCGCGACCCGAGCGGCAGCGAGCGGCAGTCGAGCAAAGTCGGGACAAGTCGGGACGGAAGGGGACAGCCGAGAATGAACCGTGCAAATTACGCAGATATCTGGAAGCGCGACGAGTGTCAGGCAGGTGAGAACGCTTCCCTCTGTCTTCATTTCTTGCTATCTTGTCACTACCCCTGCCAGCCCTTTTTTCATGCTACCTTTCTCATGTGACAAAGATGCTTCCATACTGATTTTAAACTATCGTAAGATACGATATTAAGGAACTCAGTTTGAAAAGAGTGCGCCAAGGAAGACTTCCAAAGAGTCTCTGGAAATAACAAAACAGTATGAAGTGACAGAAATGTTGTGAAATACGTCAGGGCATATTGTTTTGTAGCAGTGCACAACGGCAAATTTGTAAACAAAAATTTACCTTCCATCGCTACAAGAGATGGATACTTTGTCGAACAAACGAATGACAGGCGGTGCAACGAGCAGCTGTGTTGTGCGTCTGACCCACGTGGCGGCGCGCCGCACTGCGCGTCGCCTTCGAGGTGGAAGGACGTGCTTTGCGTCAAATGTGCCACCGAAAACGGCGATTGCGTGTGTTGGGAGGAGAGGCGAAGCCTTCTTCTGCCGTGCGGCTACTGTATAAGGACGCCAACGGCCATACCATGTTGAATACACCGGTTCTCGTCCGATCACCGAAGTTAAGCAACATCGGGCCCGGTTAGTACTTGGATGGGTGACCGCCTGGGAACACCGGGTGCTGTTGGCTCCCTCTCTTCTTTTAAATTTTATGTCACTACACCTGCCAGCCCTCTTTTCATGAAAAACTCTCAGGTGCGACAAAGATGCTTCCACAAGCATTTTAAACTACTGTATCAAACGTAAGATGCGAAATTACAGTAATGAACTCAGTTTGAACAAGAATGCGCGGAGGAAGAGTGCTAGGATCTCGTTGAAAATAACGAAACACTGCGAATCGACAGATGTGCTCTTGAAACGCGTCAGAGAGTACTGTTTTGTAGGAGCGCTGAATTCCAAAAACTAACTACATTAAAGAAAGACCTGTTCCCGTCCGACCACCGAAGAAAAGCAACAACGTCAGTATTCGGATCGGCGACCGCCTGGGAACTCTGGCTGTCTTCATTTCTTGCTTTCTTGTCACTACTCCTGCCAGCCCTTTTTTCATGCTACCTTTCTCATGTGACAAAGATGCTTCCATACTGATTTTAAACTATCGTAAGATACGATATTAAGGAACTCAGTTTGAAAAGAGTGCGCCAAGTAAGACTTCCAAAGAGTCTCTGGAATAATAAAAACAGTATGAAGTGACAGAAAAGTTGTGAAAAACGTCAGGGCATATTGTTTTGTAGCAGTGCACAACGGCAAATTTGTAAACAAAAATTTACCTTTCGTCGCTACAAGAGATGTATACTTTGCCGAAAAGCCTGTGTCTTGTGTGCATGTTTTCGCACCTTTCCACGGCACAGCGCAGCACAGAGCGGCACTGGTAGCTCCGAACGCCCGCACACGGCGCCTCGGACTCGCCGGTTCGGGCCGCCCCCATCTCGCAGATGCTTCTCGTACTTGTGCTGTCATATGGACCGCGACCCGAGCGGCAGCGAGCGGCAGTCGAGCAAAGTCGGGACAAGTCGGGACGGAAGGGGACAGCCGAGAATGAACCGTGCAAATTACGCAGATATCTGGAAGCGCGACGAGTGTCAGGCAGGTGAGAACGCTTCCCTCTGTCTTCATTTCTTGCTATCTTGTCACTACCCCTGCCAGCCCTTTTTTCATGCTACCTTTCTCATGTGACAAAGATGCTTCCATACTGATTTTAAACTATCGTAAGATACGATATTAAGGAACTCAGTTTGAAAAGAGTGCGCCAAGGAAGACTTCCAAAGAGTCTCTGGAAATAACAAAACAGTATGAAGTGACAGAAATGTTGTGAAATACGTCAGGGCATATTGTTTTGTAGCAGTGCACAACGGCAAATTTGTAAACAAAAATTTACCTTCCATCGCTACAAGAGATGGATACTTTGTCGAACAAACGAATGACAGGCGGTGCAACGAGCAGCTGTGTTGTGCGTCTGACCCACGTGGCGGCGCGCCGCACTGCGCGTCGCCTTCGAGGTGGAAGGACGTGCTTTGCGTCAAATGTGCCACCGAAAACGGCGATTGCGTGTGTTGGGAGGAGAGGCGAAGCCTTCTTCTGCCGTGCGGCTACTGTATAAGGACGCCAACGGCCATACCATGTTGAATACACCGGTTCTCGTCCGATCACCGAAGTTAAGCAACATCGGGCCCGGTTAGTACTTGGATGGGTGACCGCCTGGGAACACCGGGTGCTGTTGGCTCCCTCTCTTCTTTTAAATTTTATGTCACTACACCTGCCAGCCCTCTTTTCATGAAAAACTCTCAGGTGCGACAAAGATGCTTCCACAAGCATTTTAAACTACTGTATTAAACGTAAGATGCGAAATTACAGTAATGAACTCAGTTTGAACAAGAATGCGCGGAGGAAGAGTGCTAGGATCTCGTTGAAAATAACGAAACACTGCGAATCGACAGATGTGCTCTTGAAACGCGTCAGAGAGTACTGTTTTGTAGGAGCGCTAAATTCCAAAAACTAACTACATTAAAGAAAGACCTGTTCCCGTCCGACCACCGAAGAAAAGCAACAACGTCAGTATTCGGATCGGCGACCGCCTGGGAACTCTGGCTGTCTTCATTTCTTGCTTTCTTGTCACTACTCCTGCCAGCCCTTTTTTCATGCTACCTTTCTCATGTGACAAAGATGCTTCCATGCTGATTTTAAACTATCGTAAGATACGATATTAAGGAACTCAGTTTGAAAAGAGTGCGCCAAGTAAGACTTCCAAAGAGTCTCTGGAATAATAAAAACAGTATGAAGTGACAGAAAAGTTGTGAAAAACGTCAGGGCATATTGTTTTGTAGCAGTGCACAAGGGCAAATTTGTAAACAAAAATTTACCTTTCGTCGCTACAAGAGATGTATACTTTGCCGAAAAGCCTGTGTCTTGTGTGCATGTTTTCGCACCTTTCCACGGCACAGCGCAGCACAGAGCGGCACTGGTAGCTCCGAACGCCCGCACACGGCGCCTCGGACTCGCCGGTTCGGGCCGCGCCCATCTCGCAGATGCTTCTCGTACTTGTGCTGTCATATGGACCGCGACCCGAGCGGCAGTCGAGCAAAGTCGGGACAAGTCGGGACGGAAGGGGACAGCCGAGAATGAACCGTGCAAATTACGCAAATATCTGGAAGCGCGACGAGTGTCAGGCAGGTGAGAACGCTTCCCTCTGTCTTCATTTCTTGCTATCTTGTCACTACCCCTGCCAGCCCTTTTTTCATGCTACCTTTCTCATGTGACAAAGATGCTTCCATACTGATTTTAAACTATCGTAAGATACGATATTAAGGAACTCAGTTTGAAAAGAGTGCGCCAAGGAAGACTTCCAAAGAGTCTCTGGAAATAACAAAACAGTATGAAGTGACAGAAATGTTGTGAAATACGTCAGGGCATATTGTTTTGTAGCAGTGCACAACGGCAAATTTGTAAACAAAAATTTACCTTCCATCGCTACAAGAGATGGATACTTTGTCGAACAAACGAATGACAGGCGGTGCAACGAGCAGCTGTGTTGTGCGTCTGACCCACGTGGCGGCGCGCCGCACTGCGCGTCGCCTTCGAGGTGGAAGGACGTGCTTTGCGTCAAATGTGCCACCGAAAACGGCGATTGCGTGTGTTGGGAGGAGAGGCGAAGCCTTCTTCTGCCGTGCGGCTACTGTATAAGGACGCCAACGGCCATACCATGTTGAATACACCGGTTCTCGTCCGATCACCGAAGTTAAGCAACATCGGGCCCGGTTAGTACTTGGATGGGTGACCGCCTGGGAACACCGGGTGCTGTTGGCTCCCTCTCTTCTTTTAAATTTTATGTCACTACACCTGCCAGCCCTCTTTTCATGAAAAACTCTCAGGTGCGACAAAGATGCTTCCACAAGCATTTTAAACTACTGTATTAAACGTAAGATGCGAAATTACAGTAATGAACTCAGTTTGAACAAGAATGCGCGGAGGAAGAGTGCTAGGATCTCGTTGAAAATAACGAAACACTGCGAATCGACAGATGTGCTCTTGAAACGCGTCAGAGAGTACTGTTTTGTAGGAGCGCTAAATTCCAAAAACTAACTACATTAAAGAAAGACCTGTTCCCGTCCGACCACCGAAGAAAAGCAACAACGTCAGTATTCGGATCGGCGACCGCCTGGGAACTCTGGCTGTCTTCATTTCTTGCTTTCTTGTCACTACTCCTGCCAGCCCTTTTTTCATGCTACCTTTCTCATGTGACAAAGATGCTTCCATGCTGATTTTAAACTATCGTAAGATACGATATTAAGGAACTCAGTTTGAAAAGAGTGCGCCAAGTAAGACTTCCAAAGAGTCTCTGGAATAATAAAAACAGTATGAAGTGACAGAAAAGTTGTGAAAAACGTCAGGGCATATTGTTTTGTAGCAGTGCACAAGGGCAAATTTGTAAACAAAAATTTACCTTTCGTCGCTACAAGAGATGTATACTTTGCCGAAAAGCCTGTGTCTTGTGTGCATGTTTTCGCACCTTTCCACGGCACAGCGCAGCACAGAGCGGCACTGGTAGCTCCGAACGCCCGCACACGGCGCCTCGGACTCGCCGGTTCGGGCCGCGCCCATCTCGCAGATGCTTCTCGTACTTGTGCTGTCATATGGACCGCGACCCGAGCGGCAGTCGAGCAAAGTCGGGACAAGTCGGGACGGAAGGGGACAGCCGAGAATGAACCGTGCAAATTACGCAAATATCTGGAAGCGCGACGAGTGTCAGGCAGGTGAGAACGCTTCCCTCTGTCTTCATTTCTTGCTATCTTGTCACTACCCCTGCCAGCCCTTTTTTCATGCTACCTTTCTCATGTGACAAAGATGCTTCCATACTGATTTTAAACTATCGTAAGATACGATATTAAGGAACTCAGTTTGAAAAGAGTGCGCCAAGGAAGACTTCCAAAGAGTCTCTGGAAATAACAAAACAGTATGAAGTGACAGAAATGTTGTGAAATACGTCAGGGCATATTGTTTTGTAGCAGTGCACAACGGCAAATTTGTAAACAAAAATTTACCTTCCATCGCTACAAGAGATGGATACTTTGTCGAACAAACGAATGACAGGCGGTGCAACGAGCAGCTGTGTTGTGCGTCTGACCCACGTGGCGGCGCGCCGCACTGCGCGTCGCCTTCGAGGTGGAAGGACGTGCTTTGCGTCAAATGTGCCACCGAAAACGGCGATTGCGTGTGTTGGGAGGAGAGGCGAAGCCTTCTTCTGCCGTGCGGCTACTGTATAAGGACGCCAACGGCCATACCATGTTGAATACACCGGTTCTCGTCCGATCACCGAAGTTAAGCAACATCGGGCCCGGTTAGTACTTGGATGGGTGACCGCCTGGGAACACCGGGTGCTGTTGGCTCCCTCTCTTCTTTTAAATTTTATGTCACTACACCTGCCAGCCCTCTTTTCATGAAAAACTCTCAGGTGCGACAAAGATGCTTCCACAAGCATTTTAAACTACTGTATTAAACGTAAGATGCGAAATTACAGTAATGAACTCAGTTTGAACAAGAATGCGCGGAGGAAGAGTGCTAGGATCTCGTTGAAAATAACGAAACACTGCGAATCGACAGATGTGCTCTTGAAACGCGTCAGAGAGTACTGTTTTGTAGGAGCGCTAAATTCCAAAAACTAACTACATTAAAGAAAGACCTGTTCCCGTCCGACCACCGAAGAAAAGCAACAACGTCAGTATTCGGATCGGCGACCGCCTGGGAACTCTGGCTGTCTTCATTTCTTGCTTTCTTGTCACTACTCCTGCCAGCCCTTTTTTCATGCTACCTTTCTCATGTGACAAAGATGCTTCCATACTGATTTTAAACTATCGTAAGATACGATATTAAGGAACTCAGTTTGAAAAGAGTGCGCCAAGTAAGACTTCCAAAGAGTCTCTGGAATAATAAAAACAGTATGAAGTGACAGAAAAGTTGTGAAAAACGTCAGGGCATATTGTTTTGTAGCAGTGCACAAGGGCAAATTTGTAAACAAAAATTTACCTTTCGTCGCTACAAGAGATGTATACTTTGCCGAAAAGCCTGTGTCTTGTGTGCATGTTTTCGCACCTTTCCACGGCACAGCGCAGCACAGAGCGGCACTGGTAGCTCCGAACGCCCGCACACGGCGCCTCGGACTCGCCGGTTCGGGCCGCGCCCATCTCGCAGATGCTTCTCGTACTTGTGCTGTCATATGGACCGCGACCCGAGCGGCAGCGAGCGGCAGTCGAGCAAAGTCGGGACAAGTCGGGACGGAAGGGGACAGCCGAGAATGAACCGTGCAAATTACGCAGATATCTGGAAGCGCGACGAGTGTCAGGCAGGTGAGAACGCTTCCCTCTGTCTTCATT
Organism: Schistocerca gregaria; assembly: GCF_023897955.1. NCBI lineage: Eukaryota > Metazoa > Arthropoda > Insecta > Orthoptera > Acrididae > Schistocerca > Schistocerca gregaria. Next base: position 738,293 of record NW_026061814.1, on the reverse strand, counting down.
TCTTGCTATCTTGTCACTACCCCTGCCAGCCCTTTTTTCATGCTACCTTTCTCATGTGACAAAGATGCTTCCATACTGATTTTAAACTATCGTAAGATACGATATTAAGGAACTCAGTTTGAAAAGAGTGCGCCAAGGAAGACTTCCAAAGAGTCTCTGGAAATAACAAAACAGTATGAAGTGACAGAAATGTTGTGAAATACGTCAGGGCATATTGTTTTGTAGCAGTGCACAACGGCAAATTTGTAAACAAAAATTTACCTTCCATCGCTACAAGAGATGGATACTTTGTCGAACAAACGAATGACAGGCGGTGCAACGAGCAGCTGTGTTGTGCGTCTGACCCACGTGGCGGCGCGCCGCACTGCGCGTCGCCTTCGAGGTGGAAGGACGTGCTTTGCGTCAAATGTGCCACCGAAAACGGCGATTGCGTGTGTTGGGAGGAGAGGCGAAGCCTTCTTCTGCCGTGCGGCTACTGTATAAGGACGCCAACGGCCATACCATGTTGAATACACCGGTTCTCGTCCGATCACCGAAGTTAAGCAACATCGGGCCCGGTTAGTACTTGGATGGGTGACCGCCTGGGAACACCGGGTGCTGTTGGCTCCCTCTCTTCTTTTAAATTTTATGTCACTACACCTGCCAGCCCTCTTTTCATGAAAAACTCTCAGGTGCGACAAAGATGCTTCCACAAGCATTTTAAACTACTGTATTAAACGTAAGATGCGAAATTACAGTAATGAACTCAGTTTGAACAAGAATGCGCGGAGGAAGAGTGCTAGGATCTCGTTGAAAATAACGAAACACTGCGAATCGACAGATGTGCTCTTGAAACGCGTCAGAGAGTACTGTTTTGTAGGAGCGCTAAATTCCAAAAACTAACTACATTAAAGAAAGACCTGTTCCCGTCCGACCACCGAAGAAAAGCAACAACGTCAGTATTCGGATCGGCGACCGCCTGGGAACTCTGGCTGTCTTCATTTCTTGCTTTCTTGTCACTACTCCTGCCAGCCCTTTTTTCATGCTACCTTTCTCATGTGACAAAGATGCTTCCATGCTGATTTTAAACTATCGTAAGATACGATATTAAGGAACTCAGTTTGAAAAGAGTGCGCCAAGTAAGACTTCCAAAGAGTCTCTGGAATAATAAAAACAGTATGAAGTGACAGAAAAGTTGTGAAAAACGTCAGGGCATATTGTTTTGTAGCAGTGCACAAGGGCAAATTTGTAAACAAAAATTTACCTTTCGTCGCTACAAGAGATGTATACTTTGCCGAAAAGCCTGTGTCTTGTGTGCATGTTTTCGCACCTTTCCACGGCACAGCGCAGCACAGAGCGGCACTGGTAGCTCCGAACGCCCGCACACGGCGCCTCGGACTCGCCGGTTCGGGCCGCGCCCATCTCGCAGATGCTTCTCGTACTTGTGCTGTCATATGGACCGCGACCCGAGCGGCAGTCGAGCAAAGTCGGGACAAGTCGGGACGGAAGGGGACAGCCGAGAATGAACCGTGCAAATTACGCAAATATCTGGAAGCGCGACGAGTGTCAGGCAGGTGAGAACGCTTCCCTCTGTCTTCATTTCTTGCTATCTTGTCACTACCCCTGCCAGCCCTTTTTTCATGCTACCTTTCTCATGTGACAAAGATGCTTCCATACTGATTTTAAACTATCGTAAGATACGATATTAAGGAACTCAGTTTGAAAAGAGTGCGCCAAGGAAGACTTCCAAAGAGTCTCTGGAAATAACAAAACAGTATGAAGTGACAGAAATGTTGTGAAATACGTCAGGGCATATTGTTTTGTAGCAGTGCACAACGGCAAATTTGTAAACAAAAATTTACCTTCCATCGCTACAAGAGATGGATACTTTGTCGAACAAACGAATGACAGGCGGTGCAACGAGCAGCTGTGTTGTGCGTCTGACCCACGTGGCGGCGCGCCGCACTGCGCGTCGCCTTCGAGGTGGAAGGACGTGCTTTGCGTCAAATGTGCCACCGAAAACGGCGATTGCGTGTGTTGGGAGGAGAGGCGAAGCCTTCTTCTGCCGTGCGGCTACTGTATAAGGACGCCAACGGCCATACCATGTTGAATACACCGGTTCTCGTCCGATCACCGAAGTTAAGCAACATCGGGCCCGGTTAGTACTTGGATGGGTGACCGCCTGGGAACACCGGGTGCTGTTGGCTCCCTCTCTTCTTTTAAATTTTATGTCACTACACCTGCCAGCCCTCTTTTCATGAAAAACTCTCAGGTGCGACAAAGATGCTTCCACAAGCATTTTAAACTACTGTATTAAACGTAAGATGCGAAATTACAGTAATGAACTCAGTTTGAACAAGAATGCGCGGAGGAAGAGTGCTAGGATCTCGTTGAAAATAACGAAACACTGCGAATCGACAGATGTGCTCTTGAAACGCGTCAGAGAGTACTGTTTTGTAGGAGCGCTAAATTCCAAAAACTAACTACATTAAAGAAAGACCTGTTCCCGTCCGACCACCGAAGAAAAGCAACAACGTCAGTATTCGGATCGGCGACCGCCTGGGAACTCTGGCTGTCTTCATTTCTTGCTTTCTTGTCACTACTCCTGCCAGCCCTTTTTTCATGCTACCTTTCTCATGTGACAAAGATGCTTCCATACTGATTTTAAACTATCGTAAGATACGATATTAAGGAACTCAGTTTGAAAAGAGTGCGCCAAGTAAGACTTCCAAAGAGTCTCTGGAATAATAAAAACAGTATGAAGTGACAGAAAAGTTGTGAAAAACGTCAGGGCATATTGTTTTGTAGCAGTGCACAAGGGCAAATTTGTAAACAAAAATTTACCTTTCGTCGCTACAAGAGATGTATACTTTGCCGAAAAGCCTGTGTCTTGTGTGCATGTTTTCGCACCTTTCCACGGCACAGCGCAGCACAGAGCGGCACTGGTAGCTCCGAACGCCCGCACACGGCGCCTCGGACTCGCCGGTTCGGGCCGCGCCCATCTCGCAGATGCTTCTCGTACTTGTGCTGTCATATGGACCGCGACCCGAGCGGCAGCGAGCGGCAGTCGAGCAAAGTCGGGACAAGTCGGGACGGAAGGGGACAGCCGAGAATGAACCGTGCAAATTACGCAGATATCTGGAAGCGCGACGAGTGTCAGGCAGGTGAGAACGCTTCCCTCTGTCTTCATTTCTTGCTATCTTGTCACTACCCCTGCCAGCCCTTTTTTCATGCTACCTTTCTCATGTGACAAAGATGCTTCCATACTGATTTTAAACTATCGTAAGATACGATATTAAGGAACTCAGTTTGAAAAGAGTGCGCCAAGGAAGACTTCCAAAGAGTCTCTGGAAATAACAAAACAGTATGAAGTGACAGAAATGTTGTGAAATACGTCAGGGCATATTGTTTTGTAGCAGTGCACAACGGCAAATTTGTAAACAAAAATTTACCTTCCATCGCTACAAGAGATGGATACTTTGTCGAACAAACGAATGACAGGCGGTGCAACGAGCAGCTGTGTTGTGCGTCTGACCCACGTGGCGGCGCGCCGCACTGCGCGTCGCCTTCGAGGTGGAAGGACGTGCTTTGCGTCAAATGTGCCACCGAAAACGGCGATTGCGTGTGTTGGGAGGAGAGGCGAAGCCTTCTTCTGCCGTGCGGCTACTGTATAAGGACGCCAACGGCCATACCATGTTGAATACACCGGTTCTCGTCCGATCACCGAAGTTAAGCAACATCGGGCCCGGTTAGTACTTGGATGGGTGACCGCCTGGGAACACCGGGTGCTGTTGGCTCCCTCTCTTCTTTTAAATTTTATGTCACTACACCTGCCAGCCCTCTTTTCATGAAAAACTCTCAGGTGCGACAAAGATGCTTCCACAAGCATTTTAAACTACTGTATTAAACGTAAGATGCGAAATTACAGTAATGAACTCAGTTTGAACAAGAATGCGCGGAGGAAGAGTGCTAGGATCTCGTTGAAAATAACGAAACACTGCGAATCGACAGATGTGCTCTTGAAACGCGTCAGAGAGTACTGTTTTGTAGGAGCGCTAAATTCCAAAAACTAACTACATTAAAGAAAGACCTGTTCCCGTCCGACCACCGAAGAAAAGCAACAACGTCAGTATTCGGATCGGCGACCGCCTGGGAACTCTGGCTGTCTTCATTTCTTGCTTTCTTGTCACTACTCCTGCCAGCCCTTTTTTCATGCTACCTTTCTCATGTGACAAAGATGCTTCCATACTGATTTTAAACTATCGTAAGATACGATATTAAGGAACTCAGTTTGAAAAGAGTGCGCCAAGTAAGACTTCCAAAGAGTCTCTGGAATAATAAAAACAGTATGAAGTGACAGAAAAGTTGTGAAAAACGTCAGGGCATATTGTTTTGTAGCAGTGCACAAGGGCAAATTTGTAAACAAAAATTTACCTTTCGTCGCTACAAGAGATGTATACTTTGCCGAAAAGCCTGTGTCTTGTGTGCATGTTTTCGCACCTTTCCACGGCACAGCGCAGCACAGAGCGGCACTGGTAGCTCCGAACGCCCGCACACGGCGCCTCGGACTCGCCGGTTCGGGCCGCGCCCATCTCGCAGATGCTTCTCGTACTTGTGCTGTCATATGGACCGCGACCCGAGCGGCAGCGAGCGGCAGTCGAGCAAAGTCGGGACAAGTCGGGACGGAAGGGGACAGCCGAGAATGAACCGTGCAAATTACGCAGATATCTGGAAGCGCGACGAGTGTCAGGCAGGTGAGAACGCTTCCCTCTGTCTTCATTTCTTGCTATCTTGTCACTACCCCTGCCAGCCCTTTTTTCATGCTACCTTTCTCATGTGACAAAGATGCTTCCATACTGATTTTAAACTATCGTAAGATACGATATTAAGGAACTCAGTTTGAAAAGAGTGCGCCAAGGAAGACTTCCAAAGAGTCTCTGGAAATAACAAAACAGTATGAAGTGACAGAAATGTTGTGAAATACGTCAGGGCATATTGTTTTGTAGCAGTGCACAACGGCAAATTTGTAAACAAAAATTTACCTTCCATCGCTACAAGAGATGGATACTTTGTCGAACAAACGAATGACAGGCGGTGCAACGAGCAGCTGTGTTGTGCGTCTGACCCACGTGGCGGCGCGCCGCACTGCGCGTCGCCTTCGAGGTGGAAGGACGTGCTTTGCGTCAAATGTGCCACCGAAAACGGCGATTGCGTGTGTTGGGAGGAGAGGCGAAGCCTTCTTCTGCCGTGCGGCTACTGTATAAGGACGCCAACGGCCATACCATGTTGAATACACCGGTTCTCGTCCGATCACCGAAGTTAAGCAACATCGGGCCCGGTTAGTACTTGGCTGTCTGCCCGCCTGGCAACACCTCGGTGCCGAGCGAGCAGTACTTCCTTGTGCGACTTGGCCGGCGGCGCCTCGCGTGTCGTCTGTCTCCTGCCTCGCGGCTACATTTCATCAAGTCCGTAAGTTATGGCTATGTTGTATGATAATAGTGAAGAACGACAAAATAATGTGCAATGCGAATTCGATAGTTCCGTCGGAAAACCGTCAGCTTTCGAAATTCACCGTTGGATACTTGAGGAATTGTGTTTGTCGACCGATGACGTTCTCGGAGTTCAATTTGATACTTTTATCAATTCCGTGTTTTTGAAGTTGAAAACTCCCGAATTGTGTGATACCGTGGTAAATGTTAATGATGGTATCCGTAAATTTCGACATCTAGACGGTCGCATTAGTAACGTGACTATTTCTCATGGTGGGTTTGGCCTTCGAAATGTTCGTGTGTTCAACTTGCCTTTTGAAATCCGGAATGACACAATATCTCGTCATTTGCGGCCGTACGGGACCGTGCTATCTGTTTTTAAAGAGAAGTGGTCTTCCGCCTATGTTTTTCAGGTCGAAAACGGCGTGAGGAGTGTAAAGATGATAGTACGACAACATATTCCGTCCTTCTTGTTAGTTAACGGTCATCGTGCTTTTATAACCTATAGTGGTCAACCTCAGACGTGTTCCTTTTGCGGTGCTGTTGGTCATTACCGACAAAACTGTCCTAAACGCAGGCAGCCTGTTCAGTTGCCACGTGAGGACGTTTTAAGTGGGCCTAGCTTTGCTTCTGTTGCTGCAACGAGTTTAGGTTCCGCCCCCCCCGCACGTGTGCAACTCGCGGCCGCCCCCCCTGTATCGGCCGCCGCTGACGTTATGGACACGTCTGTTCCTGATAGTGACTCTGTTTCTGTTTCTGAACCTCCTGTTGAGCCTTCTTTGCTCGCGGCTGCGACAACTGAATCTGTTTTTGAAAAACCGGTAGTGGACGATGTCTCACCGCAATCCGTGCCGATGTCGGCAGAAATTGTTCCGCATACTGTCCCGGTTACGGAACCCGACATATCGGCGGTTGCTGCTACTACCGTCCCCGACAGTCTTTCTGCTGCCAGTGCTGTTGTAGAACGTGAAGCTTTTACTGCACCGAAACCGCGTAGGGACCGGAATGTCGCTCGAGCTTCTGGCACCCCACGTTTACGTAGTGCCAGTAGCTCTGCTTCGTTTAATACGCGTGGTTTTTCGGACAAAAATCGGAGTCCGTCTCCGGTGGCGCGTTCTCCTGCCCCCCCTCAGGTTCGGTCGGTCGGGCAACCGACCTCCCGACAACCGGCCACGCGCGACGGCGTAGACCTCGGCCACCGCCCGTCTCAGGGGGGTGGCAGCAGGCGCCACGCGAAAAAGCAGACCTCTTCCCGCACTCAGCCGGAGGGTGATGTTGTTGCTGCAACGCAGAAACGTGACATCGCGGTGCAACATTTGAAAACCTTCCTGAGCCAACCGACTTCTGATGCCGATTCCGGCATGGCGGTGGATCCGCCTTTGTCTGTGACACCTTCCCCCTTTCCAACCAAAAGAAAGGCCGAAGATTCGCACCTTCGTCGTGCCCCCCCTTCCACCCACGATTTGGTGCCGCCTTTATCTTCGGATGTCGAGATGCCCGCCGTGGAGCAATCCGTCACAGAAGGTGCCGTCACAGTTTCTGGGACTCCACCGCTCCCGCCCCCCCTTCCTAGTCAGTCACAGGATTGGTCGGCGGATGTGGAGGCCGGTGGTAACCATTAGTGTGACTCATTGTATGTCCTCCCCCTCCTAGCAAGTTTGTATGTTTTATCTTGTTTTAAGCAAATTTCATGTTTTTCTTTTATTTTCTTGTTTTTTAACTGTGTTATTACGTGTATATGGTTAACGACTGTAGCCAGTGGAACATCTTAACAGTTAATCTTAATAAGTTGCGAAATCCGCAGAAGGCTATGATTTTAAAAAATTTCTTGTATGATAATAACTGTCACGTCGCTTTTTTACAGGAGGTGACTTGTGAAGCGCTTTTGTTTTTGCATGATTTTACTGATTTTACTGTGATTGATAATATTGCCCCTGATAACGATACGGGCACTGCAATTTTAGTGCGTTCTGGCTTACCAATATCTAACGTTGACATTTTACCGAACGGTCGCGCTGTTGCTTGTACCATTTTTGGAATTGTGTTTGTAAATGTGTACGCTCCGTCAGGAAATGTTAAACCGGCCAGGGCTGAATTTTATGGTAGAGATTTGTGTCAGCTTCTATCCAAGAATGTCGATACTTTAATCGTTGGGGGTGATTTTAATTGTGTTTTAGACGACAGCGATCAAGAGCCGCGTCCAAACAAATGTCACGAGCTGGGTACTTTAGTCACTAGTTTTCAGCTGCTCGACACGTGGCGTGTTTTACACCCGGATTTCACCTACTTCACCTATTTTTACGGTACCGGGCGTAGCCGCCTCGATCGGATTTATGTGTCTAGGCAGCTGTCTGCCCGTATTTGTAGTGCTGACGTGACTCCTGTCGTATTTTCTGACCACTCCAGTTACTCCTGTCGTCTTTTATTGCCTCGTTTGTGTGTTCCTCGCCGTACCAATTTGTGGAAGTTCAATTGCAGTTTACTCAATGACGACCATTTTGTGACTTGTTTTAACCGTATATGGCAACGGTTGTTGCGGACTCGAGGCGGTCATAGTAGCACCATTGAGTGGTGGGTTGCGATAGTTAAACCGGCGATTAGGAAATTTTTAATTGATTACAGCCGTGAGGCGGCACGCTGGCGTCGGGCAACGGCTCGCTTCCGCCAGGCTTGTTTACGGGACTTAGCGTTGCGGGTGACGTCACAGCCCGAGTTGTTGCCTACTCTGAAGCAATTTCAAGCAAAGCTTTTACTTGACATGCGTGCCGTTAGTGATGGGGTGACCGTCCGAAGTCAGCCTGCGGGACTTGTTACTGGGGAACCTCTGTCCATTTACCATTTACACAGGGAACGCAAACGCCGTGAACGTTTGAAGATTAATGTTTGGCGGCTGCGAAACGGCGATCGCACTTCTGTACAGTCGGAAATTGAAACAGATATTTTTGAACATTTCGCTTCACTTTTCCGTGCTGTTGATGTGGATTCCGACGCGTTGCGAGATTTTTTGCAGACTGTACCCCATGTTTTAACTCGCCCGGACAGGAATCATTTAACTGACGCCTTTACGTCTGATGAAGTTCTCGATGCCGTTCGGCGGAGTCCCAACGGGAAGTCTCCAGGTCCAGATGGGATTCCTGCGGAATTTTATTTGAAATTTTTTCATCTTTTTAGTGAGATTTTAGTAGATTTGGTAAATGATATTCGAAATGGTGTGACTGTACCAGCTGCCTTTGTGGAGGGGGTTGTGACGCTCGTTCCCAAATCCAATGCTGTGCCAAATATCGACGCTGTCCGTCCGATTACTTTATTAAATGTTGACTACAAGATCGTCACGCGCTGCGTCGCTCAGCGACTTAAAAACATTTTGCCGGCGGTACTTAGTCCTCAGCAAACGTGTGCGGTGCGCGATCGGAATATCTTTGACGCTATCCTTGCTTACAGGGACTGCATTGGTTATGTAAAAAGTGCTCGGCTTCGGACTGCGGCGATTTTATTAGTTGATTTTAAGAATGCCTTTGACCGTATTAGTCATTTTTATTTGCGTCAGGTATTGGTACGCATGGGGTTTGGTTATAAATTTACCAACTTAGTGACGCATCTGTTGCAAAATGCTACGTCACGCATCTGTGTTAATGGTCGTCTTACTCCTGCTTTTCGTGTAGGTCGCTCCGTGCGGCAAGGGTGTCCGCTTTCCATGGCGCTTTTTGCCATTGCGCTGGATCCCCTCCTCCGCTATATCGGTCAGGAATGTCGCGGCATTCAGATGGGGACTACCAGATTGGTTTGTAAAGCATACGCTGATGACCTTGGCGTATTTATTGAGCATTTAGACGATGTTGACAGGTTGCAAGTCGTTCTGCACAACTTTGAACAAGCTACGGGGGCGATTGTCAATACACAGAAAACTGTTCTTTTACCGCTCACCGCCCGCGCACGTACCCTTCGTAGGGACTGGTTCTGTGTACAGCAGCAGCATAAAGTTCTTGGAGTCCTTTTATCCTCGAATCCACAGCAGATGGAAGCATTAAATTGGCGGCCTACGCTGCATCGGATTCGTGCTGTTGTCAAGATCCATGCGGTCCGAAATTTGGCCCTTCGGGAAAAGGTGCATTTAATAAATAATAACTTCTTGGCAAGGGCGTGGTACCTTGCGCAGGTTCTCCCGGTACCCAAGCAATTGGGGCGCGCCATCGCACAGGCGATTTACTGGTTTTTATGGAGGGGGGAGATTTTTAAGGTGTCACATGCTGTCTGTACCTTGGGCCTGTCCGACGGCGGTTTGGGACTTGTCGATTTTTCAGCCAAATGTGCGGCTCTCCTTTGGAAGAGAATTACCGCTGTTATGCAGAAGGCACCTTGCAGTCCCACCGCGGTTGTTTTTAATCGTTATCGTCCTCATTCTGAAGTGGCACCTGTTTCTGTGTCGCACATCCCGTTTTATCTTTCTTATGTGCGCCGCTACTATTTCGATAATAGTTACCTGACACTTCGTGACATCTCCGCCCACACGGTTAGCGCTGTCTGCGATGCTATACGCGGACCTCCTATTCGTTGCAAGTGGGAGTATCGATTGCCACGCTGCAACTGGGTGGCAGTGTGGCAAAACCTCGCCAACAAAGTCCTCCCGGCTTCCGTACACGCTGCATGGTACAAGGTGGTGCATCGCACCATCCCCACCAACTCCAAACTTCATTCCATCAACCTTATCCCATCTGGAGTGTGTGACGTGTGTACTGTCGACGATACTCTTGAACACCGCTTTGCGTGTGACCGCTTCCGCCGTGTCTGGGACGTAGCCAGGGATATGGTTCGTCTGATTCAGCGGGTGGACGCTCGAACCGTTACTGTGGATGATGTATTAATTCCGCAGTGTGTCGTCTACCCCACCACCAAGCGAAATGCCACGGTGTGGATCTTTGGCCATACAGTTTTTGCTATTTTCTCTTTAAAGTTGTGTACCGATTTGGACTTCCTTACCTTTTTATGGACCCAACATTCTCAGATTCAGACATCGCCACATTATCGGCAAAATTTTGCAAATTTTTTGCAGGTCGCACTGGCGCATGCTTTTGCGCGTATGTCGGTACCTGCGTAACATGGATGTTATTGTCTCGTATTTTCAAATTGCCCTTGAGCGACACAATATGAATAAATGCGACTTTCTCTATGTTTTCTGGAACGAAAATTGCCGAAACTTGACTATCGAACGACATCAGAAGTCTTTTCAGTTTTTTCTGAACGTTATTGCCAAACTTCTTGTTTGGCATGAGTGTCGGTATTATTAGTTTCTTTTTTCTTTTTTTTTCCCCGTATGTGGCGTGACGAGATTCTTTACTGATGTTTCAGTTCTAGTTTCTAGTGGTGACTGTTTGCGTTATTTTTTCTTTTTTCTTTTTTCATTTCTTTTACTGTCGAGCGCTCCCACTTCTCGTCACGTGTCTGCGCTCGGCACTTTTGGAACCTTTCGTCGGTGTGGGATTTCACACCGGGATTACCGGCGCTTTAAAATAGCGTTTTGTTTCATGTTGTTTTTACTATACCTAGGCTGTTGCGATTTCTCTTTTTTTTCATACATGAAATATTGTTTTGTTTTACGGTCGATATGAGTGATGACGGGTGTGGGGGCGACACTGTGGCCAGGCCTCAGACTAATTGACCCCTGCCCTCATTGCCGCCGCCTGCCAGCCACGCTCGATGCCCGACCGACAATGACTTTCCTTTTCCGGTGGATGCGTCGTCCTGGTTGCGTACAAATGTTTTGTGTTCCCTTTGGACAGTCGTCATCATCGATTGTTACGGTGTGAATCCGCCTTATCTTTCCGTTTCCTCTTTCAGTTTTTGGCGTATAAATGGGAGGCATTTATCACATTTCGTTTTCACGTGTTGCAGGCCTATTTAATTTATGAAAAAAAAAAGTGCTGTTGGCTCCCAACTCTTCTTTTAAATTTTATGTCACTACACCTGCCAGCCCTCTTTCCATGAAAAACTCTCAGGTGCGCAAAAAAAAAAAAAAAAAAAAAAAAAAAAAATAAATAAATAAAAAATAAAAAAAAAAAAAAGGTGCAGTTAAAAAAAAAAGTGCTGTTGGCTCCCTCTCTTCTTTTAAATTTTATGTCACTACACCTGCCAGCCCTCTTTTCATGAAAAACTCTCAGGTGCGACAAAGATGCTTCCACAAGCATTTTAAACTACTGTATTAAACGTAAGATGCGAAATTACAGTAATGAACTCAGTTTGAACAAGAATGCGCGGAGGAAGAGTGCTAGGATCTCGTTGAAAATAACGAAACACTGCGAATCGACAGATGTGCTCTTGAAACGCGTCAGAGAGTACTGTTTTGTAGGAGCGCTAAATTCCAAAAACTAACTACATTAAAGAAAGACCTGTTCCCGTCCGACCACCGAAGAAAAGCAACAACGTCAGTATTCGGATCGGCGACCGCCTGGGAACTCTGGCTGTCTTCATTTCTTGCTTTCTTGTCACTACTCCTGCCAGCCCTTTTTTCATGCTACCTTTCTCATGTGACAAAGATGCTTCCATGCTGATTTTAAACTATCGTAAGATACGATATTAAGGAACTCAGTTTGAAAAGAGTGCGCCAAGTAAGACTTCCAAAGAGTCTCTGGAATAATAAAAACAGTATGAAGTGACAGAAAAGTTGTGAAAAACGTCAGGGCATATTGTTTTGTAGCAGTGCACAAGGGCAAATTTGTAAACAAAAATTTACCTTTCGTCGCTACAAGAGATGTATACTTTGCCGAAAAGCCTGTGTCTTGTGTGCATGTTTTCGCACCTTTCCACGGCACAGCGCAGCACAGAGCGGCACTGGTAGCTCCGAACGCCCGCACACGGCGCCTCGGACTCGCCGGTTCGGGCCGCGCCCATCTCGCAGATGCTTCTCGTACTTGTGCTGTCATATGGACCGCGACCCGAGCGGCAGTCGAGCAAAGTCGGGACAAGTCGGGACGGAAGGGGACAGCCGAGAATGAACCGTGCAAATTACGCAAATATCTGGAAGCGCGACGAGTGTCAGGCAGGTGAGAACGCTTCCCTCTGTCTTCATTTCTTGCTATCTTGTCACTACCCCTGCCAGCCCTTTTTTCATGCTACCTTTCTCATGTGACAAAGATGCTTCCATACTGATTTTAAACTATCGTAAGATACGATATTAAGGAACTCAGTTTGAAAAGAGTGCGCCAAGGAAGACTTCCAAAGAGTCTCTGGAAATAACAAAACAGTATGAAGTGACAGAAATGTTGTGAAATACGTCAGGGCATATTGTTTTGTAGCAGTGCACAACGGCAAATTTGTAAACAAAAATTTACCTTCCATCGCTACAAGAGATGGATACTTTGTCGAACAAACGAATGACAGGCGGTGCAACGAGCAGCTGTGTTGTGCGTCTGACCCACGTGGCGGCGCGCCGCACTGCGCGTCGCCTTCGAGGTGGAAGGACGTGCTTTGCGTCAAATGTGCCACCGAAAACGGCGATTGCGTGTGTTGGGAGGAGAGGCGAAGCCTTCTTCTGCCGTGCGGCTACTGTATAAGGACGCCAACGGCCATACCATGTTGAATACACCGGTTCTCGTCCGATCACCGAAGTTAAGCAACATCGGGCCCGGTTAGTACTTGGATGGATGACCGCCTGGGAACACCGGGTGCTGTTGGCTCCCTCTCTTCTTTTAAATTTTATGTCACTACACCTGCCAGCCCTCTTTTCATGAAAAACTCTCAGGTGCGACAAAGATGCTTCCACAAGCATTTTAAACTACTGTATTAAACGTAAGATGCGAAATTACAGTAATGAACTCAGTTTGAACAAGAATGCGCGGAGGAAGAGTGCTAGGATCTCGTTGAAAATAACGAAACACTGCGAATCGACAGATGTGCTCTTGAAACGCGTCAGAGAGTACTGTTTTGTAGGAGCGCTAAATTCCAAAAACTAACTACATTAAAGAAAGACCTGTTCCCGTCCGACCACCGAAGAAAAGCAACAACGTCAGTATTCGGATCGGCGACCGCCTGGGAACTCTGGCTGTCTTCATTTCTTGCTTTCTTGTCACTACTCCTGCCAGCCCTTTTTTCATGCTACCTTTCTCATGTGACAAAGATGCTTCCATGCTGATTTTAAACTATCGTAAGATACGATATTAAGGAACTCAGTTTGAAAAGAGTGCGCCAAGTAAGACTTCCAAAGAGTCTCTGGAATAATAAAAACAGTATGAAGTGACAGAAAAGTTGTGAAAAACGTCAGGGCATATTGTTTTGTAGCAGTGCACAAGGGCAAATTTGTAAACAAAAATTTACCTTTCGTCGCTACAAGAGATGTATACTTTGCCGAAAAGCCTGTGTCTTGTGTGCATGTTTTCGCACCTTTCCACGGCACAGCGCAGCACAGAGCGGCACTGGTAGCTCCGAACGCCCGCACACGGCGCCTCGGACTCGCCGGTTCGGGCCGCGCCCATCTCGCAGATGCTTCTCGTACTTGTGCTGTCATATGGACCGCGACCCGAGCGGCAGCGAGCGGCAGTCGAGCAAAGTCGGGACAAGTCGGGACGGAAGGGGACAGCCGAGAATGAACCGTGCAAATTACGCTAATATCTGGAAGCGCGACGAGTGTCAGGCAGGTGAGAACGCTTCCCTCTGTCTTCATTTCTTGCTATCTTGTCACTACCCCTGCCAGCCCTTTTTTCATGCTACCTTTCTCATGTGACAAAGATGCTTCCATACTGATTTTAAACTATCGTAAGATACGATATTAAGGAACTCAGTTTGAAAAGAGTGCGCCAAGGAAGACTTCCAAAGAGTCTCTGGAAATAACAAAACAGTATGAAGTGACAGAAATGTTGTGAAATACGTCAGGGCATATTGTTTTGTAGCAGTGCACAACGGCAAATTTGTAAACAAAAATTTACCTTCAATCGCTACAAGAGATGGATACTTTGTCGAACAAACGAATGACAGGCGGTGCAACGAGCAGCTGTGTTGTGCGTCTGACCCACGTGGCGGCGCGCCGCACTGCGCGTCGCCTTCGAGGTGGAAGGACGTGCTTTGCGTCAAATGTGCCACCGAAAACGGCGATTGCGTGTGTTGGGAGGAGAGGCGAAGCCTTCTTCTGCCGTGCGGCTACTGTATAAGGACGCCAACGGCCATACCATGTTGAATACACCGGTTCTCGTCCGATCACCGAAGTTAAGCATCATCGGGCCCGGTTAGTACTTGGATGGGTGACCGCCTGGGAACACCGGGTGCTGTTGGCTCCCTCTCTTCTTTTAAATTTTATGTCACTACACCTGCCAGCCCTCTTTTCATGAAAAACTCTCAGGTGCGACAAAGATGCTTCCACAAGCATTTTAAACTACTGTATTAAACGTAAGATGCGAAATTACAGTAATGAACTCAGTTTGAACAAGAATGCGCGGAGGAAGAGTGCTAGGATCTCGTTGAAAATAACGAAACACTGCGAATCGACAGATGTGCTCTTGAAACGCGTCAGAGAGTACTGTTTTGTAGGAGCGCTAAATTCCAAAAACTAACTACATTAAAGAAAGACCTGTTCCCGTCCGACCACCGAAGAAAAGCAACAACGTCAGTATTCGGATCGGCGACCGCCTGGGAACTCTGGCTGTCTTCATTTCTTGCTTTCTTGTCACTACTCCTGCCAGCCCTTTTTTCATGCTACCTTTCTCATGTGACAAAGATGCTTCCATGCTGATTTTAAACTATCGTAAGATACGATATTAAGGAACTCAGTTTGAAAAGAGTGCGCCAAGTAAGACTTCCAAAGAGTCTCTGGAATAATAAAAACAGTATGAAGTGACAGAAAAGTTGTGAAAAACGTCAGGGCATATTGTTTTGTAGCAGTGCACAAGGGCAAATTTGTAAACAAAAATTTACCTTTCGTCGCTACAAGAGATGTATACTTTGCCGAAAAGCCTGTGTCTTGTGTGCATGTTTTCGCACCTTTCCACGGCACAGCGCAGCACAGAGCGGCACTGGTAGCTCCGAACGCCCGCACACGGCGCCTCGGACTCGCCGGTTCGGGCCGCGCCCATCTCGCAGATGCTTCTCGTACTTGTGCTGTCATATGGACCGCGACCCGAGCGGCAGTCGAGCAAAGTCGGGACAAGTCGGGACGGAAGGGGACAGCCGAGAATGAACCGTGCAAATTACGCAAATATCTGGAAGCGCGACGAGTGTCAGGCAGGTGAGAACGCTTCCCTCTGTCTTCATTTCTTGCTATCTTGTC
The DNA here is from genome assembly GCF_023897955.1 of Schistocerca gregaria. Taxonomy (NCBI): domain Eukaryota; kingdom Metazoa; phylum Arthropoda; class Insecta; order Orthoptera; family Acrididae; genus Schistocerca; species Schistocerca gregaria. The sequence continues at coordinate 722,576 of NW_026061814.1, read as the reverse complement.
ACTACCCCTGCCAGCCCTTTTTTCATGCTACCTTTCTCATGTGACAAAGATGCTTCCATACTGATTTTAAACTATCGTAAGATACGATATTAAGGAACTCAGTTTGAAAAGAGTGCGCCAAGGAAGACTTCCAAAGAGTCTCTGGAAATAACAAAACAGTATGAAGTGACAGAAATGTTGTGAAATACGTCAGGGCATATTGTTTTGTAGCAGTGCACAACGGCAAATTTGTAAACAAAAATTTACCTTCCATCGCTACAAGAGATGGATACTTTGTCGAACAAACGAATGACAGGCGGTGCAACGAGCAGCTGTGTTGTGCGTCTGACCCACGTGGCGGCGCGCCGCACTGCGCGTCGCCTTCGAGGTGGAAGGACGTGCTTTGCGTCAAATGTGCCACCGAAAACGGCGATTGCGTGTGTTGGGAGGAGAGGCGAAGCCTTCTTCTGCCGTGCGGCTACTGTATAAGGACGCCAACGGCCATACCATGTTGAATACACCGGTTCTCGTCCGATCACCGAAGTTAAGCAACATCGGGCCCGGTTAGTACTTGGATGGGTGACCGCCTGGGAACACCGGGTGCTGTTGGCTCCCTCTCTTCTTTTAAATTTTATGTCACTACACCTGCCAGCCCTCTTTTCATGAAAAACTCTCAGGTGCGACAAAGATGCTTCCACAAGCATTTTAAACTACTGTATTAAACGTAAGATGCGAAATTACAGTAATGAACTCAGTTTGAACAAGAATGCGCGGAGGAAGAGTGCTAGGATCTCGTTGAAAATAACGAAACACTGCGAATCGACAGATGTGCTCTTGAAACGCGTCAGAGAGTACTGTTTTGTAGGAGCGCTAAATTCCAAAAACTAACTACATTAAAGAAAGACCTGTTCCCGTCCGACCACCGAAGAAAAGCAACAACGTCAGTATTCGGATCGGCGACCGCCTGGGAACTCTGGCTGTCTTCATTTCTTGCTTTCTTGTCACTACTCCTGCCAGCCCTTTTTTCATGCTACCTTTCTCATGTGACAAAGATGCTTCCATGCTGATTTTAAACTATCGTAAGATACGATATTAAGGAACTCAGTTTGAAAAGAGTGCGCCAAGTAAGACTTCCAAAGAGTCTCTGGAATAATAAAAACAGTATGAAGTGACAGAAAAGTTGTGAAAAACGTCAGGGCATATTGTTTTGTAGCAGTGCACAAGGGCAAATTTGTAAACAAAAATTTACCTTTCGTCGCTACAAGAGATGTATACTTTGCCGAAAAGCCTGTGTCTTGTGTGCATGTTTTCGCACCTTTCCACGGCACAGCGCAGCACAGAGCGGCACTGGTAGCTCCGAACGCCCGCACACGGCGCCTCGGACTCGCCGGTTCGGGCCGCGCCCATCTCGCAGATGCTTCTCGTACTTGTGCTGTCATATGGACCGCGACCCGAGCGGCAGTCGAGCAAAGTCGGGACAAGTCGGGACGGAAGGGGACAGCCGAGAATGAACCGTGCAAATTACGCAAATATCTGGAAGCGCGAAGAGTGTCAGGCAGGTGAGAACGCTTCCCTCTGTCTTCATTTCTTGCTATCTTGTCACTACCCCTGCCAGCCCTTTTTTCATGCTACCTTTCTCATGTGACAAAGATGCTTCCATACTGATTTTAAACTATCGTAAGATACGATATTAAGGAACTCAGTTTGAAAAGAGTGCGCCAAGGAAGACTTCCAAAGAGTCTCTGGAAATAACAAAACAGTATGAAGTGACAGAAATGTTGTGAAATACGTCAGGGCATATTGTTTTGTAGCAGTGCACAACGGCAAATTTGTAAACAAAAATTTACCTTCCATCGCTACAAGAGATGGATACTTTGTCGAACAAACGAATGACAGGCGGTGCAACGAGCAGCTGTGTTGTGCGTCTGACCCACGTGGCGGCGCGCCGCACTGCGCGTCGCCTTCGAGGTGGAAGGACGTGCTTTGCGTCAAATGTGCCACCGAAAACGGCGATTGCGTGTGTTGGGAGGAGAGGCGAAGCCTTCTTCTGCCGTGCGGCTACTGTATAAGGACGCCAACGGCCATACCATGTTGAATACACCGGTTCTCGTCCGATCACCGAAGTTAAGCAACATCGGGCCCGGTTAGTACTTGGATGGGTGACCGCCTGGGAACACCGGGTGCTGTTGGCTCCCTCTCTTCTTTTAAATTTTATGTCACTGCACCTGCCAGCCCTCTTTTCATGAAAAACTCTCAGGTGCGACAAAGATGCTTCCACAAGCATTTTAAACTACTGTATTAAACGTAAGATGCGAAATTACAGTAATGAACTCAGTTTGAACAAGAATGCGCGGAGGAAGAGTGCTAGGATCTCGTTGAAAATAACGAAACACTGCGAATCGACAGATGTGCTCTTGAAACGCGTCAGAGAGTACTGTTTTGTAGGAGCGCTAAATTCCAAAAACTAACTACATTAAAGAAAGACCTGTTCCCGTCCGACCACCGAAGAAAAGCAACAACGTCAGTATTCGGATCGGCGACCGCCTGGGAACTCTGGCTGTCTTCATTTCTTGCTTTCTTGTCACTACTCCTGCCAGCCCTTTTTTCATGCTACCTTTCTCATGTGACAAAGATGCTTCCATGCTGATTTTAAACTATCGTAAGATACGATATTAAGGAACTCAGTTTGAAAAGAGTGCGCCAAGTAAGACTTCCAAAGAGTCTCTGGAATAATAAAAACAGTATGAAGTGACAGAAAAGTTGTGAAAAACGTCAGGGCATATTGTTTTGTAGCAGTGCACAAGGGCAAATTTGTAAACAAAAATTTACCTTTCGTCGCTACAAGAGATGTATACTTTGCCGAAAAGCCTGTGTCTTGTGTGCATGTTTTCGCACCTTTCCACGGCACAGCGCAGCACAGAGCGGCACTGGTAGCTCCGAACGCCCGCACACGGCGCCTCGGACTCGCCGGTTCGGGCCGCGCCCATCTCGCAGATGCTTCTCGTACTTGTGCTGTCATATGGACCGCGACCCGAGCGGCAGTCGAGCAAAGTCGGGACAAGTCGGGACGGAAGGGGACAGCCGAGAATGAACCGTGCAAATTACGCAAATATCTGGAAGCGCGACGAGTGTCAGGCAGGTGAGAACGCTTCCCTCTGTCTTCATTTCTTGCTATCTTGTCACTACCCCTGCCAGCCCTTTTTTCATGCTACCTTTCTCATGTGACAAAGATGCTTCCATACTGATTTTAAACTATCGTAAGATACGATATTAAGGAACTCAGTTTGAAAAGAGTGCGCCAAGGAAGACTTCCAAAGAGTCTCTGGAAATAACAAAACAGTATGAAGTGACAGAAATGTTGTGAAATACGTCAGGGCATATTGTTTTGTAGCAGTGCACAACGGCAAATTTGTAAACAAAAATTTACCTTCCATCGCTACAAGAGATGGATACTTTGTCGAACAAACGAATGACAGGCGGTGCAACGAGCAGCTGTGTTGTGCGTCTGACCCACGTGGCGGCGCGCCGCACTGCGCGTCGCCTTCGAGGTGGAAGGACGTGCTTTGCGTCAAATGTGCCACCGAAAACGGCGATTGCGTGTGTTGGGAGGAGAGGCGAAGCCTTCTTCTGCCGTGCGGCTACTGTATAAGGACGCCAACGGCCATACCATGTTGAATACACCGGTTCTCGTCCGATCACCGAAGTTAAGCAACATCGGGCCCGGTTAGTACTTGGATGGGTGACCGCCTGGGAACACCGGGTGCTGTTGGCTCCCTCTCTTCTTTCAAATTTTATGTCACTACACCTGCCAGCCCTCTTTTCATGAAAAACTCTCAGGTGCGACAAAGATGCTTCCACAAGCATTTTAAACTACTGTATTAAACGTAAGATGCGAAATTACAGTAATGAACTCAGTTTGAACAAGAATGCGCGGAGGAAGAGTGCTAGGATCTCGTTGAAAATAACGAAACACTGCGAATCGACAGATGTGCTCTTGAAACGCGTCAGAGAGTACTGTTTTGTAGGAGCGCTAAATTCCAAAAACTAACTACATTAAAGAAAGACCTGTTCCCGTCCGACCACCGAAGAAAAGCAACAACGTCAGTATTCGGATCGGTGACCGCCTGGGAACTCTGGCTGTCTTCATTTCTTGCTTTCTTGTCACTACTCCTGCCAGCCCTTTTCTCATGCTACCTTTCTCATGTGACAAAGATGCTTCCATACTGATTTTAAACTATCGTAAGATACGATATTAAGGAACTCAGTTTGAAAAGAGTGCGCCAAGTAAGACTTCCAAAGAGTCTCTGGAATAATAAAAACAGTATGAAGTGACAGAAAAGTTGTGAAAAACGTCAGGGCATATTGTTTTGTAGCAGTGCACAAGGGCAAATTTGTAAACAAAAATTTACCTTTCGTCGCTACAAGAGATGTATACTTTGCCGAAAAGCCTGTGTCTTGTGTGCATGTTTTCGCACCTTTCCACGGCACAGCGCAGCACAGAGCGGCACTGGTAGCTCCGAACGCCCGCACACGGCGCCTCGGACTCGCCGGTTCGGGCCGCGCCCATCTCGCAGATGCTTCTCGTACTTGTGCTGTCATATGGACCGCGACCCGAGCGGCAGCGAGCGGCAGTCGAGCAAAGTCGGGACAAGTCGGGACGGAAGGGGACAGCCGAGAATGAACCGTGCAAATTACGCAAATATCTGGAAGCGCGACGAGTGTCAGGCAGGTGAGAACGCTTCCCTCTGTCTTCATTTCTTGCTATCTTGTCACTACCCCTGCCAGCCCTTTTTTCATGCTACCTTTCTCATGTGACAAAGATGCTTCCATACTGATTTTAAACTATCGTAAGATACGATATTAAGGAACTCAGTTTGAAAAGAGTGCGCCAAGGAAGACTTCCAAAGAGTCTCTGGAAATAACAAAACAGTATGAAGTGACAGAAATGTTGTGAAATACGTCAGGGCATATTGTTTTGTAGCAGTGCACAACGGCAAATTTGTAAACAAAAATTTACCTTCCATCGCTACAAGAGATGGATACTTTGTCGAACAAACGAATGACAGGCGGTGCAACGAGCAGCTGTGTTGTGCGTCTGACCCACGTGGCGGCGCGCCGCACTGCGCGTCGCCTTCGAGGTGGAAGGACGTGCTTTGCGTCAAATGTGCCACCGAAAACGGCGATTGCGTGTGTTGGGAGGAGAGGCGAAGCCTTCTTCTGCCGTGCGGCTACTGTATAAGGACGCCAACGGCCATACCATGTTGAATACACCGGTTCTCGTCCGATCACCGAAGTTAAGCAACATCGGGTCCGGTTAGTACTTGGATGGGTGACCGCCTGGGAACACCGGGTGCTGTTGGCTCCCTCTCTTCTTTCAAATTTTATGTCACTACACCTGCCAGCCCTCTTTTCATGAAAAACTCTCAGGTGCGACAAAGATGCTTCCACAAGCATTTTAAACTACTGTATTAAACGTAAGATGCGAAATTACAGTAATGAACTCAGTTTGAACAAGAATGCGCGGAGGAAGAGTGCTAGGATCTCGTTGAAAATAACGAAACACTGCGAATCGACAGATGTGCTCTTGAAACGCGTCAGAGAGTACTGTTTTGTAGGAGCGCTAAATTCCAAAAACTAACTACATTAAAGAAAGACCTGTTCCCGTCCGACCACCGAAGAAAAGCAACAACGTCAGTATTCGGATCGGCGACCGCCTGGGAACTCTGGCTGTCTTCATTTCTTGCTTTCTTGTCACTACTCCTGCCAGCCCTTTTTTCATGCTACCTTTCTCATGTGACAAAGATGCTTCCATACTGATTTTAAACTATCGTAAGATACGATATTAAGGAACTCAGTTTGAAAAGAGTGCGCCAAGTAAGACTTCCAAAGAGTCTCTGGAATAATAAAAACAGTATGAAGTGACAGAAAAGTTGTGAAAAACGTCAGGGCATATTGTTTTGTAGCAGTGCACAAGGGCAAATTTGTAAACAAAAATTTACCTTTCGTCGCTACAAGAGATGTATACTTTGCCGAAAAGCCTGTGTCTTGTGTGCATGTTTTCGCACCTTTCCACGGCACAGCGCAGCACAGAGCGGCACTAGTAGCTCCGAACGCCCGCACACGGCGCCTCGGACTCGCCGGTTCGGGCCGCGCCCATCTCGCAGATGCTTCTCGTACTTGTGCTGTCATATGGACCGCGACCCGAGCGGCAGCGAGCGGCAGTCGAGCAGAGTCGGGACAAGTCGGGACGGAAGGGGACAGCCGAGAATGAACCGTGCAAATTACGCAAATATCTGGAAGCGCGACGAGTGTCAGGCAGGTGAGAACGCTTCCCTCTGTCTTCATTTCTTGCTATCTTGTCACTACCCCTGCCAGCCCTTTTTTCATGCTACCTTTCTCATGTGACAAAGATGCTTCCATACTGATTTTAAACTATCGTAAGATACGATATTAAGGAACTCAGTTTGAAAAGAGTGCGCCAAGGAAGACTTCCAAAGAGTCTCTGGAAATAACAAAACAGTATGAAGTGACAGAAATGTTGTGAAATACGTCAGGGCATATTGTTTTGTAGCAGTGCACAACGGCAAATTTGTAAACAAAAATTTACCTTCCATCGCTACAAGAGATGGATACTTTGTCGAACAAACGAATGACAGGCGGTGCAACGAGCAGCTGTGTTGTGCGTCTGACCCACGTGGCGGCGCGCCGCACTGCGCGTCGCCTTCGAGGTGGAAGGACGTGCTTTGCGTCAAATGTGCCACCGAAAACGGCGATTGCGTGTGTTGGGAGGAGAGGCGAAGCCTTCTTCTGCCGTGCGGCTACTGTATAAGGACGCCAACGGCCATACCATGTTGAATACACCGGTTCTCGTCCGATCACCGAAGTTAAGCAACATCGGGTCCGGTTAGTACTTGGATGGGTGACCGCCTGGGAACACCGGGTGCTGTTGGCTCCCTCTCTTCTTTTAAATTTTATGTCACTACACCTGCCAGCCCTCTTTTCATGAAAAACTCTCAGGTGCGACAAAGATGCTTCCACAAGCATTTTAAACTACTGTATTAAACGTAAGATGCGAAATTACAGTAATGAACTCAGTTTGAACAAGAATGCGCGGAGGAAGAGTGCTAGGATCTCGTTGAAAATAACGAAACACTGCGAATCGACAGATGTGCTCTTGAAACGCGTCAGAGAGTACTGTTTTGTAGGAGCGCTAAATTCCAAAAACTAACTACATTAAAGAAAGACCTGTTCCCGTCCGACCACCGAAGAAAAGCAACAACGTCAGTATTCGGATCGGCGACCGCCTGGGAACTCTGGCTGTCTTCATTTCTTGCTTTCTTGTCACTACTCCTGCCAGCCCTTTTTTCATGCTACCTTTCTCATGTGACAAAGATGCTTCCATACTGATTTTAAACTATCGTAAGATACGATATTAAGGAACTCAGTTTGAAAAGAGTGCGCCAAGTAAGACTTCCAAAGAGTCTCTGGAATAATAAAAACAGTATGAAGTGACAGAAAAGTTGTGAAAAACGTCAGGGCATATTGTTTTGTAGCAGTGCACAAGGGCAAATTTGTAAACAAAAATTTACCTTTCGTCGCTACAAGAGATGTATACTTTGCCGAAAAGCCTGTGTCTTGTGTGCATGTTTTCGCACCTTTCCACGGCACAGCGCAGCACAGAGCGGCACTAGTAGCTCCGAACGCCCGCACACGGCGCCTCGGACTCGCCGGTTCGGGCCGCGCCCATCTCGCAGATGCTTCTCGTACTTGTGCTGTCATATGGACCGCGACCCGAGCGGCAGCGAGCGGCAGTCGAGCAGAGTCGGGACAAGTCGGGACGGAAGGGGACAGCCGAGAATGAACCGTGCAAATTACGCAAATATCTGGAAGCGCGACGAGTGTCAGGCAGGTGAGAACGCTTCCCTCTGTCTTCATTTCTTGCTATCTTGTCACTACCCCTGCCAGCCCTTTTTTCATGCTACCTTTCTCATGTGACAAAGATGCTTCCATACTGATTTTAAACTATCGTAAGATACGATATTAAGGAACTCAGTTTGAAAAGAGTGCGCCAAGGAAGACTTCCAAAGAGTCTCTGGAAATAACAAAACAGTATGAAGTGACAGAAATGTTGTGAAATACGTCAGGGCATATTGTTTTGTAGCAGTGCACAACGGCAAATTTGTAAACAAAAATTTACCTTCCATCGCTACAAGAGATGGATACTTTGTCGAACAAACGAATGACAGGCGGTGCAACGAGCAGCTGTGTTGTGCGTCTGACCCACGTGGCGGCGCGCCGCACTGCGCGTCGCCTTCGAGGTGGAAGGACGTGCTTTGCGTCAAATGTGCCACCGAAAACGGCGATTGCGTGTGTTGGGAGGAGAGGCGAAGCCTTCTTCTGCCGTGCGGCTACTGTATAAGGACGCCAACGGCCATACCATGTTGAATACACCGGTTCTCGTCCGATCACCGAAGTTAAGCAACATCGGGTCCGGTTAGTACTTGGATGGGTGACCGCCTGGGAACACCGGGTGCTGTTGGCTCCCTCTCTTCTTTTAAATTTTATGTCACTACACCTGCCAGCCCTCTTTTCATGAAAAACTCTCAGGTGCGACAAAGATGCTTCCACAAGCATTTTAAACTACTGTATTAAACGTAAGATGCGAAATTACAGTAATGAACTCAGTTTGAACAAGAATGCGCGGAGGAAGAGTGCTAGGATCTCGTTGAAAATAACGAAACACTGCGAATCGACAGATGTGCTCTTGAAACGCGTCAGAGAGTACTGTTTTGTAGGAGCGCTAAATTCCAAAAACTAACTACATTAAAGAAAGACCTGTTCCCGTCCGACCACCGAAGAAAAGCAACAACGTCAGTATTCGGATCGGCGACCGCCTGGGAACTCTGGCTGTCTTCATTTCTTGCTTTCTTGTCACTACTCCTGCCAGCCCTTTTTTCATGCTACCTTTCTCATGTGACAAAGATGCTTCCATACTGATTTTAAACTATCGTAAGATACGATATTAAGGAACTCAGTTTGAAAAGAGTGCGCCAAGTAAGACTTCCAAAGAGTCTCTGGAATAATAAAAACAGTATGAAGTGACAGAAAAGTTGTGAAAAACGTCAGGGCATATTGTTTTGTAGCAGTGCACAAGGGCAAATTTGTAAACAAAAATTTACCTTTCGTCGCTACAAGAGATGTATACTTTGCCGAAAAGCCTGTGTCTTGTGTGCATGTTTTCGCACCTTTCCACGGCACAGCGCAGCACAGAGCGGCACTGGTAGCTCCGAACGCCCGCACACGGCGCCTCGGACTCGCCGGTTCGGGCCGCGCCCATCTCGCAGATGCTTCTCGTACTTGTGCTGTCATATGGACCGCGACCCGAGCGGCAGCGAGCGGCAGTCGAGCAAAGTCGGGACAAGTCGGGACGGAAGGGGACAGCCGAGAATGAACCGTGCAAATTACGCAAATATCTGGAAGCGCGACGAGTGTCAGGCAGGTGAGAACGCTTCCCTCTGTCTTCATTTCTTGCTATCTTGTCACTACCCCTGCCAGCCCTTTTTTCATGCTACCTTTCTCATGTGACAAAGATGCTTCCATACTGATTTTAAACTATCGTAAGATACGATATTAAGGAACTCAGTTTGAAAAGAGTGCGCCAAGGAAGACTTCCAAAGAGTCTCTGGAAATAACAAAACAGTATGAAGTGACAGAAATGTTGTGAAATACGTCAGGGCATATTGTTTTGTAGCAGTGCACAACGGCAAATTTGTAAACAAAAATTTACCTTCCATCGCTACAAGAGATGGATACTTTGTCGAACAAACGAATGACAGGCGGTGCAACGAGCAGCTGTGTTGTGCGTCTGACCCACGTGGCGGCGCGCTGCACTGCGCGTCGCCTTCGAGGTGGAAGGACGTGCTTTGCGTCAAATGTGCCACCGAAAACGGCGATTGCGTGTGTTGGGAGGAGAGGCGAAGCCTTCTTCTGCCGTGCGGCTACTGTATAAGGACGCCAACGGCCATACCATGTTGAATACACCGGTTCTCGTCCGATCACCGAAGTTAAGCAACATCGGGCCCGGTTAGTACTTGGATGGGTGACCGCCTGGGAACACCGGGTGCTGTTGGCTCCCTCTCTTCTTTTAAATTTTATGTCACTGCACCTGCCAGCCCTCTTTTCATGAAAAACTCTCAGGTGCGACAAAGATGCTTCCACAAGCATTTTAAACTACTGTATTAAACGTAAGATGCGAAATTACAGTAATGAACTCAGTTTGAACAAGAATGCGCGGAGGAAGAGTGCTAGGATCTCGTTGAAAATAACGAAACACTGCGAATCGACAGATGTGCTCTTGAAACGCGTCAGAGAGTACTGTTTTGTAGGAGCGCTAAATTCCAAAAACTAACTACATTAAAGAAAGACCTGTTCCCGTCCAACCACCGAAGAAAAGCAACAACGTCAGTATTCGGATCGGCGACCGCCTGGGAACTCTGGCTGTCTTCATTTCTTGCTTTCTTGTCACTACTCCTGCCAGCCCTTTTTTCATGCTACCTTTCTCATGTGACAAAGATGCTTCCATACTGATTTTAAACTATCGTAAGATACGATATTAAGGAACTCAGTTTGAAAAGAGTGCGCCAAGTAAGACTTCCAAAGAGTCTCTGGAATAATAAAAACAGTATGAAGTGACAGAAAAGTTGTGAAAAACGTCAGGGCATATTGTTTTGTAGCAGTGCACAAGGGCAAATTTGTAAACAAAAATTTACCTTTCGTCGCTACAAGAGATGTATACTTTGCCGAAAAGCCTGTGTCTTGTGTGCATGTTTTCGCACCTTTCCACGGCACAGCGCAGCACAGAGCGGCACTGGTAGCTCCGAACGGCCGCACACGGCGCCTCGGACTCGCCGGTTCGGGCCGCGCCCATCTCGCAGATGCTTCTCGTACTTGTGCTGTCATATGGACCGCGACCCGAGCGGCAGCGAGCGGCAGTCGAGCAAAGTCGGGACAAGTCGGGACGGAAGGGGACAGCCGAGAATGAACCGTGCAAATTACGCAAATATCTGGAAGCGCGACGAGTGTCAGGCAGGTGAGAACGCTTCCCTCTGTCTTCATTTCTTGCTATCTTGTCACTACCCCTGGCAGCCCTTTTTTCATGCTACCTTTCTCATGTGACAAAGATGCTTCCATACTGATTTTAAAGTATCGTAAGATACGATATTAAGGAACTCAGTTTGAAAAGAGTGCGCCAAGGAAGACTTCCAAAGAGTCTCTGGAAATAACAAAACAGTATGAAGTGACAGAAATGTTGTGAAATACGTCAGGGCATATTGTTTTGTAGCAGTGCACAACGGCAAATTTGTAAACAAAAATTTACCTTCCATCGCTACAAGAGATGGATACTTTGTCGAACAAACGAATGACAGGCGGTGCAACGAGCAGCTGTGTTGTGCGTCTGACCCACGTGGCGGCGCGCCGCACTGCGCGTCGCCTTCGAGGTGGAAGGACGTGCTTTGCGTCAAATGTGCCACCGAAAACGGCGATTGCGTGTGTTGGGAGGAGAGGCGAAGCCTTCTTCTGCCGTGCGGCTACTGTATAAGGACGCCAACGGCCATACCATGTTGAATACACCGGTTCTCGTCCGATCACCGAAGTTAAGCAACATCGGGCCCGGTTAGTACTTGGATGGGTGACCGCCTGGGAACACCGGGTGCTGTTGGCTCCCTCTCTTCTTTTAAATTTTATGTCACTGCACCTGCCAGCCCTCTTTTCATGAAAAACTCTCAGGTGCGACAAAGATGCTTCCACAAGCATTTTAAACTACTGTATTAAACGTAAGATGCGAAATTACAGTAATGAACTCAGTTTGAACAAGAATGCGCGGAGGAAGAGTGCTAGGATCTCGTTGAAAATAACGAAACACTGCGAATCGACAGATGTGCTCTTGAAACGCGTCAGAGAGTACTGTTTTGTAGGAGCGCTAAATTCCAAAAACTAACTACATTAAAGAAAGACCTGTTCCCGTCCGACCACCGAAGAAAAGCAACAACGTCAGTATTCGGATCGGCGACCGCCTGGGAACTCTGGCTGTCTTCATTTCTTGCTTTCTTGTCACTACTCCTGCCAGCCCTTTTTTCATGCTACCTTTCTCATGTGACAAAGATGCTTCCATACTGATTTTAAACTATCGTAAGATACGATATTAAGGAACTCAGTTTGAAACGAGTGCGCCAAGTAAGACTTCCAAAGAGTCTCTGGAATAATAAAAACAGTATGAAGTGACAGAAAAGTTGTGAAAAACGTCAGGGCATATTGTTTTGTAGCAGTGCACAAGGGCAAATTTGTAAACAAAAATTTACCTTTCGTCGCTACAAGAGATGTATACTTTGCCGAAAAGCCTGTGTCTTGTGTGCATGTTTTCGCACCTTTCCACGGCACAGCGCAGCACAGAGCGGCACTGGTAGCTCCGAACGGCCGCACACGGCGCCTCGGACTCGCCGGTTCGGGCCGCGCCCATCTCGCAGATGCTTCTCGTACTTGTGCTGTCATATGGACCGCGACCCGAGCGGCAGCGAGCGGCAGTCGAGCAAAGTCGGGACAAGTCGGGACGGAAGGGGACAGCCGAGAATGAACCGTGCAAATTACGCAAATATCTGGAAGCGCGACGAGTGTCAGGCAGGTGAGAACGCTTCCCTCTGTCTTCATTTCTTGCTATCTTGTCACTACCCCTGCCAGCCCTTTTTTCATGCTACCTTTCTCATGTGACAAAGATGCTTCCATACTGATTTTAAACTATCGTAAGATACGATATTAAGGAACTCAGTTTGAAAAGAGTGCGCCAAGGAAGACTTCCAAAGAGTCTCTGGAAATAACAAAACAGTATGAAGTGACAGAAATGTTGTGAAATACGTCAGGGCATATTGTTTTGTAGCAGTGCACAACGGCAAATTTGTAAACAAAAATTTACCTTCCATCGCTACAAGAGATGGATACTTTGTCGAACAAACGAATGACAGGCGTTGCAACGAGCAGCTGTGTTGTGCGTCTGACCCACGTGGCGGCGCGCCGCACTGCGCGTCGCCTTCGAGGTGGAAGGACGTGCTTTGCGTCAAATGTGCCACCGAAAACGGCGATTGCGTGTGTTGGGAGGAGAGGCGAAGCCTTCTTCTGCCGTGCGGCTACTGTATAAGGACGCCAACGGCCATACCATGTTGAATACACCGGTTCTCGTCCGATCACCGAAGTTAAGCAACATCGGGCCCGGTTAGTACTTGGATGGGTGACCGCCTGGGAACACCGGGTGCTGTTGGCTCCCTCTCTTCTTTTAAATTTTATGTCACTGCACCTGCCAGCCCTCTTTTCATGAAAAACTCTCAGGTGCGACAAAGATGCTTCCACAAGCATTTTAAACTACTGTATTAAACGTAAGATGCGAAATTACAGTAATGAACTCAGTTTGAACAAGAATGCGCGGAGGAAGAGTGCTAGGATCTCGTTGAAAATAACGAAACACTGCGAATCGACAGATGTGCTCTTGAAACGCGTCAGAGAGTACTGTTTTGTAGGAGCGCTAAATTCCAAAAACTAACTACATTAAAGAAAGACCTGTTCCCGTCCGACCACCGAAGAAAAGCAACGACGTCAGTATTCGGATCGGCGACCGCCTGGGAACTCTGGCTGTCTTCATTTCTTGCTTTCTTGTCACTACTCCTGCCAGCCCTTTTTTCATGCTACCTTTCTCATGTGACAAAGATGCTTCCATACTGATTTTAAACTATCGTAAGATACGATATTAAGGAACTCAGTTTGAAACGAGTGCGCCAAGTAAGACTTCCAAAGAGTCTCTGGAATAATAAAAACAGTATGAAGTGACAGAAAAGTTGTGAAAAACGTCAGGGCATATTGTTTTGTAGCAGTGCACAAGGGCAAATTTGTAAACAAAAATTTACCTTTCGTCGCTACAAGAGATGTATACTTTGCCGAAAAGCCTGTGTCTTGTGTGCATGTTTTCGCACCTTTCCACGGCACAGCGCAGCACAGAGCGGCACTGGTAGCTCCGAACGGCCGCACACGGCGCCTCGGACTCGCCGGTTCGGGCCGCGCCCATCTCGCAGATGCTTCTCGTACTTGTGCTGTCATATGGACCGCGACCCGAGCGGCAGCGAGCGGCAGTCGAGCAAAGTCGGGACAAGTCGGGACGGAAGGGGACAGCCGAGAATGAACCGTGCAAATTACGCAAATATCTGGAAGCGCGACGAGTGTCAGGCAGGTGAGAACGCTTCCCTCTGTCTTCATTTCTTGCTATCTTGTCACTACCCCTGCCAGCCCTTTTTTCATGCTACCTTTCTCATGTGACAAAGATGCTTCCATACTGATTTTAAACTATCGTAAGATACGATATTAAGGAACTCAGTTTGAAAAGAGTGCGCCAAGGAAGACTTCCAAAGAGTCTCTGGAAATAACAAAACAGTATGAAGTGACAGAAATGTTGTGAAATACGTCAGGGCATATTGTTTTGTAGCAGTGCACAACGGCAAATTTGTAAACAAAAATTTACCTTCCATCGCTACAAGAGATGGATACTTTGTCGAACAAACGAATGACAGGCGGTGCAACGAGCAGCTGTGTTGTGCGTCTGACCCACGTGGCGGCGCGCCGCACTGCGCGTCGCCTTCGAGGTGGAAGGACGTGCTTTGCGTCAAATGTGCCACCGAAAACGGCGATTGCGTGTGTTGGGAGGAGAGGCGAAGCCTTCTTCTGCCGTGCGGCTACTGTATAAGGACGCCAACGGCCATACCATGTTGAATACACCGGTTCTCGTCCGATCACCGAAGTTAAGCAACATCGGGCCCGGTTAGTACTTGGATGTTTGACCGCCTGGGAACACCGGGTGCTGTTGGCTCCCTCTCTTCTTTTAAATTTTATGTCACTGCACCTGCCAGCCCTCTTTTCATGAAAAACTCTCAGGTGCGACAAAGATGCTTCCACAAGCATTTTAAACTACTGTATTAAACGTAAGATGCGAAATTACAGTAATGAACTCAGTTTGAACAAGAATGCGCGGAGGAAGAGTGCTAGGATCTCGTTGAAAATAACGAAACACTGCGAATCGACAGATGTGCTCTTGAAACGCGTCAGAGAGTACTGTTTTGTAGGAGCGCTAAATTCCAAAAACTAACTACATTAAAGAAAGACCTGTTCCCGTCCGACCACCGAAGAAAAGCAACGACGTCAGTATTCGGATCGGCGACCGCCTGGGAACTCTGGCTGTCTTCATTTCTTGCTTTCTTGTCACTACTCCTGCCAGCCCTTTTTTCATGCTACCTTTCTCATGTGACAAAGATGCTTCCATACTGATTTTAAACTATCGTAAGATACGATATTAAGGAACTCAGTTTGAAACGAGTGCGCCAAGTAAGACTTCCAAAGAGTCTCTGGAATAATAAAAACAGTATGAAGTGACAGAAAAGTTGTGAAAAACGTCAGGGCATATTGTTTTGTAGCAGTGCACAAGGGCAAATTTGTAAACAAAAATTTACCTTTCGTCGCTACAAGAGATGTATACTTTGCCGAAAAGCCTGTGTCTTGTGTGCATGTTTTCGCACCTTTCCACGGCACAGCGCAGCACAGAGCGGCACTGGTAGCTCCGAACGGCCGCACACGGCGCCTCGGACTCGCCGGTTCGGGCCGCGCCCATCTCGCAGATGCTTCTCGTACTTGTGCTGTCATATGGACCGCGACCCGAGCGGCAGCGAGCGGCAGTCGAGCAAAGTCGGGACAAGTCGGGACGGAAGGGGACAGCCGAGAATGAACCGTGCAAATTACGCAAATATCTGGAAGCGCGACGAGTGTCAGGCAGGTGAGAACGCTTCCCTCTGTCTTCATTTCTTGCTATCTTGTCACTACCCCTGCCAGCCCTTTTTTCATGCTACCTTTCTCATGTGACAAAGATGCTTCCATACTGATTTTAAACTATCGTAAGATACGATATTAAGGAACTCAGTTTGAAAAGAGTGCGCCAAGGAAGACTTCCAAAGAGTCTCTGGAAATAACAAAACAGTATGAAGTGACAGAAATGTTGTGAAATACGTCAGGGCATATTGTTTTGTAGCAGTGCACAACGGCAAATTTGTAAACAAAAATTTACGTTCCATCGCTACAAGAGATGGATACTTTGTCGAACAAACGAATGACAGGCGGTGCAACGAGCAGCTGTGTTGTGCGTCTGACCCACGTGGCGGCGCGCCGCACTGCGCGTCGCCTTCGAGGTGGAAGGACGTGCTTTGCGTCAAATGTGCCACCGAAAACGGCGATTGCGTGTGTTGGGAGGAGAGGCGAAGCCTTCTTCTGCCGTGCGGCTACTGTATAAGGACGCCAACGGCCATACCATGTTGAATACACCGGTTCTCGTCCGATCACCGAAGTTAAGCAACATCGGGCCCGGTTAGTACTTGGATGTTTGACCGCCTGGGAACACCGGGTGCTGTTGGCTCCCTCTCTTCTTTTAAATTTTATGTCACTGCACCTGCCAGCCCTCTTTTCATGAAAAACTCTCAGGTGCGACAAAGATGCTTCCACAAGCATTTTAAACTACTGTATTAAACGTAAGATGCGAAATTACAGTAATGAACTCAGTTTGAACAAGAATGCGCGGAGGAAGAGTGCTAGGATCTCGTTGAAAATAACGAAACACTGCGAATCGACAGATGTGCTCTTGAAACGCGTCAGAGAGTACTGTTTTGTAGGAGCGCTAAATTCCAAAAACTAACTACATTAAAGAAAGACCTGTTCCCGTCCGACCACCGAAGAAAAGCAACAACGTCAGTATTCGGATCGGCGACCGCCTGGGAACTCTGGCTGTCTTCATTTCTTGCTTTCTTGTCACTACTCCTGCCAGCCCTTTTTTCATGCTACCTTTCTCATGTGACAAAGATGCTTCCATACTGATTTTAAACTATCGTAAGATACGATATTAAGGAACTCAGTTTGAAACGAGTGCGCCAAGTAAGACTTCCAAAGAGTCTCTGGAATAATAAAAACAGTATGAAGTGACAGAAAAGTTGTGAAAAACGTCAGGGCATATTGTTTTGTAGCAGTGCACAAGGGCAAATTTGTAAACAAATTTTACCTTTCGTCGCTACAAGAGATGTATACTTTGCCGAAAAGCCTGTGTCTTGTGTGCATGTTTTCGCACCTTTCCACGGCACAGCGCAGCACAGAGCGGCACTGGTAGCTCCGAACGGCCGCACACGGCGCCTCGGACTCGCCGGTTCGGGCCGCGCCCATCTCGCAGATGCTTCTCGTACTTGTGCTGTCATATGGACCGCGACCCGAGCGGCAGCGAGCGGCAGTCGAGCAAAGTCGGGACAAGTCGGGACGGAAGGGGACAGCCGAGAATGAACCGTGCAAATTACGCAAATATCTGGAAGCGCGACGAGTGTCAGGCAGGTGAGAACGCTTCCCTCTGTCTTCATTTCTTGCTATCTTGTCACTACCCCTGCCAGCCCTTTTTTCATGCTACCTTTCTCATGTGACAAAGATGCTTCCATACTGATTTTAAACTATCGTAAGATACGATATTAAGGAACTCAGTTTGAAAAGAGTGCGCCAAGGAAGACTTCCAAAGAGTCTCTGGAAATAACAAAACAGTATGAAGTGACAGAAATGTTGTGAAATACGTCAGGGCATATTGTTTTGTAGCAGTGCACAACGGCAAATTTGTAAACAAAAATTTACCTTCCATCGCTACAAGAGATGGATACTTTGTCGAACAAACGAATGACAGGCGGTGCAACGAGCAGCTGTGTTGTGCGTCTGACCCACGTGGCGGCGCGCCGCACTGCGCGTCGCCTTCGAGGTGGAAGGACGTGCTTTGCGTCAAATGTGCCACCGAAAACGGCGATTGCGTGTGTTGGGAGGAGAGGCGAAGCCTTCTTCTGCCGTGCGGCTACTGTATAAGGACGCCAACGGCCATACCATGTTGAATACACCGGTTCTCGTCCGATCACCGAAGTTAAGCAACATCGGGCCCGGTTAGTACTTGGATGTTTGACCGCCTGGGAACACCGGGTGCTGTTGGCTCCCTCTCTTCTTTTAAATTTTATGTCACTACACCTGCCAGCCCTCTTTTCATGAAAAACTCTCAGGTGCGACAAAGATGCTTCCACAAGCATTTTAAACTACTGTATTAAACGTAAGATGCGAAATTACAGTAATGAACTCAGTTTGAACAAGAATGCGCGGAGGAAGAGTGCTAGGATCTCGTTGAAAATAACGAAACACTGCGAATCGACAGATGTGCTCTTGAAACGCGTCAGAGAGTACTGTTTTGTAGGAGCGCTAAATTCCAAAAACTAACTACATTAAAGAAAGACCTGTTCCCGTCCGACCACCGAAGAAAAGCAACAACGTCAGTATTCGGATCGGCGACCGCCTGGGAACTCTGGCTGTCTTCATTTCTTGCTTTCTTGTCACTACTCCTGCCAGCCCTTTTTTCATGCTACCTTTCTCATGTGACAAAGATGCTTCCATACTGATTTTAAACTATCGTAAGATACGATATTAAGGAACTCAGTTTGAAACGAGTGCGCCAAGTAAGACTTCCAAAGAGTCTCTGGAATAATAAAAACAGTATGAAGTGACAGAAAAGTTGTGAAAAACGTCAGGGCATATTGTTTTGTAGCAGTGCACAAGGGCAAATTTGTAAACAAAAATTTACCTTTCGTCGCTACAAGAGATGTATACTTTGCCGAAAAGCCTGTGTCTTGTGTGCATGTTTTCGCACCTTTCCACGGCACAGCGCAGCACAGAGCGGCACTGGTAGCTCCGAACGGCCGCACACGGCGCCTCGGACTCGCCGGTTCGGGCCGCGCCCATCTCGCAGATGCTTCTCGTACTTGTGCTGTCATATGGACCGCGACCCGAGCGGCAGCGAGCGGCAGTCGAGCAAAGTCGGGACAAGTCGGGACGGAAGGGGACAGCCGAGAATGAACCGTGCAAATTACGCAAATATCTGGAAGCGCGACGAGTGTCAGGCAGGTGAGAACGCTTCCCTCTGTCTTCATTTCTTGCTATCTTGTCACTACCCCTGGCAGCCCTTTTTTCATGCTACCTTTCTCATGTGACAAAGATGCTTCCATACTGATTTTAAAGTATCGTAAGATACGATATTAAGGAACTCAGTTTGAAAAGAGTGCGCCAAGGAAGACTTCCAAAGAGTCTCTGGAAATAACAAAACAGTATGAAGTGACAGAAATGTTGTGAAATACGTCAGGGCATATTGTTTTGTAGCAGTGCACAACGGCAAATTTGTAAACAAAAATTTACCTTCCATCGCTACAAGAGATGGATACTTTGTCGAACAAACGAATGACAGGCGGTGCAACGAGCAGCTGTGTTGTGCGTCTGACCCACGTGGCGGCGCGCCGCACTGCGCGTCGCCTTCGAGGTGGAAGGACGTGCTTTGCGTCAAATGTGCCACCGAAAACGGCGATTGCGTGTGTTGGGAGGAGAGGCGAAGCCTTCTTCTGCCGTGCGGCTACTGTATAAGGACGCCAACGGCCATACCATGTTGAATACACCGGTTCTCGTCCGATCACCGAAGTTAAGCAACATCGGGCCCGGTTAGTACTTGGATGTTTGACCGCCTGGGAACACCGGGTGCTGTTGGCTCCCTCTCTTCTTTTAAATTTTATGTCACTGCACCTGCCAGCCCTCTTTTCATGAAAAACTCTCAGGTGCGACAAAGATGCTTCCACAAGCATTTTAAACTACTGTATTAAACGTAAGATGCGAAATTACAGTAATGAACTCAGTTTGAACAAGAATGCGCGGAGGAAGAGTGCTAGGATCCCGTTGAAAATAACGAAACACTGCGAATCGACAGATGTGCTCTTGAAACGCGTCAGAGAGTACTGTTTTGTAGGAGCGCTAAATTCCAAAAACTAACTACATTAAAGAAAGACCTGTTCCCGTCCGACCACCGAAGAAAAGCAACAACGTCAGTATTCGGATCGGCGACCGCCTGGGAACTCTGGCTGTCTTCATTTCTTGCTTTCTTGTCACTACTCCTGCCAGCCCTTTTTTCATGCTACCTTTCTCATGTGACAAAGATGCTTCCATACTGATTTTAAACTATCGTAAGATACGATATTAAGGAACTCAGTTTGAAACGAGTGCGCCAAGTAAGACTTCCAAAGAGTCTCTGGAATAATAAAAACAGTATGAAGTGACAGAAAAGTTGTGAAAAACGTCAGGGCATATTGTTTTGTAGCAGTGCACAAGGGCAAATTTGTAAACAAAAATTTACCTTTCGTCGCTACAAGAGATGTATACTTTGCCGAAAAGCCTGTGTCTTGTGTGCATGTTTTCGCACCTTTCCACGGCACAGCGCAGCACAGAGCGGCACTGGTAGCTCCGAACGGCCGCACACGGCGCCTCGGACTCGCCGGTTCGGGCCGCGCCCATCTCGCAGATGCTTCTCGTACTTGTGCTGTCATATGGACCGCGACCCGAGCGGCAGCGAGCGGCAGTCGAGCAAAGTCGGGACAAGTCGGGACGGAAGGGGACAGCCGAGAATGAACCGTGCAAATTACGCAAATATCTGGAAGCGCGACGAGTGTCAGGCAGGTGAGAACGCTTCCCTCTGTCTTCATTTCTTGCTATCTTGTCACTACCCCTGCCAGCCCTTTTTTCATGCTACCTTTCTCATGTGACAAAGATGCTTCCATACTGATTTTAAACTATCGTAAGATACGATATTAAGGAACTCAGTTTGAAAAGAGTGCGCCAAGGAAGACTTCCAAAGAGTCTCTGGAAATAACAAAACAGTATGAAGTGACAGAAATGTTGTGAAATACGTCAGGGCATATTGTTTTGTAGCAGTGCACAACGGCAAATTTGTAAACAAAAATTTACCTTCCATCGCTACAAGAGATGGATACTTTGTCGAACAAACGAATGACAGGCGGTGCAACGAGCAGCTGTGTTGTGCGTCTGACCCACGTGGCGGCGCGCCGCACTGCGCGTCGCCTTCGAGGTGGAAGGACGTGCTTTGCGTCAAATGTGCCACCGAAAACGGCGATTGCGTGTGTTGGGAGGAGAGGCGAAGCCTTCTTCTGCCGTGCGGCTACTGTATAAGGACGCCAACGGCCATACCATGTTGAATACACCGGTTCTCGTCCGATCACCGAAGTTAAGCAACATCGGGCCCGGTTAGTACTTGGATGTTTGACCGCCTGGGAACACCGGGTGCTGTTGGCTCCCTCTCTTCTTTTAAATTTTATGTCACTGCACCTGCCAGCCCTCTTTTCATGAAAAACTCTCAGGTGCGACAAAGATGCTTCCACAAGCATTTTAAACTACTGTATTAAACGTAAGATGCGAAATTACAGTAATGAACTCAGTTTGAACAAGAATGCGCGGAGGAAGAGTGCTAGGATCTCGTTGAAAATAACGAAACACTGCGAATCGACAGATGTGCTCTTGAAACGCGTCAGAGAGTACTGTTTTGTAGGAGCGCTAAATTCCAAAAACTAACTACATTAAAGAAAGACCTGTTCCCGTCCGACCACCGAAGAAAAGCAACAACGTCAGTATTCGGATCGGCGACCGCCTGGGAACTCTGGCTGTCTTCATTTCTTGCTTTCTTGTCACTACTCCTGCCAGCCCTTTTTTCATGCTACCTTTCTCATGTGACAAAGATGCTTCCATACTGATTTTAAACTATCGTAAGATACGATATTAAGGAACTCAGTTTGAAACGAGTGCGCCAAGTAAGACTTCCAAAGAGTCTCTGGAATAATAAAAACAGTATGAAGTGACAGAAAAGTTGTGAAAAACGTCAGGGCATATTGTTTTGTAGCAGTGCACAAGGGCAAATTTGTAAACAAAAATTTACCTTTCGTCGCTACAAGAGATGTATACTTTGCCGAAAAGCCTGTGTCTTGTGTGCATGTTTTCGCACCTTTCCACGGCACAGCGCAGCACAGAGCGGCACTGGTAGCTCCGAACGGCCGCACACGGCGCCTCGGACTCGCCGGTTCGGGCCGCGCCCATCTCGCAGATGCTTCTCGTACTTGTGCTGTCATATGGACCGCGACCCGAGCGGCAGCGAGCGGCAGTCGAGCAAAGTCGGGACAAGTCGGGACGGAAGGGGACAGCCGAGAATGAACCGTGCAAATTACGCAAATATCTGGAAGCGCGACGAGTGTCAGGCAGGTGAGAACGCTTCCCTCTGTCTTCATTTCTTGCTATCTTGTCACTACCCCTGGCAGCCCTTTTTTCATGCTACCTTTCTCATGTGACAAAGATGCTTCCATACTGATTTTAAAGTATCGTAAGATACGATATTAAGGAACTCAGTTTGAAAAGAGTGCGCCAAGGAAGACTTCCAAAGAGTCTCTGGAAATAACAAAACAGTATGAAGTGACAGAAATGTTGTGAAATACGTCAGGGCATATTGTTTTGTAGCAGTGCACAACGGCAAATTTGTAAACAAAAATTTACCTTCCATCGCTACAAGAGATGGATACTTTGTCGAACAAACGAATGACAGGCGGTGCAACGAGCAGCTGTGTTGTGCGTCTGACCCACGTGGCGGCGCGCCGCACTGCGCGTCGCCTTCGAGGTGGAAGGACGTGCTTTGCGTCAAATGTGCCACCGAAAACGGCGATTGCGTGTGTTGGGAGGAGAGGCGAAGCCTTCTTCTGCCGTGCGGCTACTGTATAAGGACGCCAACGGCCATACCATGTTGAATACACCGGTTCTCGTCCGATCACCGAAGTTAAGCAACATCGGGCCCGGTTAGTACTTGGATGTTTGACCGCCTGGGAACACCGGGTGCTGTTGGCTCCCTCTCTTCTTTTAAATTTTATGTCACTGCACCTGCCAGCCCTCTTTTCATGAAAAACTCTCAGGTGCGACAAAGATGCTTCCACAAGCATTTTAAACTACTGTATTAAACGTAAGATGCGAAATTACAGTAATGAACTCAGTTTGAACAAGAATGCGCGGAGGAAGAGTGCTAGGATCCCGTTGAAAATAACGAAACACTGCGAATCGACAGATGTGCTCTTGAAACGCGTCAGAGAGTACTGTTTTGTAGGAGCGCTAAATTCCAAAAACTAACTACATTAAAGAAAGACCTGTTCCCGTCCGACCACCGAAGAAAAGCAACAACGTCAGTATTCGGATCGGCGACCGCCTGGGAACTCTGGCTGTCTTCATTTCTTGCTTTCTTGTCACTACTCCTGCCAGCCCTTTTTTCATGCTACCTTTCTCATGTGACAAAGATGCTTCCATACTGATTTTAAACTATCGTAAGATACGATATTAAGGAACTCAGTTTGAAACGAGTGCGCCAAGTAAGACTTCCAAAGAGTCTCTGGAATAATAAAAACAGTATGAAGTGACAGAAAAGTTGTGAAAAACGTCAGGGCATATTGTTTTGTAGCAGTGCACAAGGGCAAATTTGTAAACAAAAATTTACCTTTCGTCGCTACAAGAGATGTATACTTTGCCGAAAAGCCTGTGTCTTGTGTGCATGTTTTCGCACCTTTCCACGGCACAGCGCAGCACAGAGCGGCACTGGTAGCTCCGAACGGCCGCACACGGCGCCTCGGACTCGCCGGTTCGGGCCGCGCCCATCTCGCAGATGCTTCTCGTACTTGTGCTGTCATATGGACCGCGACCCGAGCGGCAGCGAGCGGCAGTCGAGCAAAGTCGGGACAAGTCGGGACGGAAGGGGACAGCCGAGAATGAACCGTGCAAATTACGCAAATATCTGGAAGCGCGACGAGTGTCAGGCAGGTGAGAACGCTTCCCTCTGTCTTCATTTCTTGCTATCTTGTCACTACCCCTGCCAGCCCTTTTTTCATGCTACCTTTCTCATGTGACAAAGATGCTTCCATACTGATTTTAAACTATCGTAAGATACGATATTAAGGAACTCAGTTTGAAAAGAGTGCGCCAAGGAAGACTTCCAAAGAGTCTCTGGAAATAACAAAACAGTATGAAGTGACAGAAATGTTGTGAAATACGTCAGGGCATATTGTTTTGTAGCAGTGCACAACGGCAAATTTGTAAACAAAAATTTACCTTCCATCGCTACAAGAGATGGATACTTTGTCGAACAAACGAATGACAGGCGGTGCAACGAGCAGCTGTGTTGTGCGTCTGACCCACGTGGCGGCGCGCCGCACTGCGCGTCGCCTTCGAGGTGGAAGGACGTGCTTTGCGTCAAATGTGCCACCGAAAACGGCGATTGCGTGTGTTGGGAGGAGAGGCGAAGCCTTCTTCTGCCGTGCGGCTACTGTATAAGGACGCCAACGGCCATACCATGTTGAATACACCGGTTCTCGTCCGATCACCGAAGTTAAGCAACATCGGGCCCGGTTAGTACTTGGATGTTTGACCGCCTGGGAACACCGGGTGCTGTTGGCTCCCTCTCTTCTTTTAAATTTTATGTCACTGCACCTGCCAGCCCTCTTTTCATGAAAAACTCTCAGGTGCGACAAAGATGCTTCCACAAGCATTTTAAACTACTGTATTAAACGTAAGATGCGAAATTACAGTAATGAACTCAGTTTGAACAAGAATGCGCGGAGGAAGAGTGCTAGGATCTCGTTGAAAATAACGAAACACTGCGAATCGACAGATGTGCTCTTGAAACGCGTCAGAGAGTACTGTTTTGTAGGAGCGCTAAATTCCAAAAACTAACTACATTAAAGAAAGACCTGTTCCCGTCCGACCACCGAAGAAAAGCAACAACGTCAGTATTCGGATCGGCGACCGCCTGGGAACTCTGGCTGTCTTCATTTCTTGCTTTCTTGTCACTACTCCTGCCAGCCCTTTTTTCATGCTACCTTTCTCATGTGACAAAGATGCTTCCATACTGATTTTAAACTATCGTAAGATACGATATTAAGGAACTCAGTTTGAAACGAGTGCGCCAAGTAAGACTTCCAAAGAGTCTCTGGAATAATAAAAACAGTATGAAGTGACAGAAAAGTTGTGAAAAACGTCAGGGCATATTGTTTTGTAGCAGTGCACAAGGGCAAATTTGTAAACAAAAATTTACCTTTCGTCGCTACAAGAGATGTATACTTTGCCGAAAAGCCTGTGTCTTGTGTGCATGTTTTCGCACCTTTCCACGGCACAGCGCAGCACAGAGCGGCACTGGTAGCTCCGAACGGCCGCACACGGCGCCTCGGACTCGCCGGTTCGGGCCGCGCCCATCTCGCAGATGCTTCTCGTACTTGTGCTGTCATATGGACCGCGACCCGAGCGGCAGCGAGCGGCAGTCGAGCAAAGTCGGGACAAGTCGGGACGGAAGGGGACAGCCGAGAATGAACCGTGCAAATTACGCAAATATCTGGAAGCGCGACGAGTGTCAGGCAGGTGAGAACGCTTCCCTCTGTCTTCATTTCTTGCTATCTTGTCACTACCCCTGGCAGCCCTTTTTTCATGCTACCTTTCTCATGTGACAAAGATGCTTCCATACTGATTTTAAAGTATCGTAAGATACGATATTAAGGAACTCAGTTTGAAAAGAGTGCGCCAAGGAAGACTTCCAAAGAGTCTCTGGAAATAACAAAACAGTATGAAGTGACAGAAATGTTGTGAAATACGTCAGGGCATATTGTTTTGTAGCAGTGCACAACGGCAAATTTGTAAACAAAAATTTACCTTCCATCGCTACAAGAGATGGATACTTTGTCGAACAAACGAATGACAGGCGGTGCAACGAGCAGCTGTGTTGTGCGTCTGACCCACGTGGCGGCGCGCCGCACTGCGCGTCGCCTTCGAGGTGGAAGGACGTGCTTTGCGTCAAATGTGCCACCGAAAACGGCGATTGCGTGTGTTGGGAGGAGAGGCGAAGCCTTCTTCTGCCGTGCGGCTACTGTATAAGGACGCCAACGGCCATACCATGTTGAATACACCGGTTCTCGTCCGATCACCGAAGTTAAGCAACATCGGGCCCGGTTAGTACTTGGATGTTTGACCGCCTGGGAACACCGGGTGCTGTTGGCTCCCTCTCTTCTTTTAAATTTTATGTCACTGCACCTGCCAGCCCTCTTTTCATGAAAAACTCTCAGGTGCGACAAAGATGCTTCCACAAGCATTTTAAACTACTGTATTAAACGTAAGATGCGAAATTACAGTAATGAACTCAGTTTGAACAAGAATGCGCGGAGGAAGAGTGCTAGGATCTCGTTGAAAATAACGAAACACTGCGAATCGACAGATGTGCTCTTGAAACGCGTCAGAGAGTACTGTTTTGTAGGAGCGCTAAATTCCAAAAACTAACTACATTAAAGAAAGACCTGTTCCCGTCCGACCACCGAAGAAAAGCAACAACGTCAGTATTCGGATCGGCGACCGCCTGGGAACTCTGGCTGTCTTCATTTCTTGCTTTCTTGTCACTACTCCTGCCAGCCCTTTTTTCATGCTACCTTTCTCATGTGACAAAGATGCTTCCATACTGATTTTAAACTATCGTAAGATACGATATTAAGGAACTCAGTTTGAAACGAGTGCGCCAAGTAAGACTTCCAAAGAGTCTCTGGAATAATAAAAACAGTATGAAGTGACAGAAAAGTTGTGAAAAACGTCAGGGCATATTGTTTTGTAGCAGTGCACAAGGGCAAATTTGTAAACAAAAATTTACCTTTCGTCGCTACAAGAGATGTATACTTTGCCGAAAAGCCTGTGTCTTGTGTGCATGTTTTCGCACCTTTCCACGGCACAGCGCAGCACAGAGCGGCACTGGTAGCTCCGAACGGCCGCACACGGCGCCTCGGACTCGCCGGTTCGGGCCGCGCCCATCTCGCAGATGCTTCTCGTACTTGTGCTGTCATATGGACCGCGACCCGAGCGGCAGCGAGCGGCAGTCGAGCAAAGTCGGGACAAGTCGGGACGGAAGGGGACAGCCGAGAATGAACCGTGCAAATTACGCAAATATCTGGAAGCGCGACGAGTGTCAGGCAGGTGAGAACGCTTCCCTCTGTCTTCATTTCTTGCTATCTTGTCACTACCCCTGCCAGCCCTGTTTTCATGCTACCTTTCTCATGTGACAAAGATGCTTCCATACTGATTTTAAACTATCGTAAGATACGATATTAAGGAACTCAGTTTGAAAAGAGTGCGCCAAGGAAGACTTCCAAAGAGTCTCTGGAAATAACAAAACAGTATGAAGTGACAGAAATGTTGTGAAATACGTCAGGGCATATTGTTTTGTAGCAGTGCACAACGGCAAATTTGTAAACAAAAATTTACCTTCCATCGCTACAAGAGATGGATACTTTGTCGAACAAACGAATGACAGGCGGTGCAACGAGCAGCTGTGTTGTGCGTCTGACCCACGTGGCGGCGCGCCGCACTGCGCGTCGCCTTCGAGGTGGAAGGACGTGCTTTGCGTCAAATGTGCCACCGAAAACGGCGATTGCGTGTGTTGGGAGGAGAGGCGAAGCCTTCTTCTGCCGTGCGGCTACTGTATAAGGACGCCAACGGCCATACCATGTTGAATACACCGGTTCTCGTCCGATCACCGAAGTTAAGCAACATCGGGCCCGGTTAGTACTTGGATGGGTGACCGCCTGGGAACACTGGGTGCTGTTGGCTCCCTCTCTTCTTTTAAATTTTATGTCACTACACCTGCCAGCCCTCTTTTCATGAAAAACTCTCAGGTGCGACAGAGATGCTTCCACAAGCATTTTAAACTACTGTATTAAACGTAAGATGCGAAATTACAGTAATGAACTCAGTTTGAACAAGAATGCGCGGAGGAAGAGTGCTAGGATCTCGTTGAAAATAACGAAACTCTGCGAATCGACAGATGTGCTCTTGAAACGCGTCAGAGAGTACTGTTTTGTAGGAGCGCTAAATTCCAAAAACTAACTACATTAAAGAAAGACCTGTTCCCGTCCAACCACCGAAGAAAAGCAACAACGTCAGTATTCGGATCGGCGACCGCCTGGGAACTCTGGCTGTCTTCATTTCTTGCTTTCTTGTCACTACTCCTGCCAGCCCTTTTTTCATGCTACCTTTCTCATGTGACAAAGATGCTTCCATACTGATTTTAAACTATCGTAAGATACGATATTAAGGAACTCAGTTTGAAAAGAGTGCGCCAAGTAAGACTTCCAAAGAGTCTCTGGAATAATAAAAACAGTATGAAGTGACAGAAAAGTTGTGAAAAACGTCAGGGCATATTGTTTTGTAGCAGTGCACAAGGGCAAATTTGTAAACAAAAATTTACCTTTCGTCGCTACAAGAGATGTATACTTTGCCGAAAAGCCTGTGTCTTGTGTGCATGTTTTCGCACCTTTCCACGGCACAGCGCAGCACAGAGCGGCACTGGTAGCTCCGAACGGCCGCACACGGCGCCTCGGACTCGCCGGTTCGGGCCGCGCCCATCTCGCAGATGCTTCTCGTACTTGTGCTGTCATATGGACCGCGACCCGAGCGGCAGCGAGCGGCAGTCGAGCAGAGTCGGGACAAGTCGGGACGGAAGGGGACAGCCGAGAATGAACCGTGCAAATTACGCAAATATCTGGAAGCGCGACGAGTGTCAGGCAGGTGAGAACGCTTCCCTCTGTCTTCATTTCTTGCTATCTTGTCACTACCCCTGCCAGCCCTTTTTTCATGCTACCTTTCTCATGTGACAAAGATGCTTCCATACTGATTTTAAACTATCGTAAGATACGATATTAAGGAACTCAGTTTGAAAAGAGTGCGCCAAGGAAGACTTCCAAAGAGTCTCTGGAAATAACAAAACAGTATGAAGTGACAGAAATGTTGTGAAATACGTCAGGGCATATTGTTTTGTAGCAGTGCACAACGGCAAATTTGTAAACAAAAATTTACCTTCCATCGCTACAAGAGATGGATACTTTGTCGAACAAACGAATGACAGGCGGTGCAACGAGCAGCTGTGTTGTGCGTCTGACCCACGTGGCGGCGCGCCGCACTGCGCGTCGCCTTCGAGGTGGAAGGACGTGCTTTGCGTCAAATGTGCCACCGAAAACGGCGATTGCGTGTGTTGGGAGGAGAGGCGAAGCCTTCTTCTGCCGTGCGGCTACTGAATAAGGACGCCAACGGCCATACCATGTTGAATACACCGGTTCTCGTCCGATCACCGAAGTTAAGCAACATCGGGCCCAGTTAGTACTTGGATGGGTGACCGCCTGGGAACACCGGGTGCTGTTGGCTCCCTCTCTTCTTTTAAATTTTATGTCACTGCACCTGCCAGCCCTCTTTTCATGAAAAACTCTCAGGTGCGACAAAGATGCTTCCACAAGCATTTTAAACTACTGTATTAAACGTAAGATGCGAAATTACAGTAATGAACTCAGTTTGAACAAGAATGCGCGGAGGAAGAGTGCTAGGATCTCGTTGAAAATAACGAAACACTGCGAATCGACAGATGTGCTCTTGAAACGCGTCAGAGAGTACTGTTTTGTAGGAGCGCTAAATTCCAAAAACTAACTACATTAAAGAAAGACCTGTTCCCGTCCGACCACCGAAGAAAAGCAACAACGTCAGTATTCGGATCGGCGACCGCCTGGGAACTCTGGCTGTCTTCATTTCTTGCTTTCTTGTCACTACTCCTGCCAGCCCTTTTTTCATGCTACCTTTCTCATGTGACAAAGATGCTTCCATACTGATTTTAAACTATCGTAAGATACGATATTAAGGAACTCAGTTTGAAAAGAGTGCGCCAAGGAAGACTTCCAAAGAGTCTCTGGAAATAACAAAACAGTATGAAGTGACAGAAATGTTGTGAAATACGTCAGGGCATATTGTTTTGTAGCAGTGCACAACGGCAAATTTGTAAACAAAAATTTACCTTCCATCGCTACAAGAGATGGATACTTTGTCGAACAAACGAATGACAGGCGGTGCAACGAGCAGCTGTGTTGTGCGTCTGACCCACGTGGCGGCGCGCCGCACTGCGCGTCGCCTTCGAGGTGGAAGGACGTGCTTTGCGTCAAATGTGCCACCGAAAACGGCGATTGCGTGTGTTGGGAGGAGAGGCGAAGCCTTCTTCTGCCGTGCGGCTACTGTATAAGGACGCCAACGGCCATACCATGTTGAATACACCGGTTCTCGTCCGATCACCGAAGTTAAGCAACATCGGGCCCGGTTAGTACTTGGATGGGTGACCGCCTGGGAACACCGGGTGCTGTTGGCTCCCTCTCTTCTTTTAAATTTTATGTCACTACACCTGCCAGCCCTCTTTTCATGAAAAACTCTCAGGTGCGACAAAGATGCTTCCACAAGCATTTTAAACTACTGTATTAAACGTAAGATGCGAAATTACAGTAATGAACTCAGTTTGAACAAGAATGCGCGGAGGAAGAGTGCTAGGATCTCGTTGAAAATAACGAAACACTGCGAATCGACAGATGTGCTCTTGAAACGCGTCAGAGAGTACTGTTTTGTAGGAGCGCTAAATTCCAAAAACTAACTACATTAAAGAAAGACCTGTTCCCGTCCGACCACCGAAGAAAAGCAACAACGTCAGTATTCGGATCGGCGACCGCCTGGGAACTCTGGCTGTCTTCATTTCTTGCTTTCTTGTCACTACTCCTGCCAGCCCTTTTTTCATGCTACCTTTCTCATGTGACAAAGATGCTTCCATACTGATTTTAAACTATCGTAAGATACGATATTAAGGAACTCAGTTTGAAAAGAGTGCGCCAAGTAAGACTTCCAAAGAGTCTCTGGAATAATAAAAACAGTATGAAGTGACAGAAATGTTGTGAAAAACGTCAGGGCATATTGTTTTGTAGCAGTACACAAGGGCAAATTTGTAAACAAAAATTTACCTTTCGTCGCTACAAGAGATGTATACTTTGCCGAAAAGCCTGTGTCTTGTGTGCATGTTTTCGCACCTTTCCACGGCACAGCGCAGCACAGAGCGGCACTGGTAGCTCCGAACGGCCGCACACGGCGCCTCGGACTCGCCGGTTCGGGCCGCGCCCATCTCGCAGATGCTTCTCGTACTTGTGCTGTCATATGGACCGCGACCCGAGCGGCAGCGAGCGGCAGTCGAGCAAAGTCGGGACAAGTCGGGACGGAAGGGGACAGCCGAGAATGAACCGTGCAAATTACGCAAATATCTGGAAGCGCGACGAGTGTCAGGCAGGTGA
The DNA here is from genome assembly GCF_023897955.1 of Schistocerca gregaria. Taxonomy (NCBI): domain Eukaryota; kingdom Metazoa; phylum Arthropoda; class Insecta; order Orthoptera; family Acrididae; genus Schistocerca; species Schistocerca gregaria. The sequence continues at coordinate 691,443 of NW_026061814.1, read as the reverse complement.
GAACGCTTCCCTCTGTCTTCATTTCTTGCTATCTTGTCACTACCCCTGCCAGCCCTTTTTTCATGCTACCTTTCTCATGTGACAAAGATGCTTCCATACTGATTTTAAACTATCGTAAGATACGATATTAAGGAACTCAGTTTGAAAAGAGTGCGCCAAGGAAGACTTCCAAAGAGTCTCTGGAAATAACAAAACAGTATGAAGTGACAGAAATGTTGTGAAATACGTCAGGGCATATTGTTTTGTAGCAGTGCACAACGGCAAATTTGTAAACAAAAATTTACCTTCCATCGCTACAAGAGATGGATACTTTGTCGAACAAACGAATGACAGGCGGTGCAACGAGCAGCTGTGTTGTGCGTCTGACCCACGTGGCGGCGCGCCGCACTGCGCGTCGCCTTCGAGGTGGAAGGACGTGCTTTGCGTCAAATGTGCCACCGAAAACGGCGATTGCGTGTGTTGGGAGGAGAGGCGAAGCCTTCTTCTGCCGTGCGGCTACTGTATAAGGACGCCAACGGCCATACCATGTTGAATACACCGGTTCTCGTCCGATCACCGAAGTTAAGCAACGTCGGACCCGGTTAGTACTTGGATGGGTGACCGCCTGGGAACACTGGGTGCTGTTGGCTCCCTCTCTTCTTTTAAATTTTATGTCACTACACCTGCCAGCCCTCTTTTCATGAAAAACTCTCAGGTGCGACAGAGATGCTTCCACAAGCATTTTAAACTACTGTATTAAACGTAAGATGCGAAATTACAGTAATGAACTCAGTTTGAACAAGAATGCGCGGAGGAAGAGTGCTAGGATCTCGTTGAAAATAACGAAACTCTGCGAATCGACAGATGTGCTCTTGAAACGCGTCAGAGAGTACTGTTTTGTAGGAGCGCTAAATTCCAAAAACTAACTACATTAAAGAAAGACCTGTTCCCGTCCAACCACCGAAGAAAAGCAACAACGTCAGTATTCGGATCGGCGACCGCCTGGGAACTCTGGCTGTCTTCATTTCTTGCTTTCTTGTCACTACTCCTGCCAGCCCTTTTTTCATGCTACCTTTCTCATGTGACAAAGATGCTTCCATACTGATTTTAAACTATCGTAAGATACGATATTAAGGAACTCAGTTTGAAAAGAGTGCGCCAAGTAAGACTTCCAAAGAGTCTCTGGAATAATAAAAACAGTATGAAGTGACAGAAAAGTTGTGAAAAACGTCAGGGCATATTGTTTTGTAGCAGTGCACAAGGGCAAATTTGTAAACAAAAATTTACCTTTCGTCGCTACAAGAGATGTATACTTTGCCGAAAAGCCTGTGTCTTGTGTGCATGTTTTCGCACCTTTCCACGGCACAGCGCAGCACAGAGCGGCACTGGTAGCTCCGAACGCCCGCACACGGCGCCTCGGACTCGCCGGTTCGGGCCGCGCCCATCTCGCAGATGCTTCTCGTACTTGTGCTGTCATATGGACCGCGACCCGAGCGGCAGCGAGCGGCAGTCGAGCAGAGTCGGGACAAGTCGGGACGGAAGGGGACAGCCGAGAATGAACCGTGCAAATTACGCAAATATCTGGAAGCGCGACGAGTGTCAGGCAGGTGAGAACGCTTCCCTCTGTCTTCATTTCTTGCTATCTTGTCACTACCCCTGCCAGCCCTTTTTTCATGCTACCTTTCTCATGTGACAAAGATGCTTCCATACTGATTTTAAACTATCGTAAGATACGATATTAAGGAACTCAGTTTGAAAAGAGTGCGCCAAGGAAGACTTCCAAAGAGTCTCTGGAAATAACAAAACAGTATGAAGTGACAGAAATGTTGTGAAATACGTCAGGGCATATTGTTTTGTAGCAGTGCACAACGGCAAATTTGTAAACAAAAATTTACCTTCCATCGCTACAAGAGATGGATACTTTGTCGAACAAACGAATGACAGGCGGTGCAACGAGCAGCTGTGTTGTGCGTCTGACCCACGTGGCGGCGCGCCGCACTGCGCGTCGCCTTCGAGGTGGAAGGACGTGCTTTGCGTCAAATGTGCCACCGAAAACGGCGATTGCGTGTGTTGGGAGGAGAGGCGAAGCCTTCTTCTGCCGTGCGGCTACTGAATAAGGACGCCAACGGCCATACCATGTTGAATACACCGGTTCTCGTCCGATCACCGAAGTTAAGCAACATCGGGCCCGGTTAGTACTTGGATGGGTGACCGCCTGGGAACACCGGGTGCTGTTGGCTCCCTCTCTTCTTTTAAATTTTATGTCACTGCACCTGCCAGCCCTCTTTTCATGAAAAACTCTCAGGTGCGACAAAGATGCTTCCACAAGCATTTTAAACTACTGTATTAAACGTAAGATGCGAAATTACAGTAATGAACTCAGTTTGAACAAGAATGCGCGGAGGAAGAGTGCTAGGATCTCGTTGAAAATAACGAAACACTGCGAATCGACAGATGTGCTCTTGAAACGCGTCAGAGAGTACTGTTTTGTAGGAGCGCTAAATTCCAAAAACTAACTACATTAAAGAAAGACCTGTTCCCGTCCGACCACCGAAGAAAAGCAACAACGTCAGTATTCGGATCGGCGACCGCCTGGGAACTCTGGCTGTCTTCATTTCTTGCTTTCTTGTCACTACTCCTGCCAGCCCTTTTTTCATGCTACCTTTCTCATGTGACAAAGATGCTTCCATACTGATTTTAAACTATCGTAAGATACGATATTAAGGAACTCAGTTTGAAAAGAGTGCGCCAAGGAAGACTTCCAAAGAGTCTCTGGAAATAACAAAACAGTATGAAGTGACAGAAATGTTGTGAAATACGTCAGGGCATATTGTTTTGTAGCAGTGCACAACGGCAAATTTGTAAACAAAAATTTACCTTCCATCGCTACAAGAGATGGATACTTTGTCGAACAAACGAATGACAGGCGGTGCAACGAGCAGCTGTGTTGTGCGTCTGACCCACGTGGCGGCGCGCCGCACTGCGCGTCGCCTTCGAGGTGGAAGGACGTGCTTTGCGTCAAATGTGCCACCGAAAACGGCGATTGCGTGTGTTGGGAGGAGAGGCGAAGCCTTCTTCTGCCGTGCGGCTACTGTATAAGGACGCCAACGGCCATACCATGTTGAATACACCGGTTCTCGTCCGATCACCGAAGTTAAGCAACATCGGGCCCGGTTAGTACTTGGATGGGTGACCGCCTGGGAACACCGGGTGCTGTTGGCTCCCTCTCTTCTTTTAAATTTTATGTCACTACACCTGCCAGCCCTCTTTTCATGAAAAACTCTCAGGTGCGACAAAGATGCTTCCACAAGCATTTTAAACTACTGTATTAAACGTAAGATGCGAAATTACAGTAATGAACTCAGTTTGAACAAGAATGCGCGGAGGAAGAGTGCTAGGATCTCGTTGAAAATAACGAAACACTGCGAATCGACAGATGTGCTCTTGAAACGCGTCAGAGAGTACTGTTTTGTAGGAGCGCTAAATTCCAAAAACTAACTACATTAAAGAAAGACCTGTTCCCGTCCGACCACCGAAGAAAAGCAACAACGTCAGTATTCGGATCGGCGACCGCCTGGGAACTCTGGCTGTCTTCATTTCTTGCTTTCTTGTCACTACTCCTGCCAGCCCTTTTTTCATGCTACCTTTCTCATGTGACAAAGATGCTTCCATACTGATTTTAAACTATCGTAAGATACGATATTAAGGAACTCAGTTTGAAAAGAGTGCGCCAAGTAAGACTTCCAAAGAGTCTCTGGAATAATAAAAACAGTATGAAGTGACAGAAATGTTGTGAAAAACGTCAGGGCATATTGTTTTGTAGCAGTGCACAAGGGCAAATTTGTAAACAAAAATTTACCTTTCGTCGCTACAAGAGATGTATACTTTGCCGAAAAGCCTGTGTCTTGTGTGCATGTTTTCGCACCTTTCCACGGCACAGCGCAGCACAGAGCGGCACTGGTAGCTCCGAACGGCCGCACACGGCGCCTCGGACTCGCCGGTTCGGGCCGCGCCCATCTCGCAGATGCTTCTCGTACTTGTGCTGTCATATGGACCGCGACCCGAGCGGCAGCGAGCGGCAGTCGAGCAAAGTCGGGACAAGTCGGGACGGAAGGGGACAGCCGAGAATGAACCGTGCAAATTACGCAAATATCTGGAAGCGCGACGAGTGTCAGGCAGGTGAGAACGCTTCCCTCTGTCTTCATTTCTTGCTATCTTGTCACTACCCCTGCCAGCCCTTTTTTCATGCTACCTTTCTCATGTGACAAAGATGCTTCCATACTGATTTTAAACTATCGTAAGATACGATATTAAGGAACTCAGTTTGAAAAGAGTGCGCCAAGGAAGACTTCCAAAGAGTCTCTGGAAATAACAAAACAGTATGAAGTGACAGAAATGTTGTGAAATACGTCAGGGCATATTGTTTTGTAGCAGTGCACAACGGCAAATTTGTAAACAAAAATTTACCTTCCATCGCTACAAGAGATGGATACTTTGTCGAACAAACGAATGACAGGCGGTGCAACGAGCAGCTGTGTTGTGCGTCTGACCCACGTGGCGGCGCGACGCACTGCGCGTCGCCTTCGAGGTGGAAGGACGTGCTTTGCGTCAAATGTGCCACCGAAAACGGCGATTGCGTGTGTTGGGAGGAGAGGCGAAGCCTTCTTCTGCCGTGCGGCTACTGAATAAGGACGCCAACGGCCATACCATGTTGAATACACCGGTTCTCGTCCGATCACCGAAGTTAAGCAACATCGGGCCCGGTTAGTACTTGGATGGGTGACCGCCTGGGAACACCGGGTGCTGTTGGCTCCCTCTCTTCTTTTAAATTTTATGTCACTGCACCTGCCAGCCCTCTTTTCATGAAAAACTCTCAGGTGCGACAAAGATGCTTCCACAAGCATTTTAAACTACTGTATTAAACGTAAGATGCGAAATTACAGTAATGAACTCAGTTTGAACAAGAATGCGCGGAGGAAGAGTGCTAGGATCTCGTTGAAAATAACGAAACACTGCGAATCGACAGATGTGCTCTTGAAACGCGTCAGAGAGTACTGTTTTGTAGGAGCGCTAAATTCCAAAAACTAACTACATTAAAGAAAGACCTGTTCCCGTCCGACCACCGAAGAAAAGCAACAACGTCAGTATTCGGATCGGCGACCGCCTGGGAACTCTGGCTGTCTTCATTTCTTGCTTTCTTGTCACTACTCCTGCCAGCCCTTTTTTCATGCTACCTTTCTCATGTGACAAAGATGCTTCCATACTGATTTTAAACTATCGTAAGATACGATATTAAGGAACTCAGTTTGAAAAGAGTGCGCCAAGTAAGACTTCCAAAGAGTCTCTGGAATAATAAAAACAGTATGAAGTGACAGAAATGTTGTGAAAAACGTCAGGGCATATTGTTTTGTAGCAGTGCACAAGGGCAAATTTGTAAACAAAAATTTACCTTTCGTCGCTACAAGAGATGTATACTTTGCCGAAAAGCCTGTGTCTTGTGTGCATGTTTTCGCACCTTTCCACGGCACAGCGCAGCACAGAGCGGCACTGGTAGCTCCGAACGCCCGCACACGGCGCCTCGGACTCGCCGGTTCGGGCCGCGCCCATCTCGCAGATGCTTCTCGTACTTGTGCTGTCATATGGACCGCGACCCGAGCGGCAGCGAGCGGCAGTCGAGCAAAGTCGGGACAAGTCGGGACGGAAGAGGACAGCCGAGAATGAACCGTGCAAATTACGCAAATATCTGGAAGCGCGACGAGTGTCAGGCAGGTGAGAACGCTTCCCTCTGTCTTCATTTCTTGCTATCTTGTCACTACCCCTGCCAGCCCTTTTTTCATGCTACCTTTCTCATGTGACAAAGATGCTTCCATACTGATTTTAAACTATCGTAAGATACGATATTAAGGAACTCAGTTTGAAAAGAGTGCGCCAAGGAAGACTTCCAAAGAGTCTCTGGAAATAACAAAACAGTATGAAGTGACAGAAATGTTGTGAAATACGTCAGGGCATATTGTTTTGTAGCAGTGCACAACGGCAAATTTGTAAACAAAAATTTACCTTCCATCGCTACAAGAGATGGATACTTTGTCGAACAAACGAATGACAGGCGGTGCAACGAGCAGCTGTGTTGTGCGTCTGACCCACGTGGCGGCGCGACGCACTGCGCGTCGCCTTCGAGGTGGAAGGACGTGCTTTGCGTCAAATGTGCCACCGAAAACGGCGATTGCGTGTGTTGGGAGGAGAGGCGAAGCCTTCTTCTGCCGTGCGGCTACTGTATAAGGACGCCAACGGCCATACCATGTTGAATACACCGGTTCTCGTCCGATCACCGAAGTTAAGCAACATCGGGCCCGGTTAGTACTTGGATGGGTGACCGCCTGGGAACACCGGGTGCTGTTGGCTCCCTCTCTTCTTTTAAATTTTATGTCACTACACCTGCCAGCCCTCTTTTCATGAAAAACTCTCAGGTGCGACAAAGATGCTTCCACAAGCATTTTAAACTACTGTATTAAACGTAAGATGCGAAATTACAGTAATGAACTCAGTTTGAACAAGAATGCGCGGAGGAAGAGTGCTAGGATCTCGTTGAAAATAACGAAACACTGCGAATCGACAGATGTGCTCTTGAAACGCGTCAGAGAGTACTGTTTTGTAGGAGCGCTAAATTCCAAAAACTAACTACATTAAAGAAAGACCTGTTCCCGTCCGACCACCGAAGAAAAGCAACAACGTCAGTATTCGGATCGGCGACCGCCTGGGAACTCTGGCTGTCTTCATTTCTTGCTTTCTTGTCACTACTCCTGCCAGCCCTTTTTTCATGCTACCTTTCTCATGTGACAAAGATGCTTCCATACTGATTTTAAACTATCGTAAGATACGATATTAAGGAACTCAGTTTGAAAAGAGTGCGCCAAGTAAGACTTCCAAAGAGTCTCTGGAATAATAAAAACAGTATGAAGTGACAGAAATGTTATGAAAAACGTCAGGGCATATTGTTTTGTAGCAGTGCACAAGGGCAAATTTGTAAACAAAAATTTACCTTTCGTCGCTACAAGAGATGTGTACTTTGCCGAAAAGCCTGTGTCTTGTGTGCATGTTTTCGCACCTTTCCACGGCACAGCGCAGCACAGAGCGGCACTGGTAGCTCCGAACGCCCGCACACGGCGCCTCGGATTCGCCGGTTCGGGCCGCGCCCATCTCGCAGATGCTTCTCGTACTTGTGCTGTCATATGGACCGCGACCCGAGCGGCAGCGAGCGGCAGTCGAGCAAAGTCGGGACAAGTCGGGACGGAAGGGGACAGCCGAGAATGAACCGTGCAAATTACGCAAATATCTGGAAGCGCGACGAGTGTCAGGCAGGTGAGAACGCTTCCCTCTGTCTTCATTTCTTGCTATCTTGTCACTACCCCTGCCAGCCCTTTTTTCATGCTACCTTTCTCATGTGACAAAGATGCTTCCATACTGATTTTAAACTATCGTAAGATACGATATTAAGGAACTCAGTTTGAAAAGAGTGCGCCAAGGAAGACTTCCAAAGAGTCTCTGGAAATAACAAAACAGTATGAAGTGACAGAAATGTTGTGAAATACGTCAGGGCATATTGTTTTGTAGCAGTGCACAACGGCAAATTTGTAAACAAAAATTTACCTTCCATCGCTACAAGAGATGGATACTTTGTCGAACAAACGAATGACAGGCGGTGCAACGAGCAGCTGTGTTGTGCGTCTGACCCACGTGGCGGCGCGACGCACTGCGCGTCGCCTTCGAGGTGGAAGGACGTGCTTTGCGTCAAATGTGCCACCGAAAACGGCGATTGCGTGTGTTGGGAGGAGAGGCGAAGCCTTCTTCTGCCGTGCGGCTACTGAATAAGGACGCCAACGGCCATACCATGTTGAATACACCGGTTCTCGTCCGATCACCGAAGTTAAGCAACATCGGGCCCGGTTAGTACTTGGATGGGTGACCGCCTGGGAACACCGGGTGCTGTTGGCTCCCTCTCTTCTTTTAAATTTTATGTCACTGCACCTGCCAGCCCTCTTTTCATGAAAAACTCTCAGGTGCGACAAAGATGCTTCCACAAGCATTTTAAACTACTGTATTAAACGTAAGATGCGAAATTACAGTAATGAACTCAGTTTGAACAAGAATGCGCGGAGGAAGAGTGCTAGGATCTCGTTGAAAATAACGAAACACTGCGAATCGACAGATGTGCTCTTGAAACGCGTCAGAGAGTACTGTTTTGTAGGAGCGCTAAATTCCAAAAACTAACTACATTAAAGAAAGACCTGTTCCCGTCCGACCACCGAAGAAAAGCAACAACGTCAGTATTCGGATCGGCGACCGCCTGGGAACTCTGGCTGTCTTCATTTCTTGCTTTCTTGTCACTACTCCTGCCAGCCCTTTTTTCATGCTACCTTTCTCATGTGACAAAGATGCTTCCATACTGATTTTAAACTATCGTAAGATACGATATTAAGGAACTCAGTTTGAAAAGAGTGCGCCAAGTAAGACTTCCAAAGAGTCTCTGGAATAATAAAAACAGTATGAAGTGACAGAAATGTTGTGAAAAACGTCAGGGCATATTGTTTTGTAGCAGTGCACAAGGGCAAATTTGTAAACAAAAATTTACCTTTCGTCGCTACAAGAGATGTATACTTTGCCGAAAAGCCTGTGTCTTGTGTGCATGTTTTCGCACCTTTCCACGGCACAGCGCAGCACAGAGCGGCACTGGTAGCTCCGAACGCCCGCACACGGCGCCTCGGACTCGCCGGTTCGGGCCGCGCCCATCTCGCAGATGCTTCTCGTACTTGTGCTGTCATATGGACCGCGACCCGAGCGGCAGCGAGCGGCAGTCGAGCAAAGTCGGGACAAGTCGGGACGGAAGAGGACAGCCGAGAATGAACCGTGCAAATTACGCAAATATCTGGAAGCGCGACGAGTGTCAGGCAGGTGAGAACGCTTCCCTCTGTCTTCATTTCTTGCTATCTTGTCACTACCCCTGCCAGCCCTTTTTTCATGCTACCTTTCTCATGTGACAAAGATGCTTCCATACTGATTTTAAACTATCGTAAGATACGATATTAAGGAACTCAGTTTGAAAAGAGTGCGCCAAGGAAGACTTCCAAAGAGTCTCTGGAAATAACAAAACAGTATGAAGTGACAGAAATGTTGTGAAATACGTCAGGGCATATTGTTTTGTAGCAGTGCACAACGGCAAATTTGTAAACAAAAATTTACCTTCCATCGCTACAAGAGATGGATACTTTGTCGAACAAACGAATGACAGGCGGTGCAACGAGCAGCTGTGTTGTGCGTCTGACCCACGTGGCGGCGCGACGCACTGCGCGTCGCCTTCGAGGTGGAAGGACGTGCTTTGCGTCAAATGTGCCACCGAAAACGGCGATTGCGTGTGTTGGGAGGAGAGGCGAAGCCTTCTTCTGCCGTGCGGCTACTGTATAAGGACGCCAACGGCCATACCATGTTGAATACACCGGTTCTCGTCCGATCACCGAAGTTAAGCAACATCGGGCCCGGTTAGTACTTGGATGGGTGACCGCCTGGGAACACCGGGTGCTGTTGGCTCCCTCTCTTCTTTTAAATTTTATGTCACTACACCTGCCAGCCCTCTTTTCATGAAAAACTCTCAGGTGCGACAAAGATGCTTCCACAAGCATTTTAAACTACTGTATTAAACGTAAGATGCGAAATTACAGTAATGAACTCAGTTTGAACAAGAATGCGCGGAGGAAGAGTGCTAGGATCTCGTTGAAAATAACGAAACACTGCGAATCGACAGATGTGCTCTTGAAACGCGTCAGAGAGTACTGTTTTGTAGGAGCGCTAAATTCCAAAAACTAACTACATTAAAGAAAGACCTGTTCCCGTCCGACCACCGAAGAAAAGCAACAACGTCAGTATTCGGATCGGCGACCGCCTGGGAACTCTGGCTGTCTTCATTTCTTGCTTTCTTGTCACTACTCCTGCCAGCCCTTTTTTCATGCTACCTTTCTCATGTGACAAAGATGCTTCCATACTGATTTTAAACTATCGTAAGATACGATATTAAGGAACTCAGTTTGAAAAGAGTGCGCCAAGTAAGACTTCCAAAGAGTCTCTGGAATAATAAAAACAGTATGAAGTGACAGAAATGTTATGAAAAACGTCAGGGCATATTGTTTTGTAGCAGTGCACAAGGGCAAATTTGTAAACAAAAATTTACCTTTCGTCGCTACAAGAGATGTGTACTTTGCCGAAAAGCCTGTGTCTTGTGTGCATGTTTTCGCACCTTTCCACGGCACAGCGCAGCACAGAGCGGCACTGGTAGCTCCGAACGCCCGCACACGGCGCCTCGGATTCGCCGGTTCGGGCCGCGCCCATCTCGCAGATGCTTCTCGTACTTGTGCTGTCATATGGACCGCGACCCGAGCGGCAGCGAGCGGCAGTCGAGCAAAGTCGGGACAAGTCGGGACGGAAGGGGACAGCCGAGAATGAACCGTGCAAATTACGCAAATATCTGGAAGCGCGACGAGTGTCAGGCAGGTGAGAACGCTTCCCTCTGTCTTCATTTCTTGCTATCTTGTCACTACCCCTGCCAGCCCTTTTTTCATGCTACCTTTCTCATGTGACAAAGATGCTTCCATACTGATTTTAAACTATCGTAAGATACGATATTAAGGAACTCAGTTTGAAAAGAGTGCGCCAAGGAAGACTTCCAAAGAGTCTCTGGAAATAACAAAACAGTATGAAGTGACAGAAATGTTGTGAAATACGTCAGGGCATATTGTTTTGTAGCAGTGCACAACGGCAAATTTGTAAACAAAAATTTACCTTCCATCGCTACAAGAGATGGATACTTTGTCGAACAAACGAATGACAGGCGGTGCAACGAGCAGCTGTGTTGTGCGTCTGACCCACGTGGCGGCGCGCCGCACTGCGCGTCGCCTTCGAGGTGGAAGGACGTGCTTTGCGTCAAATGTGCCACCGAAAACGGCGATTGCGTGTGTTGGGAGGAGAGGCGAAGCCTTCTTCTGCCGTGCGGCTACTGTATAAGGACGCCAACGGCCATACCATGTTGAATACACCGGTTCTCGTCCGATCACCGAAGTTAAGCAACATCGGGCCCGGTTAGTACTTGGATGGGTGACCACCTGGGAACACCTGGTGCTGTTGGCTCCCTCTCTTCTTTTAAATTTTATGTCACTACACCTGCCAGCCCTCTTTTCATGAAAAACTCTCAGGTGCGACAAAGATGCTTCCACAAGCATTTTAAACTACTGTATTAAACGTAAGATGCGAAATTACAGTAATGAACTCAGTTTGAACAAGAATGCGCGGAGGAAGAGTGCTAGGATCTCGTTGAAAATAACGAAACACTGCGAATCGACAGATGTGCTCTTGAAACGCGTCAGAGAGTACTGTTTTGTAGGAGCGCTAAATTCCAAAAACTAACTACATTAAAGAAAGACCTGTTCCCGTCCGACCACCGAAGAAAAGCAACAACGTCAGTATTCGGATCGGCGACCGCCTGGGAACTCTGGCTGTCTTCATTTCTTGCTTTCTTGTCACTACTCCTGCCAGCCCTTTTTTCATGCTACCTTTCTCATGTGACAAAGATGCTTCCATACTGATTTTAAACTATCGTAAGATACGATATTAAGGAACTCAGTTTGAAAAGAGTGCGCCAAGTAAGACTTCCAAAGAGTCTCTGGAATAATAAAAACAGTATGAAGTGACAGAAATGTTGTGAAAAACGTCAGGGCATATTGTTTTGTAGCAGTGCACAAGGACAAATTTGTAAACAAAAATTTACCTTTCGTCGCTACAAGAGATGTATACTTTGCCGAAAAGCCTGTGTCTTGTGTGCATGTTTTCGCACCTTTCCACGGCACAGCGCAGCACAGAGCGGCACTGGTAGCTCCGAACGCCCGCACACGGCGCCTCGGACTCGCCGGTTCGGGCCGCGCCCATCTCGCAGATGCTTCTCGTACTTGTGCTGTCATATGGACCGCGACCCGAGCGGCAGCGAGCGGCAGTCGAGCAAAGCCGGGACAAGTCGGGACGGAAGGGGACAGCCGAGAATGAACCGTGCAAATTACGCAAATATCTGGAAGCGCGACGAGTGTCAGGCAGGTGAGAACGCTTCCCTCTGTCTTCATTTCTTGCTATCTTGTCACTACCCCTGCCAGCCCTTTTTTCATGCTACCTTTCTCATGTGACAAAGATGCTTCCATACTGATTTTAAACTATCGTAAGATACGATATTAAGGAACTCAGTTTGAAAAGAGTGCGCCAAGGAAGACTTCCAAAGAGTCTCTGGAAATAACAAAACAGTATGAAGTGACAGAAATGTTGTGAAATACGTCAGGGCATATTGTTTTGTAGCAGTGCACAACGGCAAATTTGTAAACAAAAATTTACCTTCCATCGCTACAAGAGATGGATACTTTGTCGAACAAACGAATGACAGGCGGTGCAACGAGCAGCTGTGTTGTGCGTCTGACCCACGTGGCGGCGCGCCGCACTGCGCGTCGCCTTCGAGGTGGAAGGACGTGCTTTGCGTCAAATGTGCCACCGAAAACGGCGATTGCGTGTGTTGGGAGGAGAGGCGAAGCCTTCTTCTGCCGTGCGGCTACTGTATAAGGACGCCAACGGCCATACCATGTTGAATACACCGGTTCTCGTCCGATCACCGAAGTTAAGCAACATCGGGCCCGGTTAGTACTTGGATGGGTGACCGCCTGGGAACACCGGGTGCTGTTGGCTCCCTCTCTTCTTTTAAATTTTATGTCACTACACCTGCCAGCCCTCTTTTCATGAAAAACTCTCAGGTGCGACAAAGATGCTTCCACAAGCATTTTAAACTACTGTATTAAACGTAAGATGCGAAATTACAGTAATGAACTCAGTTTGAACAAGAATGCGCGGAGGAAGAGTGCTAGGATCTCGTTGAAAATAACGAAACACTGCGAATCGACAGATGTGCTCTTGAAACGCGTCAGAGAGTACTGTTTTGTAGGAGCGCTAAATTCCAAAAACTAACTACATTAAAGAAAGACCTGTTCCCGTCCGACCACCGAAGAAAAGCAACAACGTCAGTATTCGGATCGGCGACCGCCTGGGAACTCTAGCTGTCTTCATTTCTTGCTTTCTTGTCACTACTCCTGCCAGCCCTTTTTTCATGCTACCTTTCTCATGTGACAAAGATGCTTCCATACTGATTTTAAACTATCGTAAGATACGATATTAAGGAACTCAGTTTGAAAAGAGTGCGCCAAGTAAGACTTCCAAAGAGTCTCTGGAATAATAAAAACAGTATGAAGTGACAGAAATGTTGTGAAAAACGTCAGGGCATATTGTTTTGTAGCAGTGCACAAGGGCAAATTTGTAAACAAAAATTTACCTTCCATCGCTACAAGAGATGTATACTTTGCCGAAAAGCCTGTGTCTTGTGTGCATGTTTTCGCACCTTTCCGCGGCACAGCGCAGCACAGAGCGGCACTGGTAGCTCCGAACGCCCGCACACGGCGCCTCGGACTCGCCGGTTCGGGCCGCGCCCATCTCGCAGATGCTTCTCGTACTTGTGCTGTCATATGGACCGCGACCCGAGCGGCAGCGAGCGGCAGTCGAGCAAAGTCGGGACAAGTCGGGACGGAAGGGGACAGCCGAGAATGAACCGTGCAAATTACGCAAATATCTGGAAGCGCGACGAGTGTCAGGCAGGTGAGAACGCTTCCCTCTGTCTTCATTTCTTGCTATCTTGTCACTACCCCTGCCAGCCCTTTTTTCATGCTACCTTTCTCATGTGACAAAGATGCTTCCATACTGATTTTAAACTATCGTAAGATACGATATTAAGGAACTCAGTTTGAAAAGAGTGCGCCAAGGAAGACTTCCAAAGAGTCTCTGGAAATAACAAAACAGTATGAAGTGACAGAAATGTTGTGAAATACGTCAGGGCATATTGTTTTGTAGCAGTGCACAACGGCAAATTTGTAAACAAAAATTTACCTTCCATCGCTACAAGAGATGGATACTTTGTCGAACAAACGAATGACAGGCGGTGCAACGAGCAGCTGTGTTGTGCGTCTGACCCACGTGGCGGCGCGCCGCACTGCGCGTCGCCTTCGAGGTGGAAGGACGTGCTTTGCGTCAAATGTGCCACCGAAAACGGCGATTGCGTGTGTTGGGAGGAGAGGCGAAGCCTTCTTCTGCCGTGCGGCTACTGTATAAGGACGCCAACGGCCATACCATGTTGAATACACCGGTTCTCGTCCGATCACCGAAGTTAAGCAACATCGGGCCCGGTTAGTACTTGGATGGGTGACCACCTGGGAACACCGGGTGCTGTTGGCTCCCTCTCTTCTTTTAAATTTTATGTCACTACACCTGCCAGCCCTCTTTTCATGAAAAACTCTCAGGTGCGACAAAGATGCTTCCACAAGCATTTTAAACTACTGTATTAAACGTAAGATGCGAAATTACAGTAATGAACTCAGTTTGAACAAGAATGCGCGGAGGAAGAGTGCTAGGATCTCGTTGAAAATAACGAAACACTGCGAATCGACAGATGTGCTCTTGAAACGCGTCAGAGAGTACTGTTTTGTAGGAGCGCTAAATTCCAAAAACTAACTACATTAAAGAAAGACCTGTTCCCGTCCGACCACCGAAGAAAAGCAACAACGTCAGTATTCGGATCGGCGACCGCCTGGGAACTCTGGCTGTCTTCATTTCTTGCTTTCTTGTCACTACTCCTGCCAGCCCTTTTTTCATGCTACCTTTCTCATGTGACAAAGATGCTTCCATACTGATTTTAAACTATCGTAAGATACGATATTAAGGAACTCAGTTTGAAAAGAGTGCGCCAAGTAAGACTTCCAAAGAGTCTCTGGAATAATAAAAACAGTATGAAGTGACAGAAATGTTGTGAAAAACGTCAGGGCATATTGTTTTGTAGCAGTGCACAAGGGCAAATTTGTAAACAAAAATTTACCTTTCGTCGCTACAAGAGATGTATACTTTGCCGAAAAGCCTGTGTCTTGTGTGCATGTTTTCGCACCTTTCCACGGCACAGCGCAGCACAGAGCGGCACTGGTAGCTCCGAACGCCCGCACACGGCGCCTCGGACTCGCCGGTTCGGGCCGCGCCCATCTCGCAGATGCTTCTCGTACTTGTGCTGTCATATGGACCGCGACCCGAGCGGCAGCGAGCGGCAGTCGAGCAAAGTCGGGACAAGTCGGGACGGAAGGGGACAGCCGAGAATGAACCGTGCAAATTACGCAAATATCTGGAAGCGCGACGAGTGTCAGGCAGGTGAGAACGCTTCCCTCTGTCTTCATTTCTTGCTATCTTGTCACTACCCCTGCCAGCCCTTTTTTCATGCTACCTTTCTCATGTGACAAAGATGCTTCCATACTGATTTTAAACTATCGTAAGATACGATATTAAGGAACTCAGTTTGAAAAGAGTGCGCCAAGTAAGACTTCCAAAGAGTCTCTGGAAATAACAAAACAGTATGAAGTGACAGAAATGTTGTGAAATACGTCAGGGCATATTGTTTTGTAGCAGTGCACAACGGCAAATTTGTAAACAAAAATTTACCTTCCATCGCTACAAGAGATGGATACTTTGTCGAACAAACGAATGACAGGCGGTGCAACGAGCAGCTGTGTTGTGCGTCTGACCCACGTGGCGGCGCGCCGCACTGCGCGTCGCCTTCGAGGTGGAAGGACGTGCTTTGCGTCAAATGTGCCACCGAAAACGGCGATTGCGTGTGTTGGGAGGAGAGGCGAAGCCTTCTTCTGCCGTGCGGCTACTGTATAAGGACGCCAACGGCCATACCATGTTGAATACACCGGTTCTCGTCCGATCACCGAAGTTAAGCAACATCGGGCCCGGTTAGTACTTGGATGGGTGACCGCCTGGGAACACCGGGTGCTGTTGGCTCCCTCTCTTCTTTTAAATTTTATGTCACTACACCTGCCAGCCCTCTTTTCATGAAAAACTCTCAGGTGCGACAAAGATGCTTCCACAAGCATTTTAAACTACTGTATTAAACGTAAGATGCGAAATTACAGTAATGAACTCAGTTTGAACAAGAATGCGCGGAGGAAGAGTGCTAGGATCTCGTTGAAAATAACGAAACACTGCGAATCGACAGATGTGCTCTTGAAACGCGTCAGAGAGTACTGTTTTGTAGGAGCGCTAAATTCCAAAAACTAACTACATTAAAGAAAGACCTGTTCCCGTCCGACCACCGAAGAAAAGCAACAACGTCAGTATTCGGATCGGCGACCGCCTGGGAACTCTGGCTGTCTTCATTTCTTGCTTTCTTGTCACTACTCCTGCCAGCCCTTTTTTCATGCTACCTTTCTCATGTGACAAAGATGCTTCCATACTGATTTTAAACTATCGTAAGATACGATATTAAGGAACTCAGTTTGAAAAGAGTGCGCCAAGTAAGACTTCCAAAGAGTCTCTGGAATAATAAAAACAGTATGAAGTGACAGAAATGTTGTGAAAAACGTCAGGGCATATTGTTTTGTAGCAGTGCACAAGGGCAAATTTGTAAACAAAAATTTACCTTTCGTCGCTACAAGAGATGTATACTTTGCCGAAAAGCCTGTGTCTTGTGTGCATGTTTTCGCACCTTTCCACGGCACAGCGCAGCACAGAGCGGCACTGGTAGCTCCGAACGCCCGCACACGGCGCCTCGGACTCGCCGGTTCGGGCCGCGCCCATCTCGCAGATGCTTCTCGTACTTGTGCTGTCATATGGACCGCGACCCGAGCGGCAGCGAGCGGCAGTCGGGACAAGTCGGGACGGAAGGGGACAGCCGAGAATGAACCGTGCAAATTACGCAAATATCTGGAAGCGCGACGAGTGTCAGGCAGGTGAGAACGCTTCCCTCTGTCTTCATTTCTTGCTATCTTGTCACTACCCCTGCCAGCCCTTTTTTCATGCTACCTTTCTCATGTGACAAAGATGCTTCCATACTGATTTTAAACTATCGTAAGATACGATATTAAGGAACTCAGTTTGAAAAGAGTGCGCCAAGTAAGACTTCCAAAGAGTCTCTGGAAATAACAAAACAGTATGAAGTGACAGAAATGTTGTGAAATACGTCAGGGCATATTGTTTTGTAGCAGTGCACAACGGCAAATTTGTAAACAAAAATTTACCTTCCATCGCTACAAGAGATGGATACTTTGTCGAACAAACGAATGACAGGCGGTGCAACGAGCAGCTGTGTTGTGCGTCTGACCCACGTGGCGGCGCGCCGCACTGCGCGTCGCCTTCGAGGTGGAAGGACGTGCTTTGCGTCAAATGTGCCACCGAAAACGGCGATTGCGTGTGTTGGGAGGAGAGGCGAAGCCTTCTTCTGCCGTGCGGCTACTGTATAAGGACGCCAACGGCCATACCATGTTGAATACACCGGTTCTCGTCCGATCACCGAAGTTAAGCAACATCGGGCCCGGTTAGTACTTGGATGGGTGACCGCCTGGGAACACCGGGTGCTGTTGGCTCCCTCTCTTCTTTTAAATTTTATGTCACTACACCTGCCAGCCCTCTTTTCATGAAAAACTCTCAGGTGCGACAAAGATGCTTCCACAAGCATTTTAAACTACTGTATTAAACGTAAGATGCGAAATTACAGTAATGAACTCAGTTTGAACAAGAATGCGCGGAGGAAGAGTGCTAGGATCTCGTTGAAAATAACGAAACACTGCGAATCGACAGATGTGCTCTTGAAACGCGTCAGAGAGTACTGTTTTGTAGGAGCGCTAAATTCCAAAAACTAACTACATTAAAGAAAGACCTGTTCCCGTCCGACCACCGAAGAAAAGCAACAACGTCAGTATTCGGATCGGCGACCGCCTGGGAACTCTGGCTGTCTTCATTTCTTGCTTTCTTGTCACTACTCCTGCCAGCCCTTTTTTCATGCTACCTTTCTCATGTGACAAAGATGCTTCCATACTGATTTTAAACTATCGTAAGATACGATATTAAGGAACTCAGTTTGAAAAGAGTGCGCCAAGTAAGACTTCCAAAGAGTCTCTGGAATAATAAAAACAGTATGAAGTGACAGAAATGTTGTGAAAAACGTCAGGGCATATTGTTTTGTAGCAGTGCACAAGGGCAAATTTGTAAACAAAAATTTACCTTTCGTCGCTACAAGAGATGTATACTTTGCCGAAAAGCCTGTGTCTTGTGTGCATGTTTTCGCACCTTTCCACGGCACAGCGCAGCACAGAGCGGCACTGGTAGCTCCGAACGGCCGCACACGGCGCCTCGGACTCGCCGGTTCGGGCCGCGCCCATCTCGCAGATGCTTCTCGTACTTGTGCTGTCATATGGACCGCGACCCGAGCGGCAGCGAGCGGCAGTCGAGCAAAGTCGGGACAAGTCGGGACGGAAGGGGACAGCCGAGAATGAACCGTGCAAATTACGCAAATATCTGGAAGCGCGACGAGTGTCAGGCAGGTGAGAACGCTTCCCTCTGTCTTCATTTCTTGCTATCTTGTCACTACCCCTGCCAGCCCTTTTTTCATGCTACCTTTCTCATGTGACAAAGATGCTTCCATACTGATTTTAAACTATCGTAAGATACGATATTAAGGAACTCAGTTTGAAAAGAGTGCGCCAAGGAAGACTTCCAAAGAGTCTCTGGAAATAACAAAACAGTATGAAGTGACAGAAATGTTGTGAAATACGTCAGGGCATATTGTTTTGTAGCAGTGCACAACGGCAAATTTGTAAACAAAAATTTACCTTCCATCGCTACAAGAGATGGATACTTTGTCGAACAAACGAATGACAGGCGGTGCAACGAGCAGCTGTGTTGTGCGTCTGACCCACGTGGCGGCGCGCCGCACTGCGCGTCGCCTTCGAGGTGGAAGGACGTGCTTTGCATCAAATGTGCCACCGAAAACGGCGATTGCGTGTGTTGGGAGGAGAGGCGAAGCCTTCTTCTGCCGTGCGGCTACTGTATAAGGACGCCAACGGCCATACCATGTTGAATACACCGGTTCTCGTCCGATCACCGAAGTTAAGCAACATCGGGCCCGGTTAGTACTTGGATGGGTGACCACCTGGGAACACCGGGTGCTGTTGGCTCCCTCTCTTCTTTTAAATTTTATGTCACTACACCTGCCAGCCCTCTTTTCATGAAAAACTCTCAGGTGCGACAAAGATGCTTCCACAAGCATTTTAAACTACTGTATTAAACGTAAGATGCGAAATTACAGTAATGAACTCAGTTTGAACAAGAATGCGCGGAGGAAGAGTGCTAGGATCTCGTTGAAAATAACGAAACACTGCGAATCGACAGATGTGCTCTTGAAACGCGTCAGAGAGTACTGTTTTGTAGGAGCGCTAAATTCCAAAAACTAACTACATTAAAGAAAGACCTGTTCCCGTCCGACCACCGAAGAAAAGCAACAACGTCAGTATTCGGATCGGCGACCGCCTGGGAACTCTGGCTGTCTTCATTTCTTGCTTTCTTGTCACTACTCCTGCCAGCCCTTTTTTCATGCTACCTTTCTCATGTGACAAAGATGCTTCCATACTGATTTTAAACTATCGTAAGATACGATATTAAGGAACTCAGTTTGAAAAGAGTGCGCCAAGTAAGACTTCCAAAGAGTCTCTGGAATAATAAAAACAGTATGAAGTGACAGAAAAGTTGTGAAAAACGTCAGGGCATATTGTTTTGTAGCAGTGCACAAGGGCAAATTTGTAAACAAAAATTTACCTTTCGTCGCTACAAGAGATGTGTACTTTGCCGAAAAGCCTGTGTCTTGTGTGCATGTTTTCGCACCTTTCCACGGCACAGCGCAGCACAGAGCGGCACTGGTAGCTCCGAACGCCCGCACACGGCGCCTCGGACTCGCCGGTTCGGGCCGCGCCCATCTCGCAGATGCTTCTCGTACTTGTGCTGTCATATGGACCGCGACCCGAGCGGCAGCGAGCGGCAGTCGAGCAAAGTCGGGACAAGTCGGGACGGAAGGGGACAGCCGAGAATGAACCGTGCAAATTACGCAAATATCTGGAAGCGCGACGAGTGTCAGGCAGGTGAGAACGCTTCCCTCTGTCTTCATTTCTTGCTATCTTGTCACTACCCCTGCCAGCCCTTTTTTCATGCTACCTTTCTCATGTGACAAAGATGCTTCCATACTGATTTTAAACTATCGTAAGATACGATATTAAGGAACTCAGTTTGAAAAGAGTGCGCCAAGTAAGACTTCCAAAGAGTCTCTGGAAATAACAAAACAGTATGAAGTGACAGAAATGTTGTGAAATACGTCAGGGCATATTGTTTTGTAGCAGTGCACAACGGCAAATTTGTAAACAAAAATTTACCTTCCATCGCTACAAGAGATGGATACTTTGTCGAACAAACGAATGACAGGCGGTGCAACGAGCAGCTGTGTTGTGCGTCTGACCCACGTGGCGGCGCGCCGCACTGCGCGTCGCCTTCGAGGTGGAAGGACGTGCTTTGCGTCAAATGTGCCACCGAAAACGGCGATTGCGTGTGTTGGGAGGAGAGGCGAAGCCTTCTTCTGCCGTGCGGCTACTGTATAAGGACGCCAACGGCCATACCATGTTGAATACACCGGTTCTCGTCCGATCACCGAAGTTAAGCAACATCGGGCCCGGTTAGTACTTGGATGGGTGACCGCCTGGGAACACCGGGTGCTGTTGGCTCCCTCTCTTCTTTTAAATTTTATGTCACTACACCTGCCAGCCCTCTTTTCATGAAAAACTCTCAGGTGCGACAAAGATGCTTCCACAAGCATTTTAAACTACTGTATTAAACGTAAGATGCGAAATTACAGTAATGAACTCAGTTTGAACAAGAATGCGCGGAGGAAGAGTGCTAGGATCTCGTTGAAAATAACGAAACACTGCGAATCGACAGATGTGCTCTTGAAACGCGTCAGAGAGTACTGTTTTGTAGGAGCGCTAAATTCCAAAAACTAACTACATTAAAGAAAGACCTGTTCCCGTCCGACCACCGAAGAAAAGCAACAACGTCAGTATTCGGATCGGCGACCGCCTGGGAACTCTGGCTGTCTTCATTTCTTGCTTTCTTGTCACTACTCCTGCCAGCCCTTTTTTCATGCTACCTTTCTCATGTGACAAAGATGCTTCCATACTGATTTTAAACTATCGTAAGATACGATATTAAGGAACTCAGTTTGAAAAGAGTGCGCCAAGTAAGACTTCCAAAGAGTCTCTGGAATAATAAAAACAGTATGAAGTGACAGAAATGTTGTGAAAAACGTCAGGGCATATTGTTTTGTAGCAGTGCACAAGGGCAAATTTGTAAACAAAAATTTACCTTTCGTCGCTACAAGAGATGTATACTTTGCCGAAAAGCCTGTGTCTTGTGTGCATGTTTTCGCACCTTTCCACGGCACAGCGCAGCACAGAGCGGCACTGGTAGCTCCGAACGGCCGCACACGGCGCCTCGGACTCGCCGGTTCGGGCCGCGCCCATCTCGCAGATGCTTCTCGTACTTGTGCTGTCATATGGACCGCGACCCGAGCGGCAGCGAGCGGCAGTCGAGCAAAGTCGGGACAAGTCGGGACGGAAGGGGACAGCCGAGAATGAACCGTGCAAATTACGCAAATATCTGGAAGCGCGACGAGTGTCAGGCAGGTGAGAACGCTTCCCTCTGTCTTCATTTCTTGCTATCTTGTCACTACCCCTGCCAGCCCTTTTTTCATGCTACCTTTCTCATGTGACAAAGATGCTTCCATACTGATTTTAAACTATCGTAAGATACGATATTAAGGAACTCAGTTTGAAAAGAGTGCGCCAAGGAAGACTTCCAAAGAGTCTCTGGAAATAACAAAACAGTATGAAGTGACAGAAATGTTGTGAAATACGTCAGGGCATATTGTTTTGTAGCAGTGCACAACGGCAAATTTGTAAACAAAAATTTACCTTCCATCGCTACAAGAGATGGATACTTTGTCGAACAAACGAATGACAGGCGGTGCAACGAGCAGCTGTGTTGTGCGTCTGACCCACGTGGCGGCGCGCCGCACTGCGCGTCGCCTTCGAGGTGGAAGGACGTGCTTTGCATCAAATGTGCCACCGAAAACGGCGATTGCGTGTGTTGGGAGGAGAGGCGAAGCCTTCTTCTGCCGTGCGGCTACTGTATAAGGACGCCAACGGCCATACCATGTTGAATACACCGGTTCTCGTCCGATCACCGAAGTTAAGCAACATCGGGCCCGGTTAGTACTTGGATGGGTGACCACCTGGGAACACCGGGTGCTGTTGGCTCCCTCTCTTCTTTTAAATTTTATGTCACTACACCTGCCAGCCCTCTTTTCATGAAAAACTCTCAGGTGCGACAAAGATGCTTCCACAAGCATTTTAAACTACTGTATTAAACGTAAGATGCGAAATTACAGTAATGAACTCAGTTTGAACAAGAATGCGCGGAGGAAGAGTGCTAGGATCTCGTTGAAAATAACGAAACACTGCGAATCGACAGATGTGCTCTTGAAACGCGTCAGAGAGTACTGTTTTGTAGGAGCGCTAAATTCCAAAAACTAACTACATTAAAGAAAGACCTGTTCCCGTCCGACCACCGAAGAAAAGCAACAACGTCAGTATTCGGATCGGCGACCGCCTGGGAACTCTGGCTGTCTTCATTTCTTGCTTTCTTGTCACTACTCCTGCCAGCCCTTTTTTCATGCTACCTTTCTCATGTGACAAAGATGCTTCCATACTGATTTTAAACTATCGTAAGATACGATATTAAGGAACTCAGTTTGAAAAGAGTGCGCCAAGTAAGACTTCCAAAGAGTCTCTGGAATAATAAAAACAGTATGAAGTGACAGAAATGTTGTGAAAAACGTCAGGGCATATTGTTTTGTAGCAGTGCACAAGGGCAAATTTGTAAACAAAAATTTACCTTTCGTCGCTACAAGAGATGTATACTTTGCCGAAAAGCCTGTGTCTTGTGTGCATGTTTTCGCACCTTTCCACGGCACAGCGCAGCACAGAGCGGCACTGGTAGCTCCGAACGGCCGCACACGGCGCCTCGGACTCGCCGGTTCGGGCCGCGCCCATCTCGCAGATGCTTCTCGTACTTGTGCTGTCATATGGACCGCGACCCGAGCGGCAGCGAGCGGCAGTCGAGCAAAGTCGGGACAAGTCGGGACGGAAGGGGACAGCCGAGAATGAACCGTGCAAATTACGCAAATATCTGGAAGCGCGACGAGTGTCAGGCAGGTGAGAACGCTTCCCTCTGTCTTCATTTCTTGCTATCTTGTCACTACCCCTGCCAGCCCTTTTTTCATGCTACCTTTCTCATGTGACAAAGATGCTTCCATACTGATTTTAAACTATCGTAAGATACGATATTAAGGAACTCAGTTTGAAAAGAGTGCGCCAAGGAAGACTTCCAAAGAGTCTCTGGAAATAACAAAACAGTATGAAGTGACAGAAATGTTGTGAAATACGTCAGGGCATATTGTTTTGTAGCAGTGCACAACGGCAAATTTGTAAACAAAAATTTACCTTCCATCGCTACAAGAGATGGATACTTTGTCGAACAAACGAATGACAGGCGGTGCAACGAGCAGCTGTGTTGTGCGTCTGACCCACGTGGCGGCGCGCCGCACTGCGCGTCGCCTTCGAGGTGGAAGGACGTGCTTTGCATCAAATGTGCCACCGAAAACGGCGATTGCGTGTGTTGGGAGGAGAGGCGAAGCCTTCTTCTGCCGTGCGGCTACTGTATAAGGACGCCAACGGCCATACCATGTTGAATACACCGGTTCTCGTCCGATCACCGAAGTTAAGCAACATCGGGCCCGGTTAGTACTTGGATGGGTGACCACCTGGGAACACCGGGTGCTGTTGGCTCCCTCTCTTCTTTTAAATTTTATGTCACTACACCTGCCAGCCCTCTTTTCATGAAAAACTCTCAGGTGCGACAAAGATGCTTCCACAAGCATTTTAAACTACTGTATTAAACGTAAGATGCGAAATTACAGTAATGAACTCAGTTTGAACAAGAATGCGCGGAGGAAGAGTGCTAGGATCTCGTTGAAAATAACGAAACACTGCGAATCGACAGATGTGCTCTTGAAACGCGTCAGAGAGTACTGTTTTGTAGGAGCGCTAAATTCCAAAAACTAACTACATTAAAGAAAGACCTGTTCCCGTCCGACCACCGAAGAAAAGCAACAACGTCAGTATTCGGATCGGCGACCGCCTGGGAACTCTGGCTGTCTTCATTTCTTGCTTTCTTGTCACTACTCCTGCCAGCCCTTTTTTCATGCTACCTTTCTCATGTGACAAAGATGCTTCCATACTGATTTTAAACTATCGTAAGATACGATATTAAGGAACTCAGTTTGAAAAGAGTGCGCCAAGTAAGACTTCCAAAGAGTCTCTGGAATAATAAAAACAGTATGAAGTGACAGAAAAGTTGTGAAAAACGTCAGGGCATATTGTTTTGTAGCAGTGCACAAGGGCAAATTTGTAAACAAAAATTTACCTTTCGTCGCTACAAGAGATGTGTACTTTGCCGAAAAGCCTGTGTCTTGTGTGCATGTTTTCGCACCTTTCCACGGCACAGCGCAGCACAGAGCGGCACTGGTAGCTCCGAACGCCCGCACACGGCGCCTCGGACTCGCCGGTTCGGGCCGCGCCCATCTCGCAGATGCTTCTCGTACTTGTGCTGTCATATGGACCGCGACCCGAGCGGCAGCGAGCGGCAGTCGAGCAAAGTCGGGACAAGTCGGGACGGAAGGGGACAGCCGAGAATGAACCGTGCAAATTACGCAAATATCTGGAAGCGCGACGAGTGTCAGGCAGGTGAGAACGCTTCCCTCTGTCTTCATTTCTTGCTATCTTGTCACTACCCCTGCCAGCCCTTTTTTCATGCTACCTTTCTCATGTGACAAAGATGCTTCCATACTGATTTTAAACTATCGTAAGATACGATATTAAGGAACTCAGTTTGAAAAGAGTGCGCCAAGGAAGACTTCCAAAGAGTCTCTGGAAATAACAAAACAGTATGAAGTGACAGAAATGTTGTGAAATACGTCAGGGCATATTGTTTTGTAGCAGTGCACAACGGCAAATTTGTAAACAAAAATTTACCTTCCATCGCTACAAGAGATGGATACTTTGTCGAACAAACGAATGACAGGCGGTGCAACGAGCAGCTGTGTTGTGCGTCTGACCCACGTGGCGGCGCGCCGCACTGCGCGTCGCCTTCGAGGTGGAAGGACGTGCTTTGCGTCAAATGTGCCACCGAAAACGGCGATTGCGTGTGTTGGGAGGAGAGGCGAAGCCTTCTTCTGCCGTGCGGCTACTGTATAAGGACGCCAACGGCCATACCATGTTGAATACACCGGTTCTCGTCCGATCACCGAAGTTAAGCAACATCGGGCCCGGTTAGTACTTGGATGGGTGACCGCCTGGGAACACCGGGTGCTGTTGGCTCCCTCTCTTCTTTTAAATTTTATGTCACTACACCTGCCAGCCCTCTTTTCATGAAAAACTCTCAGGTGCGACAAAGATGCTTCCACAAGCATTTTAAACTACTGTATTAAACGTAAGATGCGAAATTACAGTAATGAACTCAGTTTGAACAAGAATGCGCGGAGGAAGAGTGCTAGGATCTCGTTGAAAATAACGAAACACTGCGAATCGACAGATGTGCTCTTGAAACGCGTCAGAGAGTACTGTTTTGTAGGAGCGCTAAATTCCAAAAACTAACTACATTAAAGAAAGACCTGTTCCCGTCCGACCACCGAAGAAAAGCAACAACGTCAGTATTCGGATCGGCGACCGCCTGGGAACTCTGGCTGTCTTCATTTCTTGCTTTCTTGTCACTACTCCTGCCAGCCCTTTTTTCATGCTACTTTTCTCATGTGACAAAGATGCTTCCATACTGATTTTAAACTATCGTAAGATACGATATTAAGGAACTCAGTTTGAAAAGAGTGCGCCAAGTAAGACTTCCAAAGAGTCTCTGGAATAATAAAAACAGTATGAAGTGACAGAAATGTTGTGAAAAACGTCAGGGCATATTGTTTTGTAGCAGTGCACAAGGGCAAATTTGTAAACAAAAATTTACCTTTCGTCGCTACAAGAGATGTGTACTTTGCCGAAAAGCCTGTGTCTTGTGTGCATGTTTTCGCACCTTTCCACGGCACAGCGCAGCACAGAGCGGCACTGGTAGCTCCGAACGGCCGCACACGGCGCCTCGGACTCGCCGGTTCGGGCCGCGCCCATCTCGCAGATGCTTCTCGTACTTGTGCTGTCATATGGACCGCGACCCGAGCGGCAGCGAGCGGCAGTCGAGCAAAGTCGGGACAAGTCGGGACGGAAGGGGACAGCCGAGAATGAACCGTGCAAATTACGCAAATATCTGGAAGCGCGACGAGTGTCAGGCAGGTGAGAACGCTTCCCTCTGTCTTCATTTCTTGCTATCTTGTCACTACCCCTGCCAGCCCTTTTTTCATGCTACCTTTCTCATGTGACAAAGATGCTTCCATACTGATTTTAAACTATCGTAAGATACGATATTAAGGAACTCAGTTTGAAAAGAGTGCGCCAAGGAAGACTTCCAAAGAGTCTCTGGAAATAACAAAACAGTATGAAGTGACAGAAATGTTGTGAAATACGTCAGGGCATATTGTTTTGTAGCAGTGCACAACGGCAAATTTGTAAACAAAAATTTACCTTCCATCGCTACAAGAGATGGATACTTTGTCGAACAAACGAATGACAGGCGGTGCAACGAGCAGCTGTGTTGTGCGTCTGACCCACGTGGCGGCGCGCCGCACTGCGCGTCGCCTTCGAGGTGGAAGGACGTGCTTTGCGTCAAATGTGCCACCGAAAACGGCGATTGCGTGTGTTGGGAGGAGAGGCGAAGCCTTCTTCTGCCGTGCGGCTACTGTATAAGGACGCCAACGGCCATACCATGTTGAATACACCGGTTCTCGTCCGATCACCGAAGTTAAGCAACATCGGGCCCGGTTAGTACTTGGATGGGTGACCGCCTGGGAACACCGGGTGCTGTTGGCTCCCTCTCTTCTTTTAAATTTTATGTCACTACACCTGCCAGCCCTCTTTTCATGAAGAACTCTCAGGTGCGACAAAGATGCTTCCACAAGCATTTTAAACTACTGTATTAAACGTAAGATGCGAAATTACAGTAATGAACTCAGTTTGAACAAGAATGCGCGGAGGAAGAGTGCTAGGATCTCGTTGAAAATAACGAAACACTGCGAATCGACAGATGTGCTCTTGAAACGCGTCAGAGAGTACTGTTTTGTAGGAGCGCTAAATTCCAAAAACTAACTACATTAAAGAAAGACCTGTTCCCGTCCGACCACCGAAGAAAAGCAACAACGTCAGTATTCGGATCGGCGACCGCCTGGGAACTCTGGCTGTCTTCATTTCTTGCTTTCTTGTCACTACTCCTGCCAGCCCTTTTTTCATGCTACCTTTCTCATGTGACAAAGATGCTTCCATACTGATTTTAAACTATCGTAAGATACGATATTAAGGAACTCAGTTTGAAAAGAGTGCGCCAAGTAAGACTTCCAAAGAGTCTCTGGAATAATAAAAACAGTATGAAGTGACAGAAATGTTGTGAAAAACGTCAGGGCATATTGTTTTGTAGCAGTGCACAAGGGCAAATTTGTAAACAAAAATTTATCTTTCGTCGCTACAAGAGATGTGTACTTTGCCAAAAAGCCTGTGTCTTGTGTGCATGTTTTCGCACCTTTCCACGGCACAGCGCAGCACAGAGCGGCACTGGTAGCTCCGAACGCCCGCACACGGCGCCTCGGACTCGCCGGTTCGGGCCGCGCCCATCTCGCAGATGCTTCTCGTACTTGTGCTGTCATATGGACCGCGACCCGAGCGGCAGCGAGCGGCAGTCGAGCAAAGTCGGGACAAGTCGGGACGGAAGGGGACAGCCGAGAATGAACCGTGCAAATTACGCAAATATCTGGAAGCGCGACGAGTGTCAGGCAGGTGAGAACGCTTCCCTCTGTCTTCATTTCTTGCTATCTTGTCACTACCCCTGCCAGCCCTTTTTTCATGCTACCTTTCTCATGTGACAAAGATGCTTCCATACTGATTTTAAACTATCGTAAGATACGATATTAAGGAACTCAGTTTGAAAAGAGTGCGCCAAGGAAGACTTCCAAAGAGTCTCTGGAAATAACAAAACAGTATGAAGTGACAGAAATGTTGTGAAATACGTCAGGGCATATTGTTTTGTAGCAGTGCACAACGGCAAATTTGTAAACAAAAATTTACCTTCCATCGCTACAAGAGATGGATACTTTGTCGAACAAACGAATGACAGGCGGTGCAACGAGCAGCTGTGTTGTGCGTCTGACCCACGTGGCGGCGCGCCGCACTGCGCGTCGCCTTCGAGGTGGAAGGACGTGCTTTGCGTCAAATGTGCCACCGAAAACGGCGATTGCGTGTGTTGGGAGGAGAGGCGAAGCCTTCTTCTGCCGTGCGGCTACTGTATAAGGACGCCAACGGCCATACCATGTTGAATACACCGGTTCTCGTCCGATCACCGAAGTTAAGCAACATCGGGCCCGGTTAGTACTTGGATGGGTGACCGCCTGGGAACACCGGGTGCTGTTGGCTCCCTCTCTTCTTTTAAATTTTATGTCACTACACCTGCCAGCCCTCTTTTCATGAAAAACTCTCAGGTGCGACAAAGATGCTTCCACAAGCATTTTAAACTACTGTATTAAACGTAAGATGCGAAATTACAGTAATGAACTCAGTTTGAACAAGAATGCGCGGAGGAAGAGTGCTAGGATCTCGTTGAAAATAACGAAACACTGCGAATCGACAGATGTGCTCTTGAAACGCGTCAGAGTGTACTGTTTTGTAGGAGCGCTAAATTCCAAAAACTAACTACATTAAAGAAAGACCTGTTCCCGTCCGACCACCGAAGAAAAGCAACAACGTCAGTATTCGGATCGGCGACCGCCTGGGAACTCTGGCTGTCTTCATTTCTTGCTTTCTTGTCACTACTCCTGCCAGCCCTTTTTTCATGCTACCTTTCTCATGTGACAAAGATGCTTCCATACTGATTTTAAACTATCGTAAGATACGATATTAAGGAACTCAGTTTGAAAAGAGTGCGCCAAGTAAGACTTCCAAAGAGTCTCTGGAATAATAAAAACAGTATGAAGTGACAGAAATGTTGTGAAAAACGTCAGGGCATATTGTTTTGTAGCAGTGCACAAGGGCAAATTTGTAAACAAAAATTTATCTTTCGTCGCTACAAGAGATGTGTACTTTGCCAAAAAGCCTGTGTCTTGTGTGCATGTTTTCGCACCTTTCCACGGCACAGCGCAGCACAGAGCGGCACTGGTAGCTCCGAACGCCCGCACACGGCGCCTCGGACTCGCCGGTTCGGGCCGCGCCCATCTCGCAGATGCTTCTCGTACTTGTGCTGTCATATGGACCGCGACCCGAGCGGCAGCGAGCGGCAGTCGAGCAAAGTCGGGACAAGTCGGGACGGAAGGGGACAGCCGAGAATGAACCGTGCAAATTACGCAAATATCTGGAAGCGCGACGAGTGTCAGGCAGGTGAGAACGCTTCCCTCTGTCTTCATTTCTTGCTATCTTGTCACTACCCCTGCCAGCCCTTTTTTCATGCTACCTTTCTCATGTGACAAAGATGCTTCCATACTGATTTTAAACTATCGTAAGATACGATATTAAGGAACTCAGTTTGAAAAGAGTGCGCCAAGGAAGACTTCCAAAGAGTCTCTGGAAATAACAAAACAGTATGAAGTGACAGAAATGTTGTGAAATACGTCAGGGCATATTGTTTTGTAGCAGTGCACAACGGCAAATTTGTAAACAAAAATTTACCTTCCATCGCTACAAGAGATGGATACTTTGTCGAACAAACGAATGACAGGCGGTGCAACGAGCAGCTGTGTTGTGCGTCTGACCCACGTGGCGGCGCGCCGCACTGCGCGTCGCCTTCGAGGTGGAAGGACGTGCTTTGCGTCAAATGTGCCACCGAAAACGGCGATTGCGTGTGTTGGGAGGAGAGGCGAAGCCTTCTTCTGCCGTGCGGCTACTGTATAAGGACGCCAACGGCCATACCATGTTGAATACACCGGTTCTCGTCCGATCACCGAAGTTAAGCAACATCGGGCCCGGTTAGTACTTGGATGGGTGACCACCTGGGAACACCGGGTGCTGTTGGCTCCCTCTCTTCTTTTAAATTTTATGTCACTACACCTGCCAGCCCTCTTTTCATGAAGAACTCTCAGGTGCGACAAAGATGCTTCCACAAGCATTTTAAACTACTGTATTAAACGTAAGATGCGAAATTACAGTAATGAACTCAGTTTGAACAAGAATGCGCGGAGGAAGAGTGCTAGGATCTCGTTGAAAATAACGAAACACTGCGAATCGACAGATGTGCTCTTGAAACGCGTCAGAGTGTACTGTTTTGTAGGAGCGCTAAATTCCAAAAACTAACTACATTAAAGAAAGACCTGTTCCCGTCCGACCACCGAAGAAAAGCAACAACGTCAGTATTCGGATCGGCGACCGCCTGGGAACTCTGGCTGTCTTCATTTCTTGCTTTCTTGTCACTACTCCTGCCAGCCCTTTTTTCATGCTACCTTTCTCATGTGACAAAGATGCTTCCATACTGATTTTAAACTATCGTAAGATACGATATTAAGGAACTCAGTTTGAAAAGAGTGCGCCAAGTAAGACTTCCAAAGAGTCTCTGGAATAATAAAAACAGTATGAAGTGACAGAAATGTTGTGAAAAACGTCAGGGCATATTGTTTTGTAGCAGTGCACAAGGGCAAATTTGTAAACAAAAATTTATCTTTCGTCGCTACAAGAGATGTGTACTTTGCCAAAAAGCCTGTGTCTTGTGTGCATGTTTTCGCACCTTTCCACGGCACAGCGCAGCACAGAGCGGCACTGGTAGCTCCGAACGCCCGCACACGGCGCCTCGGACTCGCCGGTTCGGGCCGCGCCCATCTCGCAGATGCTTCTCGTACTTGTGCTGTCATATGGACCGCGACCCGAGCGGCAGCGAGCGGCAGTCGAGCAAAGTCGGGACAAGTCGGGACGGAAGGGGACAGCCGAGAATGAACCGTGCAAATTACGCAAATATCTGGAAGCGCGACGAGTGTCAGGCAGGTGAGAACGCTTCCCTCTGTCTTCATTTCTTGCTATCTTGTCACTACCCCTGCCAGCCCTTTTTTCATGCTACCTTTCTCATGTGACAAAGATGCTTCCATACTGATTTTAAACTATCGTAAGATACGATATTAAGGAACTCAGTTTGAAAAGAGTGCGCCAAGGAAGACTTCCAAAGAGTCTCTGGAAATAACAAAACAGTATGAAGTGACAGAAATGTTGTGAAATACGTCAGGGCATATTGTTTTGTAGCAGTGCACAACGGCAAATTTGTAAACAAAAATTTACCTTCCATCGCTACAAGAGATGGATACTTTGTCGAACAAACGAATGACAGGCGGTGCAACGAGCAGCTGTGTTGTGCGTCTGACCCACGTGGCGGCGCGCCGCACTGCGCGTCGCCTTCGAGGTGGAAGGACGTGCTTTGCGTCAAATGTGCCACCGAAAACGGCGATTGCGTGTGTTGGGAGGAGAGGCGAAGCCTTCTTCTGCCGTGCGGCTACTGTATAAGGACGCCAACGGCCATACCATGTTGAATACACCGGTTCTCGTCCGATCACCGAAGTTAAGCAACATCGGGCCCGGTTAGTACTTGGATGGGTGACCGCCTGGGAACACCGGGTGCTGTTGGCTCCCTCTCTTCTTTTCAATTTTATGTCACTACACCTGCCAGCCCTCTTTTCATGAAAAACTCTCAGGTGCGACAAAGATGCTTCCACAAGCATTTTAAACTACTGTATTAAACGTAAGATGCGAAATTACAGTAATGAACTCAGTTTGAACAAGAATGCGCGGAGGAAGAGTGCTAGGATCTCGTTGAAAATAACGAAACACTGCGAATCGACAGATGTGCTCTTGAAACGCGTCAGAGAGTACTGTTTTGTAGGAGCGCTAAATTCCAAAAACTAACTACATTAAAGAAAGACCTGTTCCCGTCCGACCACCGAAGAAAAGCAACAACGTCAGTATTCGGATCGGCGACCGCCTGGGAACTCTGGCTGTCTTCATTTCTTGCTTTCTTGGCACTACTCCTGCCAGCCCTTTTTTCATGCTACCTTTCTCATGTGACAAAGATGCTTCCATACTGATTTTAAACTATCGTAAGATACGATATTAAGGAACTCAGTTTGAAAAGAGTGCGCCAAGTAAGACTTCCAAAGAGTCTCTGGAATAATAAAAACAGTATGAAGTGACAGAAATGTTGTGAAAAACGTCAGGGCATATTGTTTTGTAGCAGTGCACAAGGGCAAATTTGTAAACAAAAATTTACCTTTCGTCGCTACAAGAGATGTGTACTTTGCCGAAAAGCCTGTGTCTTGTGTGCATGTTTTCGCACCTTTCCACGGCACAGCGCAGCACAGAGCGGCACTGGTAGCTCCGAACGCCCGCACACGGCGCCTCGGACTCGCCGGTTCGGGCCGCGCCCATCTCGCAGATGCTTCTCGTACTTGTGCTGTCATATGGACCGCGACCCGAGCGGCAGCGAGCGGCAGTCGAGCAAAGTCGGGACAAGTCGGGACGGAAGGGGACAGCCGAGAATGAACCGTGCAAATTACGCAAATATCTGGAAGCGCGACGAGTGTCAGGCAGGTGAGAACGCTTCCCTCTGTCTTCATTTCTTGCTATCTTGTCACTACCCCTGCCAGCCCTTTTTTCATGCTACCTTTCTCATGTGACAAAGATGCTTCCATACTGATTTTAAACTATCGTAAGATACGATATTAAGGAACTCAGTTTGAAAAGAGTGCGCCAAGGAAGACTTCCAAAGAGTCTCTGGAAATAACAAAACAGTATGAAGTGACAGAAATGTTGTGAAATACGTCAGGGCATATTGTTTTGTAGCAGTGCACAACGGCAAATTTGTAAACAAAAATTTACCTTCCATCGCTACAAGAGATGGATACTTTGTCGAACAAACGAATGACAGGCGGTGCAACGAGCAGCTGTGTTGTGCGTCTGACCCACGTGGCGGCGCGCCGCACTGCGCGTCGCCTTCGAGGTGGAAGGACGTGCTTTGCGTCAAATGTGCCACCGAAAACGGCGATTGCGTGTGTTGGGAGGAGAGGCGAAGCCTTCTTCTGCCGTGCGGCTACTGTATAAGGACGCCAACGGCCATACCATGTTGAATACACCGGTTCTCGTCCGATCACCGAAGTTAAGCAACATCGGGCCCGGTTAGTACTTGGATGGGTGACCGCCTGGGAACACCGGGTGCTGTTGGCTCCCTCTCTTCTTTTAAATTTTATGTCACTACACCTGCCAGCCCTCTTTTCATGAAAAACTCTCAGGTGCGACAAAGATGCTTCCACAAGCATTTTAAACTACTGTATTAAACGTAAGATGCGAAATTACAGTAATGAACTCAGTTTGAACAAGAATGCGCGGAGGAAGAGTGCTAGGATCTCGTTGAAAATAACGAAACACTGCGAATCGACAGATGTGCTCTTGAAACGCGTCAGAGAGTACTGTTTTGTAGGAGCGCTAAATTCCAAAAACTAACTACATTAAAGAAAGACCTGTTCCCGTCCGACCACCGAAGAAAAGCAACAACGTCAGTATTCGGATCGGCGACCGCCTGGGAACTCTGGCTGTCTTCATTTCTTGCTTTCTTGGCACTACTCCTGCCAGCCCTTTTTTCATGCTACCTTTCTCATGTGACAAAGATGCTTCCATACTGATTTTAAACTATCGTAAGATACGATATTAAGGAACTCAGTTTGAAAAGAGTGCGCCAAGTAAGACTTCCAAAGAGTCTCTGGAATAATAAAAACAGTATGAAGTGACAGAAATGTTGTGAAAAACGTCAGGGCATATTGTTTTGTAGCAGTGCACAAGGGCAAATTTGTAAACAAAAATTTACCTTTCGTCGCTACAAGAGATGTGTACTTTGCCGAAAAGCCTGTGTCTTGTGTGCATGTTTTCGCACCTTTCCACGGCACAGCGCAGCACAGAGCGGCACTGGTAGCTCCGAACGCCCGCACACGGCGCCTCGGACTCGCCGGTTCGGGCCGCGCCCATCTCGCAGATGCTTCTCGTACTTGTGCTGTCATATGGACCGCGACCCGAGCGGCAGCGAGCGGCAGTCGAGCAAAGTCGGGACAAGTCGGGACGGAAGGGGACAGCCGAGAATGAACCGTGCAAATTACGCAAATATCTGGAAGCGCGACGAGTGTCAGGCAGGTGAGAACGCTTCCCTCTGTCTTCATTTCTTGCTATCTTGTCACTACCCCTGCCAGCCCTTTTTTCATGCTACCTTTCTCATGTGACAAAGATGCTTCCATACTGATTTTAAACTATCGTAAGATACGATATTAAGGAACTCAGTTTGAAAAGAGTGCGCCAAGGAAGACTTCCAAAGAGTCTCTGGAAATAACAAAACAGTATGAAGTGACAGAAATGTTGTGAAATACGTCAGGGCATATTGTTTTGTAGCAGTGCACAACGGCAAATTTGTAAACAAAAATTTACCTTCCATCGCTACAAGAGATGGATACTTTGTCGAACAAACGAATGACAGGCGGTGCAACGAGCAGCTGTGTTGTGCGTCTGACCCACGTGGCGGCGCGCCGCACTGCGCGTCGCCTTCGAGGTGGAAGGACGTGCTTTGCGTCAAATGTGCCACCGAAAACGGCGATTGCGTGTGTTGGGAGGAGAGGCGAAGCCTTCTTCTGCCGTGCGGCTACTGTATAAGGACGCCAACGCCCATACCATGTTGAATACACCGGTTCTCGTCCGATCACCGAAGTTAAGCAACATCGGGCCCGGTTAGTACTTGGATGGGTGACCTCCTGGGAACACCGGGTGCTGTTGGCTCCCTCTCTTCTTTTAAATTTTATGTCACTACACCTGCCAGCCCTCTTTTCATGAAAAACTCTCAGGTGCGACAAAGATGCTTCCACAAGCATTTTAAACTACTGTATTAAACGTAAGATGCGAAATTACAGTAATGAACTCAGTTTGAACAAGAATGCGCGGAGGAAGAGTGCTAGGATCTCGTTGAAAATAACGAAACACTGCGAATCGACAGATGTGCTCTTGAAACGCGTCAGAGAGTACTGTTTTGTAGGAGCGCTAAATTCCAAAAACTAACTACATTAAAGAAAGACCTGTTCCCGTCCGACCACCGAAGAAAAGCAACAACGTCAGTATTCGGATCGGCGACCGCCTGGGAACTCTGGCTGTCTTCATTTCTTGCTTTCTTGGCACTACTCCTGCCAGCCCTTTTTTCATGCTACCTTTCTCATGTGACAAAGATGCTTCCATACTGATTTTAAACTATCGTAAGATACGATATTAAGGAACTCAGTTTGAAAAGAGTGCGCCAAGTAAGACTTCCAAAGAGTCTCTGGAATAATAAAAACAGTATGAAGTGACAGAAATGTTGTGAAAAACGTCAGGGCATATTGTTTTGTAGCAGTGCACAAGGGCAAATTTGTAAACAAAAATTTACCTTTCGTCGCTACAAGAGATGTGTACTTTGCCGAAAAGCCTGTGTCTTGTGTGCATGTTTTCGCACCTTTCCACGGCACAGCGCAGCACAGAGCGGCACTGGTAGCTCCGAACGCCCGCACACGGCGCCTCGGACTCGCCGGTTCGGGCCGCGCCCATCTCGCAGATGCTTCTCGTACTTGTGCTGTCATATGGACCGCGACCCGAGCGGCAGCGAGCGGCAGTCGAGCAAAGTCGGGACAAGTCGGGACGGAAGGGGACAGCCGAGAATGAACCGTGCAAATTACGCAAATATCTGGAAGCGCGACGAGTGTCAGGCAGGTGAGAACGCTTCCCTCTGTCTTCATTTCTTGCTATCTTGTCACTACCCCTGCCAGCCCTTTTTTCATGCTACCTTTCTCATGTGACAAAGATGCTTCCATACTGATTTTAAACTATCGTAAGATACGATATTAAGGAACTCAGTTTGAAAAGAGTGCGCCAAGGAAGACTTCCAAAGAGTCTCTGGAAATAACAAAACAGTATGAAGTGACAGAAATGTTGTGAAATACGTCAGGGCATATTGTTTTGTAGCAGTGCACAACGGCAAATTTGTAAACAAAAATTTACCTTCCATCGCTACAAGAGATGGATACTTTGTCGAACAAACGAATGACAGGCGGTGCAACGAGCAGCTGTGTTGTGCGTCTGACCCACGTGGCGGCGCGCCGCACTGCGCGTCGCCTTCGAGGTGGAAGGACGTGCTTTGCGTCAAATGTGCCACCGAAAACGGCGATTGCGTGTGTTGGGAGGAGAGGCGAAGCCTTCTTCTGCCGTGCGGCTACTGTATAAGGACGCCAACGGCCATACCATGTTGAATACACCGGTTCTCGTCCGATCACCGAAGTTAAGCAACATCGGGCCCGGTTAGTACTTGGATGGGTGACCGCCTGGGAACACCGGGTGCTGTTGGCTCCCTCTCTTCTTTTAAATTTTATGTCACTACACCTGCCAGCCCTCTTTTCATGAAAAACTCTCAGGTGCGACAAAGATGCTTCCACAAGCATTTTAAACTACTGTATTAAACGTAAGATGCGAAATTACAGTAATGAACTCAGTTTGAACAAGAATGCGCGGAGGAAGAGTGCTAGGATCTCGTTGAAAATAACGAAACACTGCGAATCGACAGATGTGCTCTTGAAACGCGTCAGAGAGTACTGTTTTGTAGGAGCGCTAAATTCCAAAAACTAACTACATTAAAGAAAGACCTGTTCCCGTCCGACCACCGAAGAAAAGCAACAACGTCAGTATTCGGATCGGCGACCGCCTGGGAACTCTGGCTGTCTTCATTTCTTGCTTTCTTGGCACTACTCCTGCCAGCCCTTTTTTCATGCTACCTTTCTCATGTGACAAAGATGCTTCCATACTGATTTTAAACTATCGTAAGATACGATATTAAGGAACTCAGTTTGAAAAGAGTGCGCCAAGTAAGACTTCCAAAGAGTCTCTGGAATAATAAAAACAGTATGAAGTGACAGAAATGTTGTGAAAAACGTCAGGGCATATTGTTTTGTAGCAGTGCACAAGGGCAAATTTGTAAACAAAAATTTACCTTTCGTCGCTACAAGAGATGTGTACTTTGCCGAAAAGCCTGTGTCTTGTGTGCATGTTTTCGCACCTTTCCACGGCACAGCGCAGCACAGAGCGGCACTGGTAGCTCCGAACGCCCGCACACGGCGCCTCGGACTCGCCGGTTCGGGCCGCGCCCATCTCGCAGATGCTTCTCGTACTTGTGCTGTCATATGGACCGCGACCCGAGCGGCAGCGAGCGGCAGTCGAGCAAAGTCGGGACAAGTCGGGACGGAAGGGGACAGCCGAGAATGAACCGTGCAAATTACGCAAATATCTGGAAGCGCGACGAGTGTCAGGCAGGTGAGAACGCTTCCCTCTGTCTTCATTTCTTGCTATCTTGTCACTACCCCTGCCAGCCCTTTTTTCATGCTACCTTTCTCATGTGACAAAGATGCTTCCATACTGATTTTAAACTATCGTAAGATACGATATTAAGGAACTCAGTTTGAAAAGAGTGCGCCAAGGAAGACTTCCAAAGAGTCTCTGGAAATAACAAAACAGTATGAAGTGACAGAAATGTTGTGAAATACGTCAGGGCATATTGTTTTGTAGCAGTGCACAACGGCAAATTTGTAAACAAAAATTTACCTTCCATCGCTACAAGAGATGGATACTTTGTCGAACAAACGAATGACAGGCGGTGCAACGAGCAGCTGTGTTGTGCGTCTGACCCACGTGGCGGCGCGCCGCACTGCGCGTCGCCTTCGAGGTGGAAGGACGTGCTTTGCGTCAAATGTGCCACCGAAAACGGCGATTGCGTGTGTTGGGAGGAGAGGCGAAGCCTTCTTCTGCCGTGCGGCTACTGTATAAGGACGCCAACGGCCATACCATGTTGAATACACCGGTTCTCGTCCGATCACCGAAGTTAAGCAACATCGGGCCCGGTTAGTACTTGGATGGGTGACCGCCTGGGAACACCGGGTGCTGTTGGCTCCCTCTCTTCTTTTAAATTTTATGTCACTACACCTGCCAGCCCTCTTTTCATGAAAAACTCTCAGGTGCGACAAAGATGCTTCCACAAGCATTTTAAACTACTGTATTAAACGTAAGATGCGAAATTACAGTAATGAACTCAGTTTGAACAAGAATGCGCGGAGGAAGAGTGCTAGGATCTCGTTGAAAATAACGAAACACTGCGAATCGACAGATGTGCTCTTGAAACGCGTCAGAGAGTACTGTTTTGTAGGAGCGCTAAATTCCAAAAACTAACTACATTAAAGAAAGACCTGTTCCCGTCCGACCACCGAAGAAAAGCAACAACGTCAGTATTCGGATCGGCGACCGCCTGGGAACTCTGGCTGTCTTCATTTCTTGCTTTCTTGGCACTACTCCTGCCAGCCCTTTTTTCATGCTACCTTTCTCATGTGACAAAGATGCTTCCATACTGATTTTAAACTATCGTAAGATACGATATTAAGGAACTCAGTTTGAAAAGAGTGCGCCAAGTAAGACTTCCAAAGAGTCTCTGGAATAATAAAAACAGTATGAAGTGACAGAAATGTTGTGAAAAACGTCAGGGCATATTGTTTTGTAGCAGTGCACAAGGGCAAATTTGTAAACAAAAATTTACCTTTCGTCGCTACAAGAGATGTGTACTTTGCCGAAAAGCCTGTGTCTTGTGTGCATGTTTTCGCACCTTTCCACGGCACAGCGCAGCACAGAGCGGCACTGGTAGCTCCGAACGCCCGCACACGGCGCCTCGGACTCGCCGGTTCGGGCCGCGCCCATCTCGCAGATGCTTCTCGTACTTGTGCTGTCATATGGACCGCGACCCGAGCGGCAGCGAGCGGCAGTCGAGCAAAGTCGGGACAAGTCGGGACGGAAGGGGACAGCCGAGAATGAACCGTGCAAATTACGCAAATATCTGGAAGCGCGACGAGTGTCAGGCAGGTGAGAACGCTTCCCTCTGTCTTCATTTCTTGCTATCTTGTCACTACCCCTGCCAGCCCTTTTTTCATGCTACCTTTCTCATGTGACAAAGATGCTTCCATACTGATTTTAAACTATCGTAAGATACGATATTAAGGAACTCAGTTTGAAAAGAGTGCGCCAAGGAAGACTTCCAAAGAGTCTCTGGAAATAACAAAACAGTATGAAGTGACAGAAATGTTGTGAAATACGTCAGGGCATATTGTTTTGTAGCAGTGCACAACGGCAAATTTGTAAACAAAAATTTACCTTCCATCGCTACAAGAGATGGATACTTTGTCGAACAAACGAATGACAGGCGGTGCAACGAGCAGCTGTGTTGTGCGTCTGACCCACGTGGCGGCGCGCCGCACTGCGCGTCGCCTTCGAGGTGGAAGGACGTGCTTTGCGTCAAATGTGCCACCGAAAACGGCGATTGCGTGTGTTGGGAGGAGAGGCGAAGCCTTCTTCTGCCGTGCGGCTACTGTATAAGGACGCCAACGCCCATACCATGTTGAATACACCGGTTCTCGTCCGATCACCGAAGTTAAGCAACATCGGGCCCGGTTAGTACTTGGATGGGTGACCGCCTGGGAACACCGGGTGCTGTTGGCTCCCTCTCTTCTTTTAAATTTTATGTCACTACACCTGCCAGCCCTCTTTTCATGAAAAACTCTCAGGTGCGACAAAGATGCTTCCACAAGCATTTTAAACTACTGTATTAAACGTAAGATGCGAAATTACAGTAATGAACTCAGTTTGAACAAGAATGCGCGGAGGAAGAGTGCTAGGATCTCGTTGAAAATAACGAAACACTGCGAATCGACAGATGTGCTCTTGAAACGCGTCAGAGAGTACTGTTTTGTAGGAGCGCTAAATTCCAAAAACTAACTACATTAAAGAAAGACCTGTTCCCGTCCGACCACCGAAGAAAAGCAACAACGTCAGTATTCGGATCGGCGACCGCCTGGGAACTCTGGCTGTCTTCATTTCTTGCTTTCTTGGCACTACTCCTGCCAGCCCTTTTTTCATGCTACCTTTCTCATGTGACAAAGATGCTTCCATACTGATTTTAAACTATCGTAAGATACGATATTAAGGAACTCAGTTTGAAAAGAGTGCGCCAAGTAAGACTTCCAAAGAGTCTCTGGAATAATAAAAACAGTATGAAGTGACAGAAATGTTGTGAAAAACGTCAGGGCATATTGTTTTGTAGCAGTGCACAAGGGCAAATTTGTAAACAAAAATTTACCTTTCGTCGCTACAAGAGATGTGTACTTTGCCGAAAAGCCTGTGTCTTGTGTGCATGTTTTCGCACCTTTCCACGGCACAGCGCAGCACAGAGCGGCACTGGTAGCTCCGAACGCCCGCACACGGCGCCTCGGACTCGCCGGTTCGGGCCGCGCCCATCTCGCAGATGCTTCTCGTACTTGTGCTGTCATATGGACCGCGACCCGAGCGGCAGCGAGCGGCAGTCGAGCAAAGTCGGGACAAGTCGGGACGGAAGGGGACAGCCGAGAATGAACCGTGCAAATTACGCAAATATCTGGAAGCGCGACGAGTGTCAGGCAGGTGAGAACGCTTCCCTCTGTCTTCATTTCTTGCTATCTTGTCACTACCCCTGCCAGCCCTTTTTTCATGCTACCTTTCTCATGTGACAAAGATGCTTCCATACTGATTTTAAACTATCGTAAGATACGATATTAAGGAACTCAGTTTGAAAAGAGTGCGCCAAGGAAGACTTCCAAAGAGTCTCTGGAAATAACAAAACAGTATGAAGTGACAGAAATGTTGTGAAATACGTCAGGGCATATTGTTTTGTAGCAGTGCACAACGGCAAATTTGTAAACAAAAATTTACCTTCCATCGCTACAAGAGATGGATACTTTGTCGAACAAACGAATGACAGGCGGTGCAACGAGCAGCTGTGTTGTGCGTCTGACCCACGTGGCGGCGCGCCGCACTGCGCGTCGCCTTCGAGGTGGAAGGACGTGCTTTGCGTCAAATGTGCCACCGAAAACGGCGATTGCGTGTGTTGGGAGGAGAGGCGAAGCCTTCTTCTGCCGTGCGGCTACTGTATAAGGACGCCAACGGCCATACCATGTTGAATACACCGGTTCTCGTCCGATCACCGAAGTTAAGCAACATCGGGCCCGGTTAGTACTTGGATGGGTGACCGCCTGGGAACACCGGGTGCTGTTGGCTCCCTCTCTTCTTTTAAATTTTATGTCACTACACCTGCCAGCCCTCTTTTCATGAAAAACTCTCAGGTGCGACAAAGATGCTTCCACAAGCATTTTAAACTACTGTATTAAACGTAAGATGCGAAATTACAGTAATGAACTCAGTTTGAACAAGAATGCGCGGAGGAAGAGTGCTAGGATCTCGTTGAAAATAACGAAACACTGCGAATCGACAGATGTGCTCTTGAAACGCGTCAGAGAGTACTGTTTTGTAGGAGCGCTAAATTCCAAAAACTAACTACATTAAAGAAAGACCTGTTCCCGTCCGACCACCGAAGAAAAGCAACAACGTCAGTATTCGGATCGGCGACCGCCTGGGAACTCTGGCTGTCTTCATTTCTTGCTTTCTTGGCACTACTCCTGCCAGCCCTTTTTTCATGCTACCTTTCTCATGTGACAAAGATGCTTCCATACTGATTTTAAACTATCGTAAGATACGATATTAAGGAACTCAGTTTGAAAAGAGTGCGCCAAGTAAGACTTCCAAAGAGTCTCTGGAATAATAAAAACAGTATGAAGTGACAGAAAT
This sequence comes from Schistocerca gregaria, assembly GCF_023897955.1. Taxonomy (NCBI): domain Eukaryota; kingdom Metazoa; phylum Arthropoda; class Insecta; order Orthoptera; family Acrididae; genus Schistocerca; species Schistocerca gregaria. The sequence continues at coordinate 649,525 of NW_026061814.1, read as the reverse complement.
GTTGTGAAAAACGTCAGGGCATATTGTTTTGTAGCAGTGCACATGGGCAAATTTGTAAACAAAAATTTACCTTTCGTCGCTACAAGAGATGTGTACTTTGCCGAAAAGCCTGTGTCTTGTGTGCATGTTTTCGCACCTTTCCACGGCACAGCGCAGCACAGAGCGGCACTGGTAGCTCCGAACGCCCGCACACGGCGCCTCGGACTCGCCGGTTCGGGCCGCGCCCATCTCGCAGATGCTTCTCGTACTTGTGCTGTCATATGGACCGCGACCCGAGCGGCAGCGAGCGGCAGTCGAGCAAAGTCGGGACAAGTCGGGACGGAAGGGGACAGCCGAGAATGAACCGTGCAAATTACGCAAATATCTGGAAGCGCGACGAGTGTCAGGCAGGTGAGAACGCTTCCCTCTGTCTTCATTTCTTGCTATCTTGTCACTACCCCTGCCAGCCCTTTTTTCATGCTACCTTTCTCATGTGACAAAGATGCTTCCATACTGATTTTAAACTATCGTAAGATACGATATTAAGGAACTCAGTTTGAAAAGAGTGCGCCAAGGAAGACTTCCAAAGAGTCTCTGGAAATAACAAAACAGTATGAAGTGACAGAAATGTTGTGAAATACGTCAGGGCATATTGTTTTGTAGCAGTGCACAACGGCAAATTTGTAAACAAAAATTTACCTTCCATCGCTACAAGAGATGGATACTTTGTCGAACAAACGAATGACAGGCGGTGCAACGAGCAGCTGTGTTGTGCGTCTGACCCACGTGGCGGCGCGCCGCACTGCGCGTCGCCTTCGAGGTGGAAGGACGTGCTTTGCGTCAAATGTGCCACCGAAAACGGCGATTGCGTGTGTTGGGAGGAGAGGCGAAGCCTTCTTCTGCCGTGCGGCTACTGTATAAGGACGCCAACGCCCATACCATGTTGAATACACCGGTTCTCGTCCGATCACCGAAGTTAAGCAACATCGGGCCCGGTTAGTACTTGGATGGGTGACCGCCTGGGAACACCGGGTGCTGTTGGCTCCCTCTCTTCTTTTAAATTTTATGTCACTACACCTGCCAGCCCTCTTTTCATGAAAAACTCTCAGGTGCGACAAAGATGCTTCCACAAGCATTTTAAACTACTGTATTAAACGTAAGATGCGAAATTACAGTAATGAACTCAGTTTGAACAAGAATGCGCGGAGGAAGAGTGCTAGGATCTCGTTGAAAATAACGAAACACTGCGAATCGACAGATGTGCTCTTGAAACGCGTCAGAGAGTACTGTTTTGTAGGAGCGCTAAATTCCAAAAACTAACTACATTAAAGAAAGACCTGTTCCCGTCCGACCACCGAAGAAAAGCAACAACGTCAGTATTCGGATCGGCGACCGCCTGGGAACTCTGGCTGTCTTCATTTCTTGCTTTCTTGGCACTACTCCTGCCAGCCCTTTTTTCATGCTACCTTTCTCATGTGACAAAGATGCTTCCATACTGATTTTAAACTATCGTAAGATACGATATTAAGGAACTCAGTTTGAAAAGAGTGCGCCAAGTAAGACTTCCAAAGAGTCTCTGGAATAATAAAAACAGTATGAAGTGACAGAAATGTTGTGAAAAACGTCAGGGCATATTGTTTTGTAGCAGTGCACAAGGGCAAATTTGTAAACAAAAATTTATCTTTCGTCGCTACAAGAGATGTGTACTTTGCCAAAAAGCCTGTGTCTTGTGTGCATGTTTTCGCACCTTTCCACGGCACAGCGCAGCACAGAGCGGCACTGGTAGCTCCGAACGCCCGCACACGGCGCCTCGGACTCGCCGGTTCGGGCCGCGCCCATCTCGCAGATGCTTCTCGTACTTGTGCTGTCATATGGACCGCGACCCGAGCGGCAGCGAGCGGCAGTCGAGCAAAGTCGGGACAAGTCGGGACGGAAGGGGACAGCCGAGAATGAACCGTGCAAATTACGCAAATATCTGGAAGCGCGACGAGTGTCAGGCAGGTGAGAACGCTTCCCTCTGTCTTCATTTCTTGCTATCTTGTCACTACCCCTGCCAGCCCTTTTTTCATGCTACCTTTCTCATGTGACAAAGATGCTTCCATACTGATTTTAAACTATCGTAAGATACGATATTAAGGAACTCAGTTTGAAAAGAGTGCGCCAAGGAAGACTTCCAAAGAGTCTCTGGAAATAACAAAACAGTATGAAGTGACAGAAATGTTGTGAAATACGTCAGGGCATATTGTTTTGTAGCAGTGCACAACGGCAAATTTGTAAACAAAAATTTACCTTCCATCGCTACAAGAGATGGATACTTTGTCGAACAAACGAATGACAGGCGGTGCAACGAGCAGCTGTGTTGTGCGTCTGACCCACGTGGCGGCGCGCCGCACTGCGCGTCGCCTTCGAGGTGGAAGGACGTGCTTTGCGTCAAATGTGCCACCGAAAACGGCGATTGCGTGTGTTGGGAGGAGAGGCGAAGCCTTCTTCTGCCGTGCGGCTACTGTATAAGGACGCCAACGGCCATACCATGTTGAATACACCGGTTCTCGTCCGATCACCGAAGTTAAGCAACATCGGGCCCGGTTAGTACTTGGATGGGTGACCGCCTGGGAACACCGGGTGCTGTTGGCTCCCTCTCTTCTTTTAAATTTTATGTCACTACACCTGCCAGCCCTCTTTTCATGAAAAACTCTCAGGTGCGACAAAGATGCTTCCACAAGCATTTTAAACTACTGTATTAAACGTAAGATGCGAAATTACAGTAATGAACTCAGTTTGAACAAGAATGCGCGGAGGAAGAGTGCTAGGATCTCGTTGAAAATAACGAAACACTGCGAATCGACAGATGTGCTCTTGAAACGCGTCAGAGTGTACTGTTTTGTAGGAGCGCTAAATTCCAAAAACTAACTACATTAAAGAAAGACCTGTTCCCGTCCGACCACCGAAGAAAAGCAACAACGTCAGTATTCGGATCGGCGACCGCCTGGGAACTCTGGCTGTCTTCATTTCTTGCTTTCTTGTCACTACTCCTGCCAGCCCTTTTTTCATGCTACCTTTCTCATGTGACAAAGATGCTTCCATACTGATTTTAAACTATCGTAAGATACGATATTAAGGAACTCAGTTTGAAAAGAGTGCGCCAAGTAAGACTTCCAAAGAGTCTCTGGAATAATAAAAACAGTATGAAGTGACAGAAATGTTGTGAAAAACGTCAGGGCATATTGTTTTGTAGCAGTGCACAAGGGCAAATTTGTAAACAAAAATTTACCTTTCGTCGCTACAAGAGATGTGTACTTTGCCGAAAAGCCTGTGTCTTGTGTGCATGTTTTCGCACCTTTCCACGGCACAGCGCAGCACAGAGCGGCACTGGTAGCTCCGAACGCCCGCACACGGCGCCTCGGACTCGCCGGTTCGGGCCGCGCCCATCTCGCAGATGCTTCTCGTACTTGTGCTGTCATATGGACCGCGACCCGAGCGGCAGCGAGCGGCAGTCGAGCAAAGTCGGGACAAGTCGGGACGGAAGGGGACAGCCGAGAATGAACCGTGCAAATTACGCAAATATCTGGAAGCGCGACGAGTGTCAGGCAGGTGAGAACGCTTCCCTCTGTCTTCATTTCTTGCTATCTTGTCACTACCCCTGCCAGCCCTTTTTTCATGCTACCTTTCTCATGTGACAAAGATGCTTCCATACTGATTTTAAACTATCGTAAGATACGATATTAAGGAACTCAGTTTGAAAAGAGTGCGCCAAGGAAGACTTCCAAAGAGTCTCTGGAAATAACAAAACAGTATGAAGTGACAGAAATGTTGTGAAATACGTCAGGGCATATTGTTTTGTAGCAGTGCACAACGGCAAATTTGTAAACAAAAATTTACCTTCCATCGCTACAAGAGATGGATACTTTGTCGAACAAACGAATGACAGGCGGTGCAACGAGCAGCTGTGTTGTGCGTCTGACCCACGTGGCGGCGCGCCGCACTGCGCGTCGCCTTCGAGGTGGAAGGACGTGCTTTGCGTCAAATGTGCCACCGAAAACGGCGATTGCGTGTGTTGGGAGGAGAGGCGAAGCCTTCTTCTGCCGTGCGGCTACTGTATAAGGACGCCAACGGCCATACCATGTTGAATACACCGGTTCTCGTCCGATCACCGAAGTTAAGCAACATCGGGCCCGGTTAGTACTTGGATGGGTGACCGCCTGGGAACACCGGGTGCTGTTGGCTCCCTCTCTTCTTTTAAATTTTATGTCACTGCACCTGCCAGCCCTCTTTTCATGAAAAACTCTCAGGTGCGACAAAGATGCTTCCACAAGCATTTTAAACTACTGTATTAAACGTAAGATGCGAAATTACAGTAATGAACTCAGTTTGAACAAGAATGCGCGGAGGAAGAGTGCTAGGATCTCGTTGAAAATAACGAAACACTGCGAATCGACAGATGTGCTCTTGAAACGCGTCAGAGAGTACTGTTTTGTAGGAGCGCTAAATTCCAAAAACTAACTACATTAAAGAAAGACCTGTTCCCGTCCGACCACCGAAGAAAAGCAACAACGTCAGTATTCGGATCGGCGACCGCCTGGGAACTCTGGCTGTCTTCATTTCTTGCTTTCTTGTCACTACTCCTGCCAGCCCTTTTTTCATGCTACCTTTCTCATGTGACAAAGATGCTTCCATACTGATTTTAAACTATCGTAAGATACGATATTAAGGAACTCAGTTTGAAACGAGTGCGCCAAGTAAGACTTCCAAAGAGTCTCTGGAATAATAAAAACAGTATGAAGTGACAGAAATGTTGTGAAAAACGTCAGGGCATATTGTTTTGTAGCAGTGCACAAGGGCAAATTTGTAAACAAAAATTTACCTTTCGTCGCTACAAGAGATGTGTACTTTGCCGAAAAGCCTGTGTCTTGTGTGCATGTTTTCGCACCTTTCCACGGCACAGCGCAGCACAGAGCGGCACTGGTAGCTCCGAACGCCCGCACACGGCGCCTCGGACTCGCCGGTTCGGGCCGCGCCCATCTCGCAGATGCTTCTCGTACTTGTGCTGTCATATGGACCGCGACCCGAGCGGCAGCGAGCGGCAGTCGAGCAAAGTCGGGACAAGTCGGGACGGAAGGGGACAGCCGAGAATGAACCGTGCAAATTACGCAAATATCTGGAAGCGCGACGAGTGTCAGGCAGGTGAGAACGCTTCCCTCTGTCTTCATTTCTTGCTATCTTGTCACTACCCCTGCCAGCCCTTTTTTCATGCTACCTTTCTCATGTGACAAAGATGCTTCCATACTGATTTTAAACTATCGTAAGATACGATATTAAGGAACTCAGTTTGAAAAGAGTGCGCCAAGGAAGACTTCCAAAGAGTCTCTGGAAATAACAAAACAGTATGAAGTGACAGAAATGTTGTGAAATACGTCAGGGCATATTGTTTTGTAGCAGTGCACAACGGCAAATTTGTAAACAAAAATTTACCTTCCATCGCTACAAGAGATGGATACTTTGTCGAACAAACGAATGACAGGCGGTGCAACGAGCAGCTGTGTTGTGCGTCTGACCCACGTGGCGGCACGCCGCACTGCGCGTCGCCTTCGAGGTGGAAGGACGTGCTTTGCGTCAAATGTGCCACCGAAAACGGCGATTGCGTGTGTTGGGAGGAGAGGCGAAGCCTTCTTCTGCCGTGCGGCTACTGTATAAGGACGCCAACGGCCATACCATGTTGAATACACCGGTTCTCGTCCGATCACCGAAGTTAAGCAACATCGGGCCCGGTTAGTACTTGGATGGGTGACCACCTGGGAACACCTGGTGCTGTTGGCTCCCTCTCTTCTTTTAAATTTTATGTCACTACACCTGCCAGCCCTCTTTTCATGAAAAACTCTCAGGTGCGACAAAGATGCTTCCACAAGCATTTTAAACTACTGTATTAAACGTAAGATGCGAAATTACAGTAATGAACTCAGTTTGAACAAGAATGCGCGGAGGAAGAGTGCTAGGATCTCGTTGAAAATAACGAAACACTGCGAATCGACAGATGTGCTCTTGAAACGCGTCAGAGAGTACTGTTTTGTAGGAGCGCTAAATTCCAAAAACTAACTACATTAAAGAAAGACCTGTTCCCGTCCGACCACCGAAGAAAAGCAACAACGTCAGTATTCGGATCGGCGACCGCCTGGGAACTCTGGCTGTCTTCATTTCTTGCTTTCTTGTCACTACTCCTGCCAGCCCTTTTTTCATGCTACCTTTCTCATGTGACAAAGATGCTTCCATACTGATTTTAAACTATCGTAAGATACGATATTAAGGAACTCAGTTTGAAACGAGTGCGCCAAGTAAGACTTCCAAAGAGTCTCTGGAATAATAAAAACAGTATGAAGTGACAGAAATGTTGTGAAAAACGTCAGGGCATATTGTTTTGTAGCAGTGCACAAGGGCAAATTTGTAAACAAAAATTTACCTTTCGTCGCTACAAGAGATGTGTACTTTGCCGAAAAGCCTGTGTCTTGTGTGCATGTTTTCGCACCTTTCCACGGCACAGCGCAGCACAGAGCGGCACTGGTAGCTCCGAACGCCCGCACACGGCGCCTCGGACTCGCCGGTTCGGGCCGCGCCCATCTCGCAGATGCTTCTCGTACTTGTGCTGTCATATGGACCGCGACCCGAGCGGCAGCGAGCGGCAGTCGAGCAAAGTCGGGACAAGTCGGGACGGAAGGGGACAGCCGAGAATGAACCGTGCAAATTACGCAAATATCTGGAAGCGCGACGAGTGTCAGGCAGGTGAGAACGCTTCCCTCTGTCTTCATTTCTTGCTATCTTGTCACTACCCCTGCCAGCCCTTTTTTCATGCTACCTTTCTCATGTGACAAAGATGCTTCCATACTGATTTTAAACTATCGTAAGATACGATATTAAGGAACTCAGTTTGAAAAGAGTGCGCCAAGGAAGACTTCCAAAGAGTCTCTGGAAATAACAAAACAGTATGAAGTGACAGAAATGTTGTGAAATACGTCAGGGCATATTGTTTTGTAGCAGTGCACAACGGCAAATTTGTAAACAAAAATTTACCTTCCATCGCTACAAGAGATGGATACTTTGTCGAACAAACGAATGACAGGCGGTGCAACGAGCAGCTGTGTTGTGCGTCTGACCCACGTGGCGGCACGCCGCACTGCGCGTCGCCTTCGAGGTGGAAGGACGTGCTTTGCGTCAAATGTGCCACCGAAAACGGCGATTGCGTGTGTTGGGAGGAGAGGCGAAGCCTTCTTCTGCCGTGCGGCTACTGTATAAGGACGCCAACGGCCATACCATGTTGAATACACCGGTTCTCGTCCGATCACCAAAGTTAAGCAACATCGGGCCCGGTTAGTACTTGGATGGGTGACCGCCTGGGAACACCGGGTGCTGTTGGCTCCCTCTCTTCTTTTAAATTTTATGTCACTACACCTGCCAGCCCTCTTTTCATGAAAAACTCTCAGGTGCGACAAAGATGCTTCCACAAGCATTTTAAACTACTGTATTAAACGTAAGATGCGAAATTACAGTAATGAACTCAGTTTGAACAAGAATGCGCGGAGGAAGAGTGCTAGGATCTCGTTGAAAATAACGAAACACTGCGAATCGACAGATGTGCTCTTGAAACGCGTCAGAGAGTACTGTTTTGTAGGAGCGCTAAATTCCAAAAACTAACTACATTAAAGAAAGACCTGTTCCCGTCCGACCACCGAAGAAAAGCAACAACGTCAGTATTCGGATCGGCGACCGCCTGGGAACTCTGGCTGTCTTCATTTCTTGCTTTCTTGTCACTACTCCTGCCAGCCCTTTTTTCATGCTACCTTTCTCATGTGACAAAGATGCTTCCATACTGATTTTAAACTATCGTAAGATACGATATTAAGGAACTCAGTTTGAAAAGAGTGCGCCAAGTAAGACTTCCAAAGAGTCTCTGGAATAATAAAAACAGTATGAAGTGACAGAAATGTTGTGAAAAACGTCAGGGCATATTGTTTTGTAGCAGTGCACAAGGGCAAATTTGTAAACAAAAATTTACCTTTCGTCGCTGCAAGAGATGTATACTTTGCCGAAAAGCCTGTGTCTTGTGTGCATGTTTTCGCACCTTTCCACGGCACAGCGCAGCACAGAGCGGCACTGGTAGCTCCGAACGCCCGCACACGGCGCCTCGGACTCGCCGGTTCGGGCCGCGCCCATCTCGCAGATGCTTCTCGTACTTGTGCTGTCATATGGACCGCGACCCGAGCGGCAGCGAGCGGCAGTCGAGCAAAGTCGGGACAAGTCGGGACGGAAGGGGACAGCCGAGAATGAACCGTGCAAATTACGCAAATATCTGGAAGCGCGACGAGTGTCAGGCAGGTGAGAACGCTTCCCTCTGTCTTCATTTCTTGCTATCTTGTCACTACCCCTGCCAGCCCTTTTTTCATGCTACCTTTCTCATGTGACAAAGATGCTTCCATACTGATTTTAAACTATCGTAAGATACGATATTAAGGAACTCAGTTTGAAAAGAGTGCGCCAAGGAAGACTTCCAAAGAGTCTCTGGAAATAACAAAACAGTATGAAGTGACAGAAATGTTGTGAAATACGTCAGGGCATATTGTTTTGTAGCAGTGCACAACGGCAAATTTGTAAACAAAAATTTACCTTCCATCGCTACAAGAGATGGATACTTTGTCGAACAAACGAATGACAGGCGGTGCAACGAGCAGCTGTGTTGTGCGTCTGACCCACGTGGCGGCACGCCGCACTGCGCGTCGCCTTCGAGGTGGAAGGACGTGCTTTGCGTCAAATGTGCCACCGAAAACGGCGATTGCGTGTGTTGGGAGGAGAGGCGAAGCCTTCTTCTGCCGTGCGGCTACTGTATAAGGACGCCAACGGCCATACCATGTTGAATACACCGGTTCTCGTCCGATCACCGAAGTTAAGCAACATCGGGCCCGGTTAGTACTTGGATGGGTGACCGCCTGGGAACACCGGGTGCTGTTGGCTCCCTCTCTTCTTTTAAATTTTATGTCACTACACCTGCCAGCCCTCTTTTCATGAAAAACTCTCAGGTGCGACAAAGATGCTTCCACAAGCATTTTAAACTACTGTATTAAACGTAAGATGCGAAATTACAGTAATGAACTCAGTTTGAACAAGAATGCGCGGAGGAAGAGTGCTAGGATCTCGTTGAAAATAACGAAACACTGCGAATCGACAGATGTGCTCTTGAAACGCGTCAGAGAGTACTGTTTTGTAGGAGCGCTAAATTCCAAAAACTAACTACATTAAAGAAAGACCTGTTCCCGTCCGACCACCGAAGAAAAGCAACAACGTCAGTATTCGGATCGGCGACCGCCTGGGAACTCTGGCTGTCTTCATTTCTTGCTTTCTTGTCACTACTCCTGCCAGCCCTTTTTTCATGCTACCTTTCTCATGTGACAAAGATGCTTCCATACTGATTTTAAACTATCGTAAGATACGATATTAAGGAACTCAGTTTGAAAAGAGTGCGCCAAGTAAGACTTCCAAAGAGTCTCTGGAATAATAAAAACAGTATGAAGTGACAGAAATGTTGTGAAAAACGTCAGGGCATATTGTTTTGTAGCAGTGCACAAGGGCAAATTTGTAAACAAAAATTTACCTTTCGTCGCTGCAAGAGATGTATACTTTGCCGAAAAGCCTGTGTCTTGTGTGCATGTTTTCGCACCTTTCCACGGCACAGCGCAGCACAGAGCGGCACTGGTAGCTCCGAACGCCCGCACACGGCGCCTCGGACTCGCCGGTTCGGGCCGCGCCCATCTCGCAGATGCTTCTCGTACTTGTGCTGTCATATGGACCGCGACCCGAGCGGCAGCGAGCGGCAGTCGAGCAAAGTCGGGACAAGTCGGGACGGAAGGGGACAGCCGAGAATGAACCGTGCAAATTACGCAAATATCTGGAAGCGCGACGAGTGTCAGGCAGGTGAGAACGCTTCCCTCTGTCTTCATTTCTTGCTATCTTGTCACTACCCCTGCCAGCCCTTTTTTCATGCTACCTTTCTCATGTGACAAAGATGCTTCCATACTGATTTTAAACTATCGTAAGATACGATATTAAGGAACTCAGTTTGAAAAGAGTGCGCCAAGGAAGACTTCCAAAGAGTCTCTGGAAATAACAAAACAGTATGAAGTGACAGAAATGTTGTGAAATACGTCAGGGCATATTGTTTTGTAGCAGTGCACAACGGCAAATTTGTAAACAAAAATTTACCTTCCATCGCTACAAGAGATGGATACTTTGTCGAACAAACGAATGACAGGCGGTGCAACGAGCAGCTGTGTTGTGCGTCTGACCCACGTGGCGGCACGCCGCACTGCGCGTCGCCTTCGAGGTGGAAGGACGTGCTTTGCGTCAAATGTGCCACCGAAAACGGCGATTGCGTGTGTTGGGAGGAGAGGCGAAGCCTTCTTCTGCCGTGCGGCTACTGTATAAGGACGCCAACGGCCATACCATGTTGAATACACCGGTTCTCGTCCGATCACCGAAGTTAAGCAACATCGGGCCCGGTTAGTACTTGGATGGGTGACCGCCTGGGAACACCGGGTGCTGTTGGCTCCCTCTCTTCTTTTAAATTTTATGTCACTACACCTGCCAGCCCTCTTTTCATGAAAAACTCTCAGGTGCGACAAAGATGCTTCCACAAGCATTTTAAACTACTGTATTAAACGTAAGATGCGAAATTACAGTAATGAACTCAGTTTGAACAAGAATGCGCGGAGGAAGAGTGCTAGGATCTCGTTGAAAATAACGAAACACTGCGAATCGACAGATGTGCTCTTGAAACGCGTCAGAGAGTACTGTTTTGTAGGAGCGCTAAATTCCAAAAACTAACTACATTAAAGAAAGACCTGTTCCCGTCCGACCACCGAAGAAAAGCAACAACGTCAGTATTCGGATCGGCGACCGCCTGGGAACTCTGGCTGTCTTCATTTCTTGCTTTCTTGGCACTACTCCTGCCAGCCCTTTTTTCATGCTACCTTTCTCATGTGACAAAGATGCTTCCATACTGATTTTAAACTATCGTAAGATACGATATTAAGGAACTCAGTTTGAAAAGAGTGCGCCAAGTAAGACTTCCAAAGAGTCTCTGGAATAATAAAAACAGTATGAAGTGACAGAAATGTTGTGAAAAACGTCAGGGCATATTGTTTTGTAGCAGTGCACAAGGGCAAATTTGTAAACAAAAATTTACCTTTCGTCGCTACAAGAGATGTATACTTTGCCGAAAAGCCTGTGTCTTGTGTGCATGTTTTCGCACCTTTCCACGGCTCAGCGCAGCACAGAGCGGCACTGGTAGCTCCGAACGCCCGCACACGGCGCCTCGGACTCGCCGGTTCGGGCCGCGCCCATCTCGCAGATGCTTCTCGTACTTGTGCTGTCATATGGACCGCGACCCGAGCGGCAGCGAGCGGCAGTCGAGCAAAGTCGGGACAAGTCGGGACGGAAGGGGACAGCCGAGAATGAACCGTGCAAATTACGCAAATATCTGGAAGCGCGACGAGTGTCAGGCAGGTGAGAACGCTTCCCTCTGTCTTCATTTCTTGCTATCTTGTCACTACCCCTGCCAGCCCTTTTTTCATGCTACCTTTCTCATGTGACAAAGATGCTTCCATACTGATTTTAAACTATCGTAAGATACGATATTAAGGAACTCAGTTTGAAAAGAGTGCGCCAAGGAAGACTTCCAAAGAGTCTCTGGAAATAACAAAACAGTATGAAGTGACAGAAATGTTGTGAAATACGTCAGGGCATATTGTTTTGTAGCAGTGCACAACGGCAAATTTGTAAACAAAAATTTACCTTCCATCGCTACAAGAGATGGATACTTTGTCGAACAAACGAATGACAGGCGGTGCAACGAGCAGCTGTGTTGTGCGTCTGACCCACGTGGCGGCGCGCCGCACTGCGCGTCGCCTTCGAGGTGGAAGGACGTGCTTTGCGTCAAATGTGCCACCGAAAACGGCGATTGCGAGTGTTGGGAGGAGAGGCGAAGCCTTCTTCTGCCGTGCGGCTACTGTATAAGGACGCCAACGGCCATACCATGTTGAATACACCGGTTCTCGTCCGATCACCGAAGTTAAGCAACATCGGGCCCGGTTAGTACTTGGATGGGTGACCGCCTGGGAACACCGGGTGCTGTTGGCTCCCTCTCTTCTTTTAAATTTTATGTCACTACACCTGCCAGCCCTCTTTTCATGAAAAACTCTCAGGTGCGACAAAGATGCTTCCACAAGCATTTTAAACTACTGTATTAAACGTAAGATGCGAAATTACAGTAATGAACTCAGTTTGAACAAGAATGCGCGGAGGAAGAGTGCTAGGATCTCGTTGAAAATAACGAAACACTGCGAATCGACAGATGTGCTCTTGAAACGCGTCAGAGAGTACTGTTTTGTAGGAGCGCTAAATTCCAAAAACTAACTACATTAAAGAAAGACCTGTTCCCGTCCGACCACCGAAGAAAAGCAACAACGTCAGTATTCGGATCGGCGACCGCCTGGGAACTCTGGCTGTCTTCATTTCTTGCTTTCTTGTCACTACTCCTGCCAGCCCTTTTTTCATGCTACCTTTCTCATGTGACAAAGATGCTTCCATACTGATTTTAAACTATCGTAAGATACGATATTAAGGAACTCAGTTTGAAAAGAGTGCGCCAAGTAAGACTTCCAAAGAGTCTCTGGAATAATAAAAACAGTATGAAGTGACAGAAATGTTGTGAAAAACGTCAGGGCATATTGTTTTGTAGCAGTGCACAAGGGCAAATTTGTAAACAAAAATTTACCTTTCGTCGCTACAAGAGATGTATACTTTGCCGAAAAGCCTGTGTCTTGTGTGCATGTTTTCGCACCTTTCCACGGCACAGCGCAGCACAGAGCGGCACTGGTAGCTCCGAACGCCCGCACACGGCGCCTCGGACTCGCCGGTTCGGGCCGCGCCCATCTCGCAGATGCTTCTCGTACTTGTGCTGTCATATGGACCGCGACCCGAGCGGCAGCGAGCGGCAGTCGAGCAAAGTCGGGACAAGTCGGGACGGAAGGAGACAGCCGAGAATGAACCGTGCAAATTACGCAAATATCTGGAAGCGCGACGAGTGTCAGGCAGGTGAGAACGCTTCCCTCTGTCTTCATTTCTTGCTATCTTGTCACTACCCCTGCCAGCCCTTTTTTCATGCTACCTTTCTCATGTGACAAAGATGCTTCCATACTGATTTTAAACTATCGTAAGATACGATATTAAGGAACTCAGTTTGAAAAGAGTGCGCCAAGGAAGACTTCCAAAGAGTCTCTGGAAATAACAAAACAGTATGAAGTGACAGAAATGTTGTGAAATACGTCAGGGCATATTGTTTTGTAGCAGTGCACAACGGCAAATTTGTAAACAAAAATTTACCTTCCATCGCTACAAGAGATGGATACTTTGTCGAACAAACGAATGACAGGCGGTGCAACGAGCAGCTGTGTTGTGCGTCTGACCCACGTGGCGGCGCGCCGCACTGCGCGTCGCCTTCGAGGTGGAAGGACGTGCTTTGCGTCAAATGTGCCACCGAAAACGGCGATTGCGTGTGTTGGGAGGAGAGGCGAAGCCTTCTTCTGCCGTGCGGCTACTGTATAAGGACGCCAACGGCCATACCATGTTGAATACACCGGTTCTCGTCCGATCACCGAAGTTAAGCAACATCGGGCCCGGTTAGTACTTGGATGGGTGACCGCCTGGGAACACCGGGTGCTGTTGGCTCCCTCTCTTCTTTTAAATTTTATGTCACTACACCTGCCAGCCCTCTTTTCATGAAAAACTCTCAGGTGCGACAAAGATGCTTCCACAAGCATTTTAAACTACCGTATTAAACGTAAGATGCGAAATTACAGTAATGAACTCAGTTTGAACAAGAATGCGCGGAGGAAGAGTGCTAGGATCTCGTTGAAAATAACGAAACACTGCGAATCGACAGATGTGCTCTTGAAACGCGTCAGAGAGTACTGTTTTGTAGGAGCGCTAAATTCCAAAAACTAACTACATTAAAGAAAGACCTGTTCCCGTCCGACCACCGAAGAAAAGCAACAACGTCAGTATTCGGATCGGCGACCGCCTGGGAACTCTGGCTGTCTTCATTTCTTTGCTTTCTTGTCACTACTCCTGCCAGCCCTTTTTTCATGCTACCTTTCTCATGTGACAAAGATGCTTCCATACTGATTTTAAACTATCGTAAGATACGATATTAAGGAACTCAGTTTGAAAAGAGTGCGCCAAGTAAGACTTCCAAAGAGTCTCTGGAATAATAAAAACAGTATGAAGTGACAGAAATGTTGTGAAAAACGTCAGGGCATATTGTTTTGTAGCAGTGCACAAGGGCAAATTTGTAAACAAAAATTTACCTTTCGTCGCTACAAGAGATGTATACTTTGCCGAAAAGCCTGTGTCTTGTGTGCATGTTTTCGCACCTTTCCACGGCACAGCGCAGCACAGAGCGGCACTGGTAGCTCCGAACGCCCGCACACGGCGCCTCGGACTCGCCGGTTCGGGCCGCGCCCATCTCGCAGATGCTTCTCGTACTTGTGCTGTCATATGGACCGCGACCCGAGCGGCAGCGAGCGGCAGTCGAGCAAAGTCGGGACAAGTCGGGACGGAAGGAGACAGCCGAGAATGAACCGTGCAAATTACGCAAATATCTGGAAGCGCGACGAGTGTCAGGCAGGTGAGAACGCTTCCCTCTGTCTTCATTTCTTGCTATCTTGTCACTACCCCTGCCAGCCCTTTTTTCATGCTACCTTTCTCATGTGACAAAGATGCTTCCATACTGATTTTAAACTATCGTAAGATACGATATTAAGGAACTCAGTTTGAAAAGAGTGCGCCAAGGAAGACTTCCAAAGAGTCTCTGGAAATAACAAAACAGTATGAAGTGACAGAAATGTTGTGAAATACGTCAGGGCATATTGTTTTGTAGCAGTGCACAACGGCAAATTTGTAAACAAAAATTTACCTTCCATCGCTACAAGAGATGGATACTTTGTCGAACAAACGAATGACAGGCGGTGCAACGAGCAGCTGTGTTGTGCGTCTGACCCACGTGGCGGCGCGCCGCACTGCGCGTCGCCTTCGAGGTGGAAGGACGTGCTTTGCGTCAAATGTGCCACCGAAAACGGCGATTGCGTGTGTTGGGAGGAGAGGCGAAGCCTTCTTCTGCCGTGCGGCTACTGTATAAGGACGCCAACGGCCATACCATGTTGAATACACCGGTTCTCGTCCGATCACCGAAGTTAAGCAACATCGGGCCCGGTTAGTACTTGGATGGGTGACCGCCTGGGAACACCGGGTGCTGTTGGCTCCCTCTCTTCTTTTAAATTTTATGTCACTACACCTGCCAGCCCTCTTTTCATGAAAAACTCTCAGGTGCGACAAAGATGCTTCCACAAGCATTTTAAACTACTGTATTAAACGTAAGATGCGAAATTACAGTAATGAACTCAGTTTGAACAAGAATGCGCGGAGGAAGAGTGCTAGGATCTCGTTGAAAATAACGAAACACTGCGAATCGACAGATGTGCTCTTGAAACGCGTCAGAGAGTACTGTTTTGTAGGAGCGCTAAATTCCAAAAACTAACTACATTAAAGAAAGACCTGTTCCCGTCCGACCACCGAAGAAAAGCAACAACGTCAGTATTCGGATCGGCGACCGCCTGGGAACTCTGGCTGTCTTCATTTCTTGCTTTCTTGTCACTACTCCTGCCAGCCCTTTTTTCATGCTACCTTTCTCATGTGACAAAGATGCTTCCATACTGATTTTAAACTATCGTAAGATACGATATTAAGGAACTCAGTTTGAAAAGAGTGCGCCAAGTAAGACTTCCAAAGAGTCTCTGGAATAATAAAAACAGTATGAAGTGACAGAAATGTTGTGAAAAACGTCAGGGCATATTGTTTTGTAGCAGTGCACAAGGGCAAATTTGTAAACAAAAATTTACCTTTCGTCGCTACAAGAGATGTATACTTTGCCGAAAAGCCTGTGTCTTGTGTGCATGTTTTCGCACCTTTCCACGGCACAGCGCAGCACAGAGCGGCACTGGTAGCTCCGAACGCCCGCACACGGCGCCTCGGACTCGCCGGTTCGGGCCGCGCCCATCTCGCAGATGCTTCTCGTACTTGTGCTGTCATATGGACCGCGACCCGAGCGGCAGCGAGCGGCAGTCGAGCAAAGTCGGGACAAGTCGGGACGGAAGGAGACAGCCGAGAATGAACCGTGCAAATTACGCAAATATCTGGAAGCGCGACGAGTGTCAGGCAGGTGAGAACGCTTCCCTCTGTCTTCATTTCTTGCTATCTTGTCACTACCCCTGCCAGCCCTTTTTTCATGCTACCTTTCTCATGTGACAAAGATGCTTCCATACTGATTTTAAACTATCGTAAGATACGATATTAAGGAACTCAGTTTGAAAAGAGTGCGCCAAGGAAGACTTCCAAAGAGTCTCTGGAAATAACAAAACAGTATGAAGTGACAGAAATGTTGTGAAATACGTCAGGGCATATTGTTTTGTAGCAGTGCACAACGGCAAATTTGTAAACAAAAATTTACCTTCCATCGCTACAAGAGATGGATACTTTGTCGAACAAACGAATGACAGGCGGTGCAACGAGCAGCTGTGTTGTGCGTCTGACCCACGTGGCGGCGCGCCGCACTGCGCGTCGCCTTCGAGGTGGAAGGACGTGCTTTGCGTCAAATGTGCCACCGAAAACGGCGATTGCGTGTGTTGGGAGGAGAGGCGAAGCCTTCTTCTGCCGTGCGGCTACTGTATAAGGACGCCAACGGCCATACCATGTTGAATACACCGGTTCTCGTCCGATCACCGAAGTTAAGCAACATCGGGCCCGGTTAGTACTTGGATGGGTGACCGCCTGGGAACACCGGGTGCTGTTGGCTCCCTCTCTTCTTTTAAATTTTATGTCACTACACCTGCCAGCCCTCTTTTCATGAAAAACTCTCAGGTGCGACAAAGATGCTTCCACAAGCATTTTAAACTACTGTATTAAACGTAAGATGCGAAATTACAGTAATGAACTCAGTTTGAACAAGAATGCGCGGAGGAAGAGTGCTAGGATCTCGTTGAAAATAACGAAACACTGCGAATCGACAGATGTGCTCTTGAAACGCGTCAGAGAGTACTGTTTTGTAGGAGCGCTAAATTCCAAAAACTAACTACATTAAAGAAAGACCTGTTCCCGTCCGACCACCGAAGAAAAGCAACAACGTCAGTATTCGGATCGGCGACCGCCTGGGAACTCTGGCTGTCTTCATTTCTTTGCTTTCTTGTCACTACTCCTGCCAGCCCTTTTTTCATGCTACCTTTCTCATGTGACAAAGATGCTTCCATACTGATTTTAAACTATCGTAAGATACGATATTAAGGAACTCAGTTTGAAAAGAGTGCGCCAAGTAAGACTTCCAAAGAGTCTCTGGAATAATAAAAACAGTATGAAGTGACAGAAATGTTGTGAAAAACGTCAGGGCATATTGTTTTGTAGCAGTGCACAAGGGCAAATTTGTAAACAAAAATTTACCTTTCGTCGCTACAAGAGATGTATACTTTGCCGAAAAGCCTGTGTCTTGTGTGCATGTTTTCGCACCTTTCCACGGCACAGCGCAGCACAGAGCGGCACTGGTAGCTCCGAACGCCCGCACACGGCGCCTCGGACTCGCCGGTTCGGGCCGCGCCCATCTCGCAGATGCTTCTCGTACTTGTGCTGTCATATGGACCGCGACCCGAGCGGCAGCGAGCGGCAGTCGAGCAAAGTCGGGACAAGTCGGGACGGAAGGAGACAGCCGAGAATGAACCGTGCAAATTACGCAAATATCTGGAAGCGCGACGAGTGTCAGGCAGGTGAGAACGCTTCCCTCTGTCTTCATTTCTTGCTATCTTGTCACTACCCCTGCCAGCCCTTTTTTCATGCTACCTTTCTCATGTGACAAAGATGCTTCCATACTGATTTTAAACTATCGTAAGATACGATATTAAGGAACTCAGTTTGAAAAGAGTGCGCCAAGGAAGACTTCCAAAGAGTCTCTGGAAATAACAAAACAGTATGAAGTGACAGAAATGTTGTGAAATACGTCAGGGCATATTGTTTTGTAGCAGTGCACAACGGCAAATTTGTAAACAAAAATTTACCTTCCATCGCTACAAGAGATGGATACTTTGTCGAACAAACGAATGACAGGCGGTGCAACGAGCAGCTGTGTTGTGCGTCTGACCCACGTGGCGGCGCGCCGCACTGCGCGTCGCCTTCGAGGTGGAAGGACGTGCTTTGCGTCAAATGTGCCACCGAAAACGGCGATTGCGTGTGTTGGGAGGAGAGGCGAAGCCTTCTTCTGCCGTGCGGCTACTGTATAAGGACGCCAACGGCCATACCATGTTGAATACACCGGTTCTCGTCCGATCACCGAAGTTAAGCAACATCGGGCCCGGTTAGTACTTGGATGGGTGACCGCCTGGGAACACCGGGTGCTGTTGGCTCCCTCTCTTCTTTTAAATTTTATGTCACTACACCTGCCAGCCCTCTTTTCATGAAAAACTCTCAGGTGCGACAAAGATGCTTCCACAAGCATTTTAAACTACTGTATTAAACGTAAGATGCGAAATTACAGTAATGAACTCAGTTTGAACAAGAATGCGCGGAGGAAGAGTGCTAGGATCTCGTTGAAAATAACGAAACACTGCGAATCGACAGATGTGCTCTTGAAACGCGTCAGAGAGTACTGTTTTGTAGGAGCGCTAAATTCCAAAAACTAACTACATTAAAGAAAGACCTGTTCCCGTCCGACCACCGAAGAAAAGCAACAACGTCAGTATTCGGATCGGCGACCGCCTGGGAACTCTGGCTGTCTTCATTTCTTGCTTTCTTGTCACTACTCCTGCCAGCCCTTTTTTCATGCTACCTTTCTCATGTGACAAAGATGCTTCCATACTGATTTTAAACTATCGTAAGATACGATATTAAGGAACTCAGTTTGAAAAGAGTGCGCCAAGTAAGACTTCCAAAGAGTCTCTGGAATAATAAAAACAGTATGAAGTGACAGAAATGTTGTGAAAAACGTCAGGGCATATTGTTTTGTAGCAGTGCACAAGGGCAAATTTGTAAACAAAAATTTACCTTTCGTCGCTACAAGAGATGTATACTTTGCCGAAAAGCCTGTGTCTTGTGTGCATGTTTTCGCACCTTTCCACGGCACAGCGCAGCACAGAGCGGCACTGGTAGCTCCGAACGCCCGCACACGGCGCCTCGGACTCGCCGGTTCGGGCCGCGCCCATCTCGCAGATGCTTCTCGTACTTGTGCTGTCATATGGACCGCGACCCGAGCGGCAGCGAGCGGCAGTCGAGCAAAGTCGGGACAAGTCGGGACGGAAGGGGACAGCCGAGAATGAACCGTGCAAATTACGCAAATATCTGGAAGCGCGACGAGTGTCAGGCAGGTGAGAACGCTTCCCTCTGTCTTCATTTCTTGCTATCTTGTCACTACCCCTGCCAGCCCTTTTTTCATGCTACCTTTCTCATGTGACAAAGATGCTTCCATACTGATTTTAAACTATCGTAAGATACGATATTAAGGAACTCAGTTTGAAAAGAGTGCGCCAAGGAAGACTTCCAAAGAGTCTCTGGAAATAACAAAACAGTATGAAGTGACAGAAATGTTGTGAAATACGTCAGGGCATATTGTTTTGTAGCAGTGCACAACGGCAAATTTGTAAACAAAAATTTACCTTCCATCGCTACAAGAGATGGATACTTTGTCGAACAAACGAATGACAGGCGGTGCAACGAGCAGCTGTGTTGTGCGTCTGACCCACGTGGCGGCGCGCCGCACTGCGCGTCGCCTTCGAGGTGGAAGGACGTGCTTTGCGTCAAATGTGCCACCGAAAACGGCGATTGCGTGTGTTGGGAGGAGAGGCGAAGCCTTCTTCTGCCGTGCGGCTACTGTATAAGGATGCCAACGGCCATACCATGTTGAATACACCGGTTCTCGTCCGATCACCGAAGTTAAGCAACATCGGGCCCGGTTAGTACTTGGATGGGTGACCGCCTGGGAACACCGGGTGCTGTTGGCTCCCTCTCTTCTTTTAAATTTTATGTCACTACACCTGCCAGCCCTCTTTTCATGAAAAACTCTCAGGTGCGACAAAGATGCTTCCACAAGCATTTTAAACTACTGTATTAAACGTAAGATGCGAAATTACAGTAATGAACTCAGTTTGAACAAGAATGCGCGGAGGAAGAGTGCTAGGATCTCGTTGAAAATAACGAAACACTGCGAATCGACAGATGTGCTCTTGAAACGCGTCAGAGAGTACTGTTTTGTAGGAGCGCTAAATTCCAAAAACTAACTACATTAAAGAAAGACCTGTTCCCGTCCGACCACCGAAGAAAAGCAACAACGTCAGTATTCGGATCGGCGACCGCCTGGGAACTCTGGCTGTCTTCATTTCTTGCTTTCTTGTCACTACTCCTGCCAGCCCTTTTTTCATGCTACCTTTCTCATGTGACAAAGATGCTTCCATACTGATTTTAAACTATCGTAAGATACGATATTAAGGAACTCAGTTTGAAAAGAGTGCGCCAAGTAAGACTTCCAAAGAGTCTCTGGAATAATAAAAACAGTATGAAGTGACAGAAATGTTGTGAAAAACGTCAGGGCATATTGTTTTGTAGCAGTGCACAAGGGCAAATTTGTAAACAAAAATTTACCTTTCGTCGCTACAAGAGATGTATACTTTGCCGAAAAGCCTGTGTCTTGTGTGCATGTTTTCGCACCTTTCCACGGCACAGCGCAGCACAGAGCGGCACTGGTAGCTCCGAACGCCCGCACACGGCGCCTCGGACTCGCCGGTTCGGGCCGCGCCCATCTCGCAGATGCTTCTCGTACTTGTGCTGTCATATGGACCGCGACCCGAGCGGCAGCGAGCGGCAGTCGAGCAAAGTCGGGACAAGTCGGGACGGAAGGGGACAGCCGAGAATGAACCGTGCAAATTACGCAAATATCTGGAAGCGCGACGAGTGTCAGGCAGGTGAGAACGCTTCCCTCTGTCTTCATTTCTTGCTATCTTGTCACTACCCCTGCCAGCCCTTTTTTCATGCTACCTTTCTCATGTGACAAAGATGCTTCCATACTGATTTTAAACTATCGTAAGATACGATATTAAGGAACTCAGTTTGAAAAGAGTGCGCCAAGGAAGACTTCCAAAGAGTCTCTGGAAATAACAAAACTATGAAGTGACAGAAATGTTGTGAAATACGTCAGGGCATATTGTTTTGTAGCAGTGCACAACGGCAAATTTGTAAACAAAAATTTACCTTCCATCGCTACAAGAGATGGATACTTTGTCGAACAAACGAATGACAGGCGGTGCAACGAGCAGCTGTGTTGTGCGTCTGACCCACGTGGCGGCGCGCCGCACTGCGCGTCGCCTTCGAGGTGGAAGGACGTGCTTTGCGTCAAATGTGCCACCGAAAACGGCGATTGCGTGTGTTGGGAGGAGAGGCGAAGCCTTCTTCTGCCGTGCGGCTACTGTATAAGGACGCCAACGGCCATACCATGTTGAATACACCGGTTCTCGTCCGATCACCGAAGTTAAGCAACATCGGGCCCGGTTAGTACTTGGATGGGTGACCGCCTGGGAACACCGGGTGCTGTTGGCTCCCTCTCTTCTTTTAAATTTTATGTCACTACACCTGCCAGCCCTCTTTTCATGAAAAACTCTCAGGTGCGACAAAGATGCTTCCACAAGCATTTTAAACTACTGTATTAAACGTAAGATGCGAAATTACAGTAATGAACTCAGTTTGAACAAGAATGCGCGGAGGAAGAGTGCTAGGATCTCGTTGAAAAATAACGAAACACTGCGAATCGACAGATGTGCTCTTGAAACGCGTCAGAGAGTACTGTTTTGTAGGAGCGCTAAATTCCAAAAACTAACTACATTAAAGAAAGACCTGTTCCCGTCCGACAACCGAAGAAAAGCAACAACGTCAGTATTCGGATCGGCGACCGCCTGGGAACTCTGGCTGTCTTCATTTCTTGCTTTCTTGTCACTACTCCTGCCAGCCCTTTTTTCATGCTACCTTTCTCATGTGACAAAGATGCTTCCATACTGATTTTAAACTATCGTAAGATACGATATTAAGGAACTCAGTTTGAAAAGAGTGCGCCAAGTAAGACTTCCAAAGAGTCTCTGGAATAATAAAAACAGTATGAAGTGACAGAAATGTTGTGAAAAACGTCAGGGCATATTGTTTTGTAGCAGTGCACAAGGGCAAATTTGTAAACAAAAATTTACCTTTCGTCGCTACAAGAGATGTATACTTTGCCGAAAAGCCTGTGTCTTGTGTGCATGTTTTCGCACCTTTCCACGGCACAGCGCAGCACAGAGCGGCACTGGTAGCTCCGAACGCCCGCACACGGCGCCTCGGACTCGCCGGTTCGGGCCGCGCCCATCTCGCAGATGCTTCTCGTACTTGTGCTGTCATATGGACCGCGACCCGAGCGGCAGCGAGCGGCAGTCGAGCAAAGTCGGGACAAGTCGGGACGGAAGGGGACAGCCGAGAATGAACCGTGCAAATTACGCAAATATCTGGAAGCGCGACGAGTGTCAGGCAGGTGAGAACGCTTCCCTCTGTCTTCATTTCTTGCTATCTTGTCACTACCCCTGCCAGCCCTTTTTTCATGCTACCTTTCTCATGTGACAAAGATGCTTCCATACTGATTTTAAACTATCGTAAGATACGATATTAAGGAACTCAGTTTGAAAAGAGTGCGCCAAGGAAGACTTCCAAAGAGTCTCTGGAAATAACAAAACAGTATGAAGTGACAGAAATGTTGTGAAATACGTCAGGGCATATTGTTTTGTAGCAGTGCACAACGGCAAATTTGTAAACAAAAATTTACCTTCCATCGCTACAAGAGATGGATACTTTGTCGAACAAACGAATGACAGGCGGTGCAACGAGCAGCTGTGTTGTGCGTCTGACCCACGTGGCGGCGCGCCGCACTGCGCGTCGCCTTCGAGGTGGAAGGACGTGCTTTGCGTCAAATGTGCCACCGAAAACGGCGATTGCGTGTGTTGGGAGGAGAGGCGAAGCCTTCTTCTGCCGTGCGGCTACTGTATAAGGACGCCAACGGCCATACCATGTTGAATACACCGGTTCTCGTCCGATCACCGAAGTTAAGCAACATCGGCCCCGGTTAGTACTTGGATGGGTGACCGCCTGGGAACACCGGGTGCTGTTGGCTCCCTCTCTTCTTTTAAATTTTATGTCACTACACCTGCCAGCCCTCTTTTCATGAAAAACTCTCAGGTGCGACAAAGATGCTTCCACAAGCATTTTAAACTACTGTATTAAACGTAAGATGCGAAATTACAGTAATGAACTCAGTTTGAACAAGAATGCGCGGAGGAAGAGTGCTAGGATCTCGTTGAAAATAACGAAACACTGCGAATCGACAGATGTGCTCTTGAAACGCGTCAGAGAGTACTGTTTTGTAGGAGCGCTAAATTCCAAAAACTAACTACATTAAAGAAAGACCTGTTCCCGTCCGACCACCGAAGAAAAGCAACAACGTCAGTATTCGGATCGGCGACCGCCTGGGAACTCTGGCTGTCTTCATTTCTTGCTTTCTTGTCACTACTCCTGCCAGCCCTTTTTTCATGCTACCTTTCTCATGTGACAAAGATGCTTCCATACTGATTTTAAACTATCGTAAGATACGATATTAAGGAACTCAGTTTGAAAAGAGTGCGCCAAGTAAGACTTCCAAAGAGTCTCTGGAATAATAAAAACAGTATGAAGTGACAGAAATGTTGTGAAAAACGTCAGGGCATATTGTTTTGTAGCAGTGCACAAGGGCAAATTTGTAAACAAAAATTTACCTTTCGTCGCTACAAGAGATGTATACTTTGCCGAAAAGCCTGTGTCTTGTGTGCATGTTTTCGCACCTTTCCACGGCACAGCGCAGCACAGAGCGGCACTGGTAGCTCCGAACGCCCGCACACGGCGCCTCGGACTCGCCGGTTCGGGCCGCGCCCATCTCGCAGATGCTTCTCGTACTTGTGCTGTCATATGGACCGCGACCCGAGCGGCAGCGAGCGGCAGTCGAGCAAAGTCGGGACAAGTCGGGACGGAAGGGGACAGCCGAGAATGAACCGTGCAAATTACGCAAATATCTGGAAGCGCGACGAGTGTCAGGCAGGTGAGAACGCTTCCCTCTGTCTTCATTTCTTGCTATCTTGTCACTACCCCTGCCAGCCCTTTTTTCATGCTACCTTTCTCATGTGACAAAGATGCTTCCATACTGATTTTAAACTATCGTAAGATACGATATTAAGGAACTCAGTTTGAAAAGAGTGCGCCAAGGAAGACTTCCAAAGAGTCTCTGGAAATAACAAAACAGTATGAAGTGACAGAAATGTTGTGAAATACGTCAGGGCATATTGTTTTGTAGCAGTGCACAACGGCAAATTTGTAAACAAAAATTTACCTTCCATCGCTACAAGAGATGGATACTTTGTCGAACAAACGAATGACAGGCGGTGCAACGAGCAGCTGTGTTGTGCGTCTGACCCACGTGGCGGCGCGCCGCACTGCGCGTCGCCTTCGAGGTGGAAGGACGTGCTTTGCGTCAAATGTGCCACCGAAAACGGCGATTGCGTGTGTTGGGAGGAGAGGCGAAGCCTTCTTCTGCCGTGCGGCTACTGTATAAGGACGCCAACGGCCATACCATGTTGAATACACCGGTTCTCGTCCGATCACCGAAGTTAAGCAACATCGGGCCCGGTTAGTACTTGGATGGGTGACCGCCTGGGAACACCGGGTGCTGTTGGCTCCCTCTCTTCTTTTAAATTTTATGTCACTACACCTGCCAGCCCTCTTTTCATGAAAAACTCTCAGGTGCGACAAAGATGCTTCCACAAGCATTTTAAACTACTGTATTAAACGTAAGATGCGAAATTACAGTAATGAACTCAGTTTGAACAAGAATGCGCGGAGGAAGAGTGCTAGGATCTCGTTGAAAATAACGAAACACTGCGAATCGACAGATGTGCTCTTGAAACGCGTCAGAGAGTACTGTTTTGTAGGAGCGCTAAATTCCAAAAACTAACTACATTAAAGAAAGACCTGTTCCCGTCCGACCACCGAAGAAAAGCAACAACGTCAGTATTCGGATCGGCGACCGCCTGGGAACTCTGGCTGTCTTCATTTCTTGCTTTCTTGTCACTACTCCTGCCAGCCCTTTTTTCATGCTACCTTTCTCATGTGACAAAGATGCTTCCATACTGATTTTAAACTATCGTAAGATACGATATTAAGGAACTCAGTTTGAAAAGAGTGCGCCAAGTAAGACTTCCAAAGAGTCTCTGGAATAATAAAAACAGTATGAAGTGACAGAAATGTTGTGAAAAACGTCAGGGCATATTGTTTTGTAGCAGTGCACAAGGGCAAATTTGTAAACAAAAATTTACCTTTCGTCGCTACAAGAGATGTATACTTTGCCGAAAAGCCTGTGTCTTGTGTGCATGTTTTCGCACCTTTCCACGGCACAGCGCAGCACAGAGCGGCACTGGTAGCTCCGAACGCCCGCACACGGCGCCTCGGACTCGCCGGTTCGGGCCGCGCCCATCTCGCAGATGCTTCTCGTACTTGTGCTGTCATATGGACCGCGACCCGAGCGGCAGCGAGCGGCAGTCGAGCAAAGTCGGGACAAGTCGGGACGGAAGGGGACAGCCGAGAATGAACCGTGCAAATTACGCAAATATCTGGAAGCGCGACGAGTGTCAGGCAGGTGAGAACGCTTCCCTCTGTCTTCATTTCTTGCTATCTTGTCACTACCCCTGCCAGCCCTTTTTTCATGCTACCTTTCTCATGTGACAAAGATGCTTCCATACTGATTTTAAACTATCGTAAGATACGATATTAAGGAACTCAGTTTGAAAAGAGTGCGCCAAGGAAGACTTCCAAAGAGTCTCTGGAAATAACAAAACAGTATGAAGTGACAGAAATGTTGTGAAATACGTCAGGGCATATTGTTTTGTAGCAGTGCACAACGGCAAATTTGTAAACAAAAATTTACCTTCCATCGCTACAAGAGATGGATACTTTGTCGAACAAACGAATGACAGGCGGTGCAACGAGCAGCTGTGTTGTGCGTCTGACCCACGTGGCGGCGCGCCGCACTGCGCGTCGCCTTCGAGGTGGAAGGACGTGCTTTGCGTCAAATGTGCCACCGAAAACGGCGATTGCGTGTGTTGGGAGGAGAGGCGAAGCCTTCTTCTGCCGTGCGGCTACTGTATAAGGACGCCAGCGGCCATACCATGTTGAATACACCGGTTGTCGTCCGATCACCGAAGTTAAGCAGCATCGGGCCCGGTTAGTACTTGGATGGGTGACCGCCTGGGAACACCGGGTGCTGTTGGCTCCCTCTCTTCTTTTAAATTTTATGTCACTACACCTGCCAGCCCTCTTTTCATGAAAAACTCTCAGGTGCGACAAAGATGCTTCCACAAGCATTTTAAACTACTGTATTAAACGTAAGATGCGAAATTACAGTAATGAACTCAGTTTGAACAAGAATGCGCGGAGGAAGAGTGCTAGGATCTCGTTGAAAATAACGAAACACTGCGAATCGACAGATGTGCTCTTGAAACGCGTCAGAGAGTACTGTTTTGTAGGAGCGCTAAATTCCAAAAACTAACTACATTAAAGAAAGACCTGTTCCCGTCCGACCACCGAAGAAAAGCAACAACGTCAGTATTCGGATCGGCGACCGCCTGGGAACTCTGGCTGTCTTCATTTCTTGCTTTCTTGGCACTACTCCTGCCAGCCCTTTTTTCATGCTACCTTTCTCATGTGACAAAGATGCTTCCATACTGATTTTAAACTATCGTAAGATACGATATTAAGGAACTCAGTTTGAAAAGAGTGCGCCAAGTAAGACTTCCAAAGAGTCTCTGGAATAATAAAAACAGTATGAAGTGACAGAAATGTTGTGAAAAACGTCAGGGCATATTGTTTTGTAGCAGTGCACAAGGGCAAATTTGTAAACAAAAATTTACCTTTCGTCGCTACAAGAGATGTATACT
Organism: Schistocerca gregaria; assembly: GCF_023897955.1. Classification (NCBI taxonomy): domain Eukaryota; kingdom Metazoa; phylum Arthropoda; class Insecta; order Orthoptera; family Acrididae; genus Schistocerca; species Schistocerca gregaria. Next base: position 622,397 of record NW_026061814.1, on the reverse strand, counting down.
TTGCCGAAAAGCCTGTGTCTTGTGTGCATGTTTTCGCACCTTTCCACGGCACAGCGCAGCACAGAGCGGCACTGGTAGCTCCGAACGCCCGCACACGGCGACTCGGACTCGCCGGTTCGGGCCGCGCCCATCTCGCAGATGCTTCTCGTACTTGTGCTGTCATATGGACCGCGACCCGAGCGGCAGCGAGCGGCAGTCGAGCAAAGTCGGGACAAGTCGGGACGGAAGGGGACAGCCGAGAATGAACCGTGCAAATTACGCAAATATCTGGAAGCGCGACGAGTGTCAGGCAGGTGAGAACGCTTCCCTCTGTCTTCATTTCTTGCTATCTTGTCACTACCCCTGCCAGCCCTTTTTTCATGCTACCTTTCTCATGTGACAAAGATGCTTCCATACTGATTTTAAACTATCGTAAGATACGATATTAAGGAACTCAGTTTGAAAAGAGTGCGCCAAGGAAGACTTCCAAAGAGTCTCTGGAAATAACAAAACAGTATGAAGTGACAGAAATGTTGTGAAATACGTCAGGGCATATTGTTTTGTAGCAGTGCACAACGGCAAATTTGTAAACAAAAATTTACCTTCCATCGCTACAAGAGATGGATACTTTGTCGAACAAACGAATGACAGGCGGTGCAACGAGCAGCTGTGTTGTGCGTCTGACCCACGTGGCGGCGCGCCGCACTGCGCGTCGCCTTCGAGGTGGAAGGACGTGCTTTGCGTCAAATGTGCCACCGAAAACGGCGATTGCGTGTGTTGGGAGGAGAGGCGAAGCGTTCTTCTGCCGTGCGGCTACTGTATAAGGACGCCAACGGCCATACCATGTTGAATACACCGGTTCTCGTCCGATCACCGAAGTTAAGCAACATCGGGCCCGGTTAGTACTTGGATGGGTGACCGCCTGGGAACACCGGGTGCTGTTGGCTCCCTCTCTTCTTTTAAATTTTATGTCACTGCACCTGCCAGCCCTCTTTTCATGAAAAACTCTCAGGTGCGACAAAGATGCTTCCACAAGCATTTTAAACTACTGTATTAAACGTAAGATGCGAAATTACAGTAATGAACTCAGTTTGAACAAGAATGCGCGGAGGAAGAGTGCTAGGATCTCGTTGAAAATAACGAAACACTGCGAATCGACAGATGTGCTCTTGAAACGCGTCAGAGAGTACTGTTTTGTAGGAGCGCTAAATTCCAAAAACTAACTACATTAAAGAAAGACCTGTTCCCGTCCAACCACCGAAGAAAAGCAACAACGTCAGTATTCGGATCGGCGACCGCCTGGGAACTCTGGCTGTCTTCATTTCTTGCTTTCTTGTCACTACTCCTGCCAGCCCTTTTTTCATGCTACCTTTCTCATGTGACAAAGATGCTTCCATACTGATTTTAAACTATCGTAAGACACGATATTAAGGAACTCAGTTTGAAAAGAGTGCGCCAAGTAAGACTTCCAAAGAGTCTCTGGAATAATAAAAACAGTATGAAGTGACAGAAATGTTGTGAAAAACGTCAGGGCATATTGTTTTGTAGCAGTGCACAAGGGCAACTTTGTAAACAAAAATTTACCTTTCGTCGCTACAAGAGATGTATACTTTGCCGAAAAGCCTGTGTCTTGTGTGCATGTTTTCGCACCTTTCCACGGCACAGCGCAGCACAGAGCGGCACTGGTAGCTCCGAACGCCCGCACACGGCGCCTCGGACTCGCCGGTTCGGGCCGCGCCCATCTCGCAGATGCTTCTCGTACTTGTGCTGTCATATGGACCGCGACCCGAGCGGCAGCGAGCGGCAGTCGAGCAAAGTCGGGACAAGTCGGGACGGAAGGGGACAGCCGAGAATGAACCGTGCAAATTACGCAAATATCTGGAAGCGCGACGAGTGTCAGGCAGGTGAGAACGCTTCCCTCTGTCTTCATTTCTTGCTATCTTGTCACTACCCCTGCCAGCCCTTTTTTCATGCTACCTTTCTCATGTGACAAAGATGCTTCCATACTGATTTTAAACTATCGTAAGATACGATATTAAGGAACTCAGTTTGAAAAGAGTGCGCCAAGGAAGACTTCCAAAGAGTCTCTGGAAATAACAAAACAGTATGAAGTGACAGAAATGTTGTGAAATACGTCAGGGCATATTGTTTTGTAGCAGTGCACAACGGCAAATTTGTAAACAAAAATTTACCTTCCATCGCTACAAGAGATGGATACTTTGTCGAACAAACGAATGACAGGCGGTGCAACGAGCAGCTGTGTTGTGCGTCTGACCCACGTGGCGGCGCGCCGCACTGCGCGTCGCCTTCGAGGTGGAAGGACGTGCTTTGCGTCAAATGTGCCACCGAAAACGGCGATTGCGTGTGTTGGGAGGAGAGGCGAAGCGTTCTTCTGCCGTGCGGCTACTGTATAAGGACGCCAACGGCCATACCATGTTGAATACACCGGTTCTCGTCCGATCACCGAAGTTAAGCAACATCGGGCCCGGTTAGTACTTGGATGGGTGACCGCCTGGGAACACCGGGTGCTGTTGGCTCCCTCTCTTCTTTTAAATTTTATGTCACTGCACCTGCCAGCCCTCTTTTCATGAAAAACTCTCAGGTGCGACAAAGATGCTTCCACAAGCATTTTAAACTACTGTATTAAACGTAAGATGCGAAATTACAGTAATGAACTCAGTTTGAACAAGAATGCGCGGAGGAAGAGTGCTAGGATCTCGTTGAAAATAACGAAACACTGCGAATCGACAGATGTGCTCTTGAAACGCGTCAGAGAGTACTGTTTTGTAGGAGCGCTAAATTCCAAAAACTAACTACATTAAAGAAAGACCTGTTCCCGTCCAACCACCGAAGAAAAGCAACAACGTCAGTATTCGGATCGGCGACCGCCTGGGAACTCTGGCTGTCTTCATTTCTTGCTTTCTTGTCACTACTCCTGCCAGCCCTTTTTTCATGCTACCTTTCTCATGTGACAAAGATGCTTCCATACTGATTTTAAACTATCGTAAGACACGATATTAAGGAACTCAGTTTGAAAAGAGTGCGCCAAGTAAGACTTCCAAAGAGTCTCTGGAATAATAAAAACAGTATGAAGTGACAGAAATGTTGTGAAAAACGTCAGGGCATATTGTTTTGTAGCAGTGCACAAGGGCAAATTTGTAAACAAAAATTTACCTTTCGTCGCTACAAGAGATGTATACTTTGCCGAAAAGCCTGTGTCTTGTGTGCATGTTTTCGCACCTTTCCACGGCACAGCGCAGCACAGAGCGGCACTGGTAGCTCCGAACGCCCGCACACGGCGCCTCGGACTCGCCGGTTCGGGCCGCGCCCATCTCGCAGATGCTTCTCGTACTTGTGCTGTCATATGGACCGCGACCCGAGCGGCAGCGAGCGGCAGTCGAGCAAAGTCGGGACAAGTCGGGACGGAAGGGGACAGCCGAGAATGAACCGTGCAAATTACGCAAATATCTGGAAGCGCGACGAGTGTCAGGCAGGTGAGAACGCTTCCCTCTGTCTTCATTTCTTGCTATCTTGTCACTACCCCTGCCAGCCCTTTTTTCATGCTACCTTTCTCATGTGACAAAGATGCTTCCATACTGATTTTAAACTATCGTAAGATACGATATTAAGGAACTCAGTTTGAAAAGAGTGCGCCAAGGAAGACTTCCAAAGAGTCTCTGGAAATAACAAAACAGTATGAAGTGACAGAAATGTTGTGAAATACGTCAGGGCATATTGTTTTGTAGCAGTGCACAACGGCAAATTTGTAAACAAAAATTTACCTTCCATCGCTACAAGAGATGGATACTTTGTCGAACAAACGAATGACAGGCGGTGCAACGAGCAGCTGTGATGTGCGTCTGACCCACGTGGCGGCGCGCCGCACTGCGCGTCGCCTTCGAGGTGGAAGGACGTGCTTTGCGTCAAATGTGCCACCGAAAACGGCGATTGCGTGTGTTGGGAGGAGAGGCGAAGCCTTCTTCTGCCGTGCGGCTACTGTATAAGGACGCCAGCGGCCATACCATGTTGAATACACCGGTTCTCGTCCGATCACCGAAGTTAAGCAGCATCGGGCCCGGTTAGTACTTGGATGGGTGACCGCCTGGGAACACCGGGTGCTGTTGGCTCCCTCTCTTCTTTTAAATTTTATGTCACTACACCTGCCAGCCCTCTTTTCATGAAAAACTCTCAGGTGCGACAAAGATGCTTCCACAAGCATTTTAAACTACTGTATTAAACGTAAGATGCGAAATTACAGTAATGAACTCAGTTTGAACAAGAATGCGCGGAGGAAGAGTGCTAGGATCTCGTTGAAAATAACGAAACACTGCGAATCGACAGATGTGCTCTTGAAACGCGTCAGAGAGTACTGTTTTGTAGGAGCGCTAAATTCCAAAAACTAACTACATTAAAGAAAGACCTGTTCCCGTCCGACCACCGAAGAAAAGCAACAACGTCAGTATTCGGATCGGCGACCGCCTGGGAACTCTGGCTGTCTTCATTTCTTGCTTTCTTGGCACTACTCCTGCCAGCCCTTTTTTCATGCTACCTTTCTCATGTGACAAAGATGCTTCCATACTGATTTTAAACTATCGTAAGATACGATATTAAGGAACTCAGTTTGAAAAGAGTGCGCCAAGTAAGACTTCCAAAGAGTCTCTGGAATAATAAAAACAGTATGAAGTGACAGAAATGTTGTGAAAAACGTCAGGGCATATTGTTTTGTAGCAGTGCACAAGGGCAAATTTGTAAACAAAAATTTACCTTTCGTCGCTACAAGAGATGTATACTTTGCCGAAAAGCCTGTGTCTTGTGTGCATGTTTTCGCACCTTTCCACGGCACAGCGCAGCACAGAGCGGCACTGGTAGCTCCGAACGCCCGCACACGGCGCCTCGGACTCGCCGGTTCGGGCCGCGCCCATCTCGCAGATGCTTCTCGTACTTGTGCTGTCATATGGACCGCGACCCGAGCGGCAGCGAGCGGCAGTCGAGCAAAGTCGGGACAAGTCGGGACGGAAGGGGACAGCCGAGAATGAACCGTGCAAATTACGCAAATATCTGGAAGCGCGACGAGTGTCAGGCAGGTGAGAACGCTTCCCTCTGTCTTCATTTCTTGCTATCTTGTCACTACCCCTGCCAGCCCTTTTTTCATGCTACCTTTCTCATGTGACAAAGATGCTTCCATACTGATTTTAAACTATCGTAAGATACGATATTAAGGAACTCAGTTTGAAAAGAGTGCGCCAAGGAAGACTTCCAAAGAGTCTCTGGAAATAACAAAACAGTATGAAGTGACAGAAATGTTGTGAAATACGTCAGGGCATATTGTTTTGTAGCAGTGCACAACGGCAAATTTGTAAACAAAAATTTACCTTCCATCGCTACAAGAGATGGATACTTTGTCGAACAAACGAATGACAGGCGGTGCAACGAGCAGCTGTGTTGTGCGTCTGACCCACGTGGCGGCGCGCCGCACTGCGCGTCGCCTTCGAGGTGGAAGGACGTGCTTTGCGTCAAATGTGCCACCGAAAACGGCGATTGCGTGTGTTGGGAGGAGAGGCGAAGCCTTCTTCTGCCGTGCGGCTACTGTATAAGGACGCCAACGGCCATACCATGTTGAATACACCGGTTCTCGTCCGATCCCCGAAGTTAAGCAACATCGGGCCCGGTTAGTACTTGGATGGGTGACCGCCTGGGAACACCGGGTGCTGTTGGCTCCCTCTCTTCTTTTAAATTTTATGTCACTGCACCTGCCAGCCCTCTTTTCATGAAAAACTCTCAGGTGCGACAAAGATGCTTCCACAAGCATTTTAAACTACTGTATTAAACGTAAGATGCGAAATTACAGTAATGAACTCAGTTTGAACAAGAATGCGCGGAGGAAGAGTGCTAGGATCTCGTTGAAAATAACGAAACACTGCGAATCGACAGATGTGCTCTTGAAACGCGTCAGAGAGTACTGTTTTGTAGGAGCGCTAAATTCCAAAAACTAACTACATTAAAGAAAGACCTGTTCCCGTCCAACCACCGAAGAAAAGCAACAACGTCAGTATTCGGATCGGCGACCGCCTGGGAACTCTGGCTGTCTTCATTTCTTGCTTTCTTGTCACTACTCCTGCCAGCCCTTTTTTCATGCTACCTTTCTCATGTGACAAAGATGCTTCCATACTGATTTTAAACTATCGTAAGACACGATATTAAGGAACTCAGTTTGAAAAGAGTGCGCCAAGTAAGACTTCCAAAGAGTCTCTGGAATAATAAAAACAGTATGAAGTGACAGAAATGTTGTGAAAAACGTCAGGGCATATTGTTTTGTAGCAGTGCACAAAGGCAAATTTGTAAACAAAAATTTACCTTTCGTCGCTACAAGAGATGTATACTTTGCCGAAAAGCCTGTGTCTTGTGTGCATGTTTTCGCACCTTTCCACGGCACAGCGCAGCACAGAGCGGCACTGGTAGCTCCGAACGCCCGCACACGTCGCCTCGGACTCGCCGGTTCGGGCCGCGCCCATCTCGCAGATGCTTCTCGTACTTGTGCTGTCATATGGACCGCGACCCGAGCGGCAGCGAGCGGCAGTCGAGCAAAGTCGGGACAAGTCGGGACGGAAGGGGACAGCCGAGAATGAACCGTGCAAATTACGCAAATATCTGGAAGCGCGACGAGTGTCAGGCAGGTGAGAACGCTTCCCTCTGTCTTCATTTCTTGCTATCTTGTCACTACCCCTGCCAGCCCTTTTTTCATGCTACCTTTCTCATGTGACAAAGATGCTTCCATACTGATTTTAAACTATCGTAAGATACGATATTAAGGAACTCAGTTTGAAAAGAGTGCGCCAAGGAAGACTTCCAAAGAGTCTCTGGAAATAACAAAACAGTATGAAGTGACAGAAATGTTGTGAAATACGTCAGGGCATATTGTTTTGTAGCAGTGCACAACGGCAAATTTGTAAACAAAAATTTACCTTCCATCGCTACAAGAGATGGATACTTTGTCGAACAAACGAATGACAGGCGGTGCAACGAGCAGCTGTGTTGTGCGTCTGACCCACGTGGCGGCGCGCCGCACTGCGCGTCGCCTTCGAGGTGGAAGGACGTGCTTTGCGTCAAATGTGCCACCGAAAACGGCGATTGCGTGTGTTGGGAGGAGAGGCGAAGCCTTCTTCTGCCGTGCGGCTACTGTATAAGGACGCCAACGGCCATACCATGTTGAATACACCGGTTCTCGTCCGATCCCCGAATTTAAGCAACATCGGGCCCGGTTAGTACTTGGATGGGTGACCGCCTGGGAACACCGGGTGCTGTTGGCTCCCTCTCTTCTTTTAAATTTTATGTCACTACACCTGCCAGCCCTCTTTTCATGAAAAACTCTCAGGTGCGACAAAGATGCTTCCACAAGCATTTTAAACTACTGTATTAAACGTAAGATGCGAAATTACAGTAATGAACTCAGTTTGAACAAGAATGCGCGGAGGAAGAGTGCTAGGATCTCGTTGAAAATAACGAAACACTGCGAATCGACAGATGTGCTCTTGAAACGCGTCAGAGAGTACTGTTTTGTAGGAGCGCTAAATTCCAAAAACTAACTACATTAAAGAAAGACCTGTTCCCGTCCGACCACCGAAGAAAAGCAACAACGTCAGTATTCGGATCGGCGACCGCCTGGGAACTCTGGCTGTCTTCATTTCTTGCTTTCTTGTCACTACTCCTGCCAGCCCTTTTTTCATGCTACCTTTCTCATGTGACAAAGATGCTTCCATACTGATTTTAAACTATCGTAAGATACGATATTAAGGAACTCAGTTTGAAAAGAGTGCGCCAAGTAAGACTTCCAAAGAGTCTCTGGAATAATAAAAACAGTATGAAGTGACAGAAATGTTGTGAAAAACGTCAGGGCATATTGTTTTGTAGCAGTGCACAAGGGCAAATTTGTAAACAAAAATTTACCTTTCGTCGCTACAAGAGATGTATACTTTGCCGAAAAGCCTGTGTCTTGTGTGCATGTTTTCGCACCTTTCCACGGCACAGCGCAGCACAGAGCGGCACTGGTAGCTCCGAACGCCCGCACACGGCGCCTCGGACTCGCCGGTTCGGGCCGCGCCCATCTCGCAGATGCTTCTCGTACTTGTGCTGTCATATGGACCGCGACCCGAGCGGCAGCGAGCGGCAGTCGAGCAAAGTCGGGACAAGTCGGGACGGAAGGGGACAGCCGAGAATGAACCGTGCAAATTACGCAAATATCTGGAAGCGCGACGAGTGTCAGGCAGGTGAGAACGCTTCCCTCTGTCTTCATTTCTTGCTATCTTGTCACTACCCCTGCCAGCCCTTTTTTCATGCTACCTTTCTCATGTGACAAAGATGCTTCCATACTGATTTTAAACTATCGTAAGATACGATATTAAGGAACTCAGTTTGAAAAGAGTGCGCCAAGGAAGACTTCCAAAGAGTCTCTGGAAATAACAAAACAGTATGAAGTGACAGAAATGTTGTGAAATACGTCAGGGCATATTGTTTTGTAGCAGTGCACAACGGCAAATTTGTAAACAAAAATTTACCTTCCATCGCTACAAGAGATGGATACTTTGTCGAACAAACGAATGACAGGCGGTGCAACGAGCAGCTGTGTTGTGCGTCTGACCCACGTGGCGGCGCGCCGCACTGCGCGTCGCCTTCGAGGTGGAAGGACGTGCTTTGCGTCAAATGTGCCACCGAAAACGGCGATTGCGTGTGTTGGGAGGAGAGGCGAAGCCTTCTTCTGCCGTGCGGCTACTGTATAAGGACGCCAACGGCCATACCATGTTGAATACACCGGTTCTCGTCCGATCCCCGAAGTTAAGCAACATCGGGCCCGGTTAGTACTTGGATGGGTGACCGCCTGGGAACACCGGGTGCTGTTGGCTCCCTCTCTTCTTTTAAATTTTATGTCACTACACCTGCCAGCCCTCTTTTCATGAAAAACTCTCAGGTGCGACAAAGATGCTTCCACAAGCATTTTAAACTACTGTATTAAACGTAAGATGCGAAATTACAGTAATGAACTCAGTTTGAACAAGAATGCGCGGAGGAAGAGTGCTAGGATCTCGTTGAAAATAACGAAACACTGCGAATCGACAGATGTGCTCTTGAAACGCGTCAGAGAGTACTGTTTTGTAGGAGCGCTAAATTCCAAAAACTAACTACATTAAAGAAAGACCTGTTCCCGTCCGACCACCGAAGAAAAGCAACAACGTCAGTATTCGGATCGGCGACCGCCTGGGAACTCTGGCTGTCTTCATTTCTTGCTTTCTTGTCACTACTCCTGCCAGCCCTTTTTTCATGCTACCTTTCTCATGTGACAAAGATGCTTCCATACTGATTTTAAACTATCGTAAGATACGATATTAAGGAACTCAGTTTGAAAAGAGTGCGCCAAGTAAGACTTCCAAAGAGTCTCTGGAATAATAAAAACAGTATGAAGTGACAGAAATGTTGTGAAAAACGTCAGGGCATATTGTTTTGTAGCAGTGCACAAGGGCAAATTTGTAAACAAAAATTTACCTTTCGTCGCTACAAGAGATGTATACTTTGCCGAAAAGCCTGTGTCTTGTGTGCATGTTTTCGCACCTTTCCACGGCACAGCGCAGCACAGAGCGGCACTGGTAGCTCCGAACGCCCGCACACGGCGCCTCGGACTCGCCGGTTCGGGCCGCGCCCATCTCGCAGATGCTTCTCGTACTTGTGCTGTCATATGGACCGCGACCCGAGCGGCAGCGAGCGGCAGTCGAGCAAAGTCGGGACAAGTCGGGACGGAAGGGGACAGCCGAGAATGAACCGTGCAAATTACGCAAATATCTGGAAGCGCGACGAGTGTCAGGCAGGTGAGAACGCTTCCCTCTGTCTTCATTTCTTGCTATCTTGTCACTACCCCTGCCAGCCCTTTTTTCATGCTACCTTTCTCATGTGACAAAGATGCTTCCATACTGATTTTAAACTATCGTAAGATACGATATTAAGGAACTCAGTTTGAAAAGAGTGCGCCAAGGAAGACTTCCAAAGAGTCTCTGGAAATAACAAAACAGTATGAAGTGACAGAAATGTTGTGAAATACGTCAGGGCATATTGTTTTGTAGCAGTGCACAACGGCAAATTTGTAAACAAAAATTTACCTTCCATCGCTACAAGAGATGGATACTTTGTCGAACAAACGAATGACAGGCGGTGCAACGAGCAGCTGTGTTGTGCGTCTGACCCACGTGGCGGCGCGCCGCACTGCGCGTCGCCTTCGAGGTGGAAGGACGTGCTTTGCGTCAAATGTGCCACCGAAAACGGCGATTGCGTGTGTTGGGAGGAGAGGCGAAGCCTTCTTCTGCCGTGCGGCTACTGTATAAGGACGCCAACGGCCATACCATGTTGAATACACCGGTTCTCGTCCGATCACCGAAGTTAAGCAACATCGGGCCCGGTTAGTACTTGGATGGGTGACCGCCTGGGAACACCGGGTGCTGTTGGCTCCCTCTCTTCTTTTAAATTTTATGTCACTACACCTGCCAGCCCTCTTTTCATGAAAAACTCTCAGGTGCGACAAAGATGCTTCCACAAGCATTTTAAACTACTGTATTAAACGTAAGATGCGAAATTACAGTAATGAACTCAGTTTGAACAAGAATGCGCGGAGGAAGAGTGCTAGGATCTCGTTGAAAATAACGAAACACTGCGAATCGACAGATGTGCTCTTGAAACGCGTCAGAGAGTACTGTTTTGTAGGAGCGCTAAATTCCAAAAACTAACTACATTAAAGAAAGACCTGTTCCCGTCCGACCACCGAAGAAAAGCAACAACGTCAGTATTCGGATCGGCGACCGCCTGGGAACTCTGGCTGTCTTCATTTCTTGCTTTCTTGTCACTACTCCTGCCAGCCCTTTTTTCATGCTACCTTTCTCATGTGACAAAGATGCTTCCATACTGATTTTAAACTATCGTAAGATACGATATTAAGGAACTCAGTTTGAAAAGAGTGCGCCAAGTAAGACTTCCAAAGAGTCTCTGGAATAATAAAAACAGTATGAAGTGACAGAAATGTTGTGAAAAACGTCAGGGCATATTGTTTTGTAGCAGTGCACAAGGGCAAATTTGTAAACAAAAATTTACCTTTCGTCGCTACAAGAGATGTGTACTTTGCCGAAAAGCCTGTGTCTTGTGTGCATGTTTTCGCACCTTTCCACGGCACAGCGCAGCACAGAGCGGCACTGGTAGCTCCGAACGCCCGCACACGGCGCCTCGGACTCGCCGGTTCGGGCCGCGCCCATCTCGCAGATGCTTCTCGTACTTGTGCTGTCATATGGACCGCGACCCGAGCGGCAGCGAGCGGCAGTCGAGCAAAGTCGGGACAAGTCGGGACGGAAGGGGACAGCCGAGAATGAACCGTGCAAATTACGCAAATATCTGGAAGCGCGACGAGTGTCAGGCAGGTGAGAACGCTTCCCTCTGTCTTCATTTCTTGCTATCTTGTCACTACCCCTGCCAGCCCTTTTTTCATGCTACCTTTCTCATGTGACAAAGATGCTTCCATACTGATTTTAAACTATCGTAAGATACGATATTAAGGAACTCAGTTTGAAAAGAGTGCGCCAAGGAAGACTTCCAAAGAGTCTCTGGAAATAACAAAACAGTATGAAGTGACAGAAATGTTGTGAAATACGTCAGGGCATATTGTTTTGTAGCAGTGCACAACGGCAAATTTGTAAACAAAAATTTACCTTCCATCGCTACAAGAGATGGATACTTTGTCGAACAAACGAATGACAGGCGGTGCAACGAGCAGCTGTGTTGTGCGTCTGACCCACGTGGCGGCGCGCCGCACTGCGCGTCGCCTTCGAGGTGGAAGGACGTGCTTTGCGTCAAATGTGCCACCGAAAACGGCGATTGCGTGTGTTGGGAGGAGAGGCGAAGCCTTCTTCTGCCGTGCGGCTACTGTATAAGGACGCCAACGGCCATACCATGTTGAATACACCGGTTCTCGTCCGATCACCGAAGTTAAGCAACATCGGGCCCGGTTAGTACTTGGATGGGTGACCGCCTGGGAACACCGGGTGCTGTTGGCTCCCTCTCTTCTTTTAAATTTTATGTCACTACACCTGCCAGCCCTCTTTTCATGAAAAACTCTCAGGTGCGACAAAGATGCTTCCACAAGCATTTTAAACTACTGTATTAAACGTAAGATGCGAAATTACAGTAATGAACTCAGTTTGAACAAGAATGCGCGGAGGAAGAGTGCTAGGATCTCGTTGAAAATAACGAAACACTGCGAATCGACAGATGTGCTCTTGAAACGCGTCAGAGAGTACTGTTTTGTAGGAGCGCTAAATTCCAAAAACTAACTACATTAAAGAAAGACCTGTTCCCGTCCGACCACCGAAGAAAAGCAACAACGTCAGTATTCGGATCGGCGACCGCCTGGGAACTCTGGCTGTCTTCATTTCTTGCTTTCTTGTCACTACTCCTGCCAGCCCTTTTTTCATGCTACCTTTCTCATGTGACAAAGATGCTTCCATACTGATTTTAAACTATCGTAAGATACGATATTAAGGAACTCAGTTTGAAAAGAGTGCGCCAAGTAAGACTTCCAAAGAGTCTCTGGAATAATAAAAACAGTATGAAGTGACAGAAATGTTGTGAAAAACGTCAGGGCATATTGTTTTGTAGCAGTGCACAAGGGCAAATTTGTAAACAAAAATTTACCTTTCGTCGCTACAAGAGATGTATACTTTGCCGAAAAGCCTGTGTCTTGTGTGCATGTTTTCGCACCTTTCCACGGCACAGCGCAGCACAGAGCGGCACTGGTAGCTCCGAACGCCCGCACACGGCGCCTCGGACTCGCCGGTTCGGGCCGCGCCCATCTCGCAGATGCTTCTCGTACTTGTGCTGTCATATGGACCGCGACCCGAGCGGCAGCGAGCGGCAGTCGAGCAGAGTCGGGACAAGTCGGGACGGAAGGGGACAGCCGAGAATGAACCGTGCAAATTACGCAAATATCTGGAAGCGCGACGAGTGTCAGGCAGGTGAGAACGCTTCCCTCTGTCTTCATTTCTTGCTATCTTGTCACTACCCCTGCCAGCCCTTTTTTCATGCTACCTTTCTCATGTGACAAAGATGCTTCCATACTGATTTTAAACTATCGTAAGATACGATATTAAGGAACTCAGTTTGAAAAGAGTGCGCCAAGGAAGACTTCCAAAGAGTCTCTGGAAATAACAAAACAGTATGAAGTGACAGAAATGTTGTGAAATACGTCAGGGCATATTGTTTTGTAGCAGTGCACAACGGCAAATTTGTAAACAAAAATTTACCTTCCATCGCTACAAGAGATGGATACTTTGTCGAACAAACGAATGACAGGCGGTGCAACGAGCAGCTGTGTTGTGCGTCTGACCCACGTGGCGGCGCGCCGCACTGCGCGTCGCCTTCGAGGTGGAAGGACGTGCTTTGCGTCAAATGTGCCACCGAAAACGGCGATTGCGTGTGTTGGGAGGAGAGGCGAAGCCTTCTTCTGCCGTGCGGCTACTGTATAAGGACGCCAACGGCCATACCATGTTGAATACACCGGTTCTCGTCCGATCACCGAAGTTAAGCAACATCGGGCCCGGTTAGTACTTGGATGGGTGACCGCCTGGGAACACCGGGTGCTGTTGGCTCCCTCTCTTCTTTTAAATTTTATGTCACTACACCTGCCAGCCCTCTTTTCATGAAAAACTCTCAGGTGCGACAAAGATGCTTCCACAAGCATTTTAAACTACTGTATTAAACGTAAGATGCGAAATTACAGTAATGAACTCAGTTTGAACAAGAATGCGCGGAGGAAGAGTGCTAGGATCTCGTTGAAAATAACGAAACACTGCGAATCGACAGATGTGCTCTTGAAACGCGTCAGAGAGTACTGTTTTGTAGGAGCGCTAAATTCCAAAAACTAACTACATTAAAGAAAGACCTGTTCCCGTCCGACCACCGAAGAAAAGCAACAACGTCAGTATTCGGATCGGCGACCGCCTGGGAACTCTGGCTGTCTTCATTTCTTGCTTTCTTGTCACTACTCCTGCCAGCCCTTTTTTCATGCTACCTTTCTCATGTGACAAAGATGCTTCCATACTGATTTTAAACTATCGTAAGATACGATATTAAGGAACTCAGTTTGAAAAGAGTGCGCCAAGTAAGACTTCCAAAGAGTCTCTGGAATAATAAAAACAGTATGAAGTGACAGAAATGTTGTGAAAAACGTCAGGGCATATTGTTTTGTAGCAGTGCACAAGGGCAAATTTGTAAACAAAAATTTACCTTTCGTCGCTACAAGAGATGTGTACTTTGCCGAAAAGCCTGTGTCTTGTGTGCATGTTTTCGCACCTTTCCACGGCACAGCGCAGCACAGAGCGGCACTGGTAGCTCCGAACGCCCGCACACGGCGCCTCGGACTCGCCGGTTCGGGCCGCGCCCATCTCGCAGATGCTTCTCGTACTTGTGCTGTCATATGGACCGCGACCCGAGCGGCAGCGAGCGGCAGTCGAGCAAAGTCGGGACAAGTCGGGACGGAAGGGGACAGCCGAGAATGAACCGTGCAAATTACGCAAATATCTGGAAGCGCGACGAGTGTCAGGCAGGTGAGAACGCTTCCCTCTGTCTTCATTTCTTGCTATCTTGTCACTACCCCTGCCAGCCCTTTTTTCATGCTAACTTTCTCATGTGACAAAGATGCTTCCATACTGATTTTAAACTATCGTAAGATACGATATTAAGGAACTCAGTTTGAAAAGAGTGCGCCAAGGAAGACTTCCAAAGAGTCTATGGAAATAACAAAACAGTATGAAGTGACAGAAATGTTGTGAAATACGTCAGGGCATATTGTTTTGTAGCAGTGCACAACGGCAAATTTGTAAACAAAAATTTACCTTCCATCGCTACAAGAGATGGATACTTTGTCGAACAAACGAATGACAGGCGGTGCAACGAGCAGCTGTGTTGTGCGTCTGACCCACGTGGCGGCGCGCCGCACTGCGCGTCGCCTTCGAGGTGGAAGGACGTGCTTTGCGTCAAATGTGCCACCGAAAACGGCGATTGCGTGTGTTGGGAGGAGAGGCGAAGCCTTCTTCTGCCGTGCGGCTACTGTATAAGGACGCCAACGGCCATACCATGTTGAATACACCGGTTCTCGTCCGATCCCCGAAGTTAAGCAACATCGGGCCCGGTTAGTACTTGGATGGGTGACCGCCTGGGAACACCGGGTGCTGTTGGCTCCCTCTCTTCTTTTAAATTTTATGTCACTACACCTGCCAGCCCTCTTTTCATGAAAAACTCTCAGGTGCGACAAAGATGCTTCCACAAGCATTTTAAACTACTGTATTAAACGTAAGATGCGAAATTACAGTAATGAACTCAGTTTGAACAAGAATGCGCGGAGGAAGAGTGCTAGGATCTCGTTGAAAATAACGAAACACTGCGAATCGACAGATGTGCTCTTGAAACGCGTCAGAGAGTACTGTTTTGTAGGAGCGCTAAATTCCAAAAACTAACTACATTAAAGAAAGACCTGTTCCCGTCCGACCACCGAAGAAAAGCAACAACGTCAGTATTCGGATCGGCGACCGCCTGGGAACTCTGGCTGTCTTCATTTCTTGCTTTCTTGTCACTACTCCTGCCAGCCCTTTTTTCATGCTACCTTTCTCATGTGACAAAGATGCTTCCATACTGATTTTAAACTATCGTAAGATACGATATTAAGGAACTCAGTTTGAAAAGAGTGCGCCAAGTAAGACTTCCAAAGAGTCTCTGGAATAATAAAAACAGTATGAAGTGACAGAAATGTTGTGAAAAACGTCAGGGCATATTGTTTTGTAGCAGTGCACAAGGGCAAATTTGTAAACAAAAATTTACCTTTCGTCGCTACAAGAGATGTGTACTTTGCCGAAAAGCCTGTGTCTTGTGTGCATGTTTTCGCACCTTTCCACGGCACAGCGCAGCACAGAGCGGCACTGGTAGCTCCGAACGCCCGCACACGGCGCCTCGGACTCGCCGGTTCGGGCCGCGCCCATCTCGCAGATGCTTCTCGTACTTGTGCTGTCATATGGACCGCGACCCGAGCGGCAGCGAGCAAAGTCGGGACAAGTCGGGACGGAAGGGGACAGCCGAGAATGAACCGTGCAAATTACGCAAATATCTGGAAGCGCGACGAGTGTCAGGCAGGTGAGAACGCTTCCCTCTGTCTTCATTTCTTGCTATCTTGTCACTACCCCTGCCAGCCCTTTTTTCATGCTACCTTTCTCATGTGACAAAGATGCTTCCATACTGATTTTAAACTATCGTAAGATACGATATTAAGGAACTCAGTTTGAAAAGAGTGCGCCAAGGAAGACTTCCAAAGAGTCTCTGGAAATAACAAAACAGTATGAAGTGACAGAAATGTTGTGAAATACGTCAGGGCATATTGTTTTGTAGCAGTGCACAACGGCAAATTTGTAAACAAAAATTTACCTTCCATCGCTACAAGAGATGGATACTTTGTCGAACAAACGAATGACAGGCGGTGCAACGAGCAGCTGTGTTGTGCGTCTGACCCACGTGGCGGCGCGCCGCACTGCGCGTCGCCTTCGAGGTGGAAGGACGTGCTTTGCGTCAAATGTGCCACCGAAAACGGCGATTGCGTGTGTTGGGAGGAGAGGCGAAGCCTTCTTCTGCCGTGCGGCTACTGTATAAGGACGCCAACGGCCATACCATGTTGAATACACCGGTTCTCGTCCGATCACCGAAGTTAAGCAACATCGGGCCCGGTTAGTACTTGGATGGGTGACCGCCTGGGAACACCGGGTGCTGTTGGCTCCCTCTCTTCTTTTAAATTTTATGTCACTACACCTGCCAGCCCTCTTTTCATGAAAAACTCTCAGGTGCGACAAAGATGCTTCCACAAGCATTTTAAACTACTGTATTAAACGTAAGATGCGAAATTACAGTAATGAACTCAGTTTGAACAAGAATGCGCGGAGGAAGAGTGCTAGGATCTCGTTGAAAATAACGAAACACTGCGAATCGACAGATGTGCTCTTGAAACGCGTCAGAGAGTACTGTTTTGTAGGAGCGCTAAATTCCAAAAACTAACTACATTAAAGAAAGACCTGTTCCCGTCCGACCACCGAAGAAAAGCAACAACGTCAGTATTCGGATCGGCGACCGCCTGGGAACTCTGGCTGTCTTCATTTCTTGCTTTCTTGTCACTACTCCTGCCAGCCCTTTTTTCATGCTACCTTTCTCATGTGACAAAGATGCTTCCATACTGATTTTAAACTATCGTAAGATACGATATTAAGGAACTCAGTTTGAAAAGAGTGCGCCAAGTAAGACTTCCAAAGAGTCTCTGGAATAATAAAAACAGTATGAAGTGACAGAAAAGTTGTGAAAAACGTCAGGGCATATTGTTTTGTAGCAGTGCACAAGGGCAAATTTGTAAACAAAAATTTACCTTTCGTCGCTACAAGAGATGTGTACTTTGCCGAAAAGCCTGTGTCTTGTGTGCATGTTTTCGCACCTTTCCACGGCACAGCGCAGCACAGAGCGGCACTGGTAGCTCCGAACGCCCGCACACGGCGCCTCGGACTCGCCGGTTCGGGCCGCGCCCATCTCGCAGATGCTTCTCGTGCTTGTGCTGTCATATGGACCGCGACCCGAGCGGCAGCGAGCGGCAGTCGAGCAAAGTCGGGACAAGTCGGGACGGAAGGGGACAGCCGAGAATGAACCGTGCAAATTACGCAAATATCTGGAAGCGCGATGAGTGTCAGGCAGGTGAGAACGCTTCCCTCTGTCTTCATTTCTTGCTATCTTGTCACTACCCCTGCCAGCCCTTTTTTCATGCTACCTTTCTCATGTGACAAAGATGCTTCCATACTGATTTTAAACTATCGTAAGATACGATATTAAGGAACTCAGTTTGAAAAGAGTGCGCCAAGGAAGACTTCCAAAGAGTCTCTGGAAATAACAAAACAGTATGAAGTGACAGAAATGTTGTGAAATACGTCAGGGCATATTGTTTTGTAGCAGTGCACAACGGCAAATTTGTAAACAAAAATTTACCTTCCATCGCTACAAGAGATGGATACTTTGTCGAACAAACGAATGACAGGCGGTGCAACGAGCAGCTGTGTTGTGCGTCTGACCCACGTGGCGGCGCGCCGCACTGCGCGTCGCCTTCGAGGTGGAAGGACGTGCTTTGCGTCAAATGTGCCACCGAAAACGGCGATTGCGTGTGTTGGGAGGAGAGGCGAAGCCTTCTTCTGCCGTGCGGCTACTGTATAAGGACGCCAACGGCCATACCATGTTGAATACACCGGTTCTCGTCCGATCACCGAAGTTAAGCAACATCGGGCCCGGTTAGTACTTGGATGGGTGACCGCCTGGGAACACCGGGTGCTGTTGGCTCCCTCTCTTCTTTTAAATTTTATGTCACTACACCTGCCAGCCCTCTTTTCATGAAAAACTCTCAGGTGCGACAAAGATGCTTCCACAAGCATTTTAAACTACTGTATTAAACGTAAGATGCGAAATTACAGTAATGAACTCAGTTTGAACAAGAATGCGCGGAGGAAGAGTGCTAGGATCTCGTTGAAAATAACGAAACACTGCGAATCGACAGATGTGCTCTTGAAACGCGTCAGAGAGTACTGTTTTGTAGGAGCGCTAAATTCCAAAAACTAACTACATTAAAGAAAGACCTGTTCCCGTCCGACCACCGAAGAAAAGCAACAACGTCAGTATTCGGATCGGCGACCGCCTGGGAACTCTGGCTGTCTTCATTTCTTGCTTTCTTGTCACTACTCCTGCCAGCCCTTTTTTCATGCTACCTTTCTCATGTGACAAAGATGCTTCCATACTGATTTTAAACTATCGTAAGATACGATATTAAGGAACTCAGTTTGAAAAGAGTGCGCCAAGTAAGACTTCCAAAGAGTCTCTGGAATAATAAAAACAGTATGAAGTGACAGAAAAGTTGTGAAAAACGTCAGGGCATATTGTTTTGTAGCAGTGCACAAGGGCAAATTTGTAAACAAAAATTTACCTTTCGTCGCTACAAGAGATGTGTACTTTGCCGAAAAGCCTGTGTCTTGTGTGCATGTTTTCGCACCTTTCCACGGCACAGCGCAGCACAGAGCGGCACTGGTAGCTCCGAACGCCCGCACACGGCGACTCGGACTCGCCGGTTCGGGCCACGCCCATCTCGCAGATGCTTCTCGTACTTGTGCTGTCATATGGACCGCGACCCGAGCGGCAGCGAGCGGCAGTCGAGCAAAGTCGGGACAAGTCGGGACGGAAGGGGACAGCCGAGAATGAACCGTGCAAATTACGCAAATATCTGGAAGCGCGATGAGTGTCAGGCAGGTGAGAACGCTTCCCTCTGTCTTCATTTCTTGCTATCTTGTCACTACCCCTGCCAGCCCTTTTTTCATGCTACCTTTCTCATGTGACAAAGATGCTTCCATACTGATTTTAAACTATCGTAAGATACGATATTAAGGAACTCAGTTTGAAAAGAGTGCGCCAAGGAAGACTTCCAAAGAGTCTCTGGAAATAACAAAACAGTATGAAGTGACAGAAATGTTGTGAAATACGTCAGGGCATATTGTTTTGTAGCAGTGCACAACGGCAAATTTGTAAACAAAAATTTACCTTCCATCGCTACAAGAGATGGATACTTTGTCGAACAAACGAATGACAGGCGGTGCAACGAGCAGCTGTGTTGTGCGTCTGACCCACGTGGCGGCGCGCCGCACTGCGCGTCGCCTTCGAGGTGGAAGGACGTGCTTTGCGTCAAATGTGCCACCGAAAACGGCGATTGCGTGTGTTGGGA
Source organism: Schistocerca gregaria (assembly GCF_023897955.1). NCBI lineage: Eukaryota > Metazoa > Arthropoda > Insecta > Orthoptera > Acrididae > Schistocerca > Schistocerca gregaria. The sequence continues at coordinate 602,566 of NW_026061814.1, read as the reverse complement.
GGAGAGGCGAAGCCTTCTTCTGCCGTGCGGCTACTGTATAAGGACGCCAACGGCCATACCATGTTGAATACACCGGTTCTCGTCCGATCACCGAAGTTAAGCAACATCGGGCCCGGTTAGTACTTGGATGGGTGACCGCCTGGGAACACCGGGTGCTGTTGGCTCCCTCTCTTCTTTTAAATTTTATGTCACTACACCTGCCAGCCCTCTTTTCATGAAAAACTCTCAGGTGCGACAAAGATGCTTCCACAAGCATTTTAAACTACTGTATTAAACGTAAGATGCGAAATTACAGTAATGAACTCAGTTTGAACAAGAATGCGCGGAGGAAGAGTGCTAGGATCTCGTTGAAAATAACGAAACACTGCGAATCGACAGATGTGCTCTTGAAACGCGTCAGAGAGTACTGTTTTGTAGGAGCGCTAAATTCCAAAAACTAACTACATTAAAGAAAGACCTGTTCCCGTCCGACCACCGAAGAAAAGCAACAACGTCAGTATTCGGATCGGCGACCGCCTGGGAACTCTGGCTGTCTTCATTTCTTGCTTTCTTGTCACTACTCCTGCCAGCCCTTTTTTCATGCTACCTTTCTCATGTGACAAAGATGCTTCCATACTGATTTTAAACTATCGTAAGATACGATATTAAGGAACTCAGTTTGAAAAGAGTGCGCCAAGTAAGACTTCCAAAGAGTCTCTGGAATAATAAAAACAGTATGAAGTGACAGAAAAGTTGTGAAAAACGTCAGGGCATATTGTTTTGTAGCAGTGCACAAGGGCAAATTTGTAAACAAAAATTTACCTTTCGTCGCTACAAGAGATGTGTACTTTGCCGAAAAGCCTGTGTCTTGTGTGCATGTTTTCGCACCTTTCCACGGCACAGCGCAGCACAGAGCGGCACTGGTAGCTCCGAACGCCCGCACACGGCGACTCGGACTCGCCGGTTCGGGCCACGCCCATCTCGCAGATGCTTCTCGTACTTGTGCTGTCATATGGACCGCGACCCGAGCGGCAGCGAGCGGCAGTCGAGCAAAGTCGGGACAAGTCGGGACGGAAGGGGACAGCCGAGAATGAACCGTGCAAATTACGCAAATATCTGGAATCGCGACGAGTGTCAGGCAGGTGAGAACGCTTCCCTCTGTCTTCATTTCTTGCTATCTTGTCACTACCCCTGCCAGCCCTTTTTTCATGCTACCTTTCTCATGTGACAAAGATGCTTCCATACTGATTTTAAACTATCGTAAGATACGATATTAAGGAACTCAGTTTGAAAAGAGTGCGCCAAGGAAGACTTCCAAAGAGTCTCTGGAAATAACAAAACAGTATGAAGTGACAGAAATGTTGTGAAATACGTCAGGGCATATTGTTTTGTAGCAGTGCACAACGGCAAATTTGTAAACAAAAATTTACCTTCCATCGCTACAAGAGATGGATACTTTGTCGAACAAACGAATGACAGGCGGTGCAACGAGCAGCTGTGTTGTGCGTCTGACCCACGTGGCGGCGCGCCGCACTGCGCGTCGCCTTCGAGGTGGAAGGACGTGCTTTGCGTCAAATGTGCCACCGAAAACGGCGATTGCGTGTGTTGGGAGGAGAGGCGAAGCCTTCTTCTGCCGTGCGGCTACTGTATAAGGACGCCAACGGCCATACCATGTTGAATACACCGGTTCTCGTCCGATCACCGAAGTTAAGCAACATCGGGCCCGGTTAGTACTTGGATGGGTGACCGCCTGGGAACACCGGGTGCTGTTGGCTCCCTCTCTTCTTTTAAATTTTATGTCACTACACCTGCCAGCCCTCTTTTCATGAAAAACTCTCAGGTGCGACAAAGATGCTTCCACAAGCATTTTAAACTACTGTATTAAACGTAAGATGCGAAATTACAGTAATGAACTCAGTTTGAACAAGAATGCGCGGAGGAAGAGTGCTAGGATCTCGTTGAAAATAACGAAACACTGCGAATCGACAGATGTGCTCTTGAAACGCGTCAGAGAGTACTGTTTTGTAGGAGCGCTAAATTCCAAAAACTAACTACATTAAAGAAAGACCTGTTCCCGTCCGACCACCGAAGAAAAGCAACAACGTCAGTATTCGGATCGGCGACCGCCTGGGAACTCTGGCTGTCTTCATTTCTTGCTTTCTTGTCACTACTCCTGCCAGCCCTTTTTTCATGCTACCTTTCTCATGTGACAAAGATGCTTCCATACTGATTTTAAACTATCGTAAGATACGATATTAAGGAACTCAGTTTGAAAAGAGTGCGCCAAGTAAGACTTCCAAAGAGTCTCTGGAATAATAAAAACAGTATGAAGTGACAGAAAAGTTGTGAAAAACGTCAGGGCATATTGTTTTGTAGCAGTGCACAAGGGCAAATTTGTAAACAAAAATTTACCTTTCGTCGCTACAAGAGATGTGTACTTTGCCGAAAAGCCTGTGTCTTGTGTGCATGTTTTCGCACCTTTCCACGGCACAGCGCAGCACAGAGCGGCACTGGTAGCTCCGAACGCCCGCACACGGCGACTCGGACTCGCCGGTTCGGGCCACGCCCATCTCGCAGATGCTTCTCGTACTTGTGCTGTCATATGGACCGCGACCCGAGCGGCAGCGAGCGGCAGTCGAGCAAAGTCGGGACAAGTCGGGACGGAAGGGGACAGCCGAGAATGAACCGTGCAAATTACGCAAATATCTGGAATCGCGACGAGTGTCAGGCAGGTGAGAACGCTTCCCTCTGTCTTCATTTCTTGCTATCTTGTCACTACCCCTGCCAGCCCTTTTTTCATGCTACCTTTCTCATGTGACAAAGATGCTTCCATACTGATTTTAAACTATCGTAAGATACGATATTAAGGAACTCAGTTTGAAAAGAGTGCGCCAAGGAAGACTTCCAAAGAGTCTCTGGAAATAACAAAACAGTATGAAGTGACAGAAATGTTGTGAAATACGTCAGGGCATATTGTTTTGTAGCAGTGCACAACGGCAAATTTGTAAACAAAAATTTACCTTCCATCGCTACAAGAGATGGATACTTTGTCGAACAAACGAATGACAGGCGGTGCAACGAGCAGCTGTGTTGTGCGTCTGACCCACGTGGCGGCGCGCCGCACTGCGCGTCGCCTTCGAGGTGGAAGGACGTGCTTTGCGTCAAATGTGCCACCGAAAACGGCGATTGCGTGTGTTGGGAGGAGAGGCGAAGCCTTCTTCTGCCGTGCGGCTACTGTATAAGGACGCCAACGGCCATACCATGTTGAATACACCGGTTCTCGTCCGATCACCGAAGTTAAGCAACATCGGGCCCGGTTAGTACTTGGATGGGTGACCGCCTGGGAACACCGGGTGCTGTTGGCTCCCTCTCTTCTTTTAAATTTTATGTCACTACACCTGCCAGCCCTCTTTTCATGAAAAACTCTCAGGTGCGACAAAGATGCTTCCACAAGCATTTTAAACTACTGTATTAAACGTAAGATGCGAAATTACAGTAATGAACTCAGTTTGAACAAGAATGCGCGGAGGAAGAGTGCTAGGATCTCGTTGAAAATAACGAAACACTGCGAATCGACAGATGTGCTCTTGAAACGCGTCAGAGAGTACTGTTTTGTAGGAGCGCTAAATTCCAAAAACTAACTACATTAAAGAAAGACCTGTTCCCGTCCGACCACCGAAGAAAAGCAACAACGTCAGTATTCGGATCGGCGACCGCCTGGGAACTCTGGCTGTCTTCATTTCTTGCTTTCTTGTCACTACTCCTGCCAGCCCTTTTTTCATGCTACCTTTCTCATGTGACAAAGATGCTTCCATACTGATTTTAAACTATCGTAAGATACGATATTAAGGAACTCAGTTTGAAAAGAGTGCGCCAAGTAAGACTTCCAAAGAGTCTCTGGAATAATAAAAACAGTATGAAGTGACAGAAAAGTTGTGAAAAACGTCAGGGCATATTGTTTTGTAGCAGTGCACAAGGGCAAATTTGTAAACAAAAATTTACCTTTCGTCGCTACAAGAGATGTGTACTTTGCCGAAAAGCCTGTGTCTTGTGTGCATGTTTTCGCACCTTTCCACGGCACAGCGCAGCACAGAGCGGCACTGGTAGCTCCGAACGCCCGCACACGGCGACTCGGACTCGCCGGTTCGGGCCACGCCCATCTCGCAGATGCTTCTCGTACTTGTGCTGTCATATGGACCGCGACCCGAGCGGCAGCGAGCGGCAGTCGAGCAAAGTCGGGACAAGTCGGGACGGAAGGGGACAGCCGAGAATGAACCGTGCAAATTACGCAAATATCTGGAATCGCGACGAGTGTCAGGCAGGTGAGAACGCTTCCCTCTGTCTTCATTTCTTGCTATCTTGTCACTACCCCTGCCAGCCCTTTTTTCATGCTACCTTTCTCATGTGACAAAGATGCTTCCATACTGATTTTAAACTATCGTAAGATACGATATTAAGGAACTCAGTTTGAAAAGAGTGCGCCAAGGAAGACTTCCAAAGAGTCTCTGGAAATAACAAAACAGTATGAAGTGACAGAAATGTTGTGAAATACGTCAGGGCATATTGTTTTGTAGCAGTGCACAACGGCAAATTTGTAAACAAAAATTTACCTTCCATCGCTACAAGAGATGGATACTTTGTCGAACAAACGAATGACAGGCGGTGCAACGAGCAGCTGTGTTGTGCGTCTGACCCACGTGGCGGCGCGCCGCACTGCGCGTCGCCTTCGAGGTGGAAGGACGTGCTTTGCGTCAAATGTGCCACCGAAAACGGCGATTGCGTGTGTTGGGAGGAGAGGCGAAGCCTTCTTCTGCCGTGCGGCTACTGTATAAGGACGCCAACGGCCATACCATGTTGAATACACCGGTTCTCGTCCGATCACCGAAGTTAAGCAACATCGGGCCCGGTTAGTACTTGGATGGGTGACCGCCTGGGAACACTGGGTGCTGTTGGCTCCCTCTCTTCTTTTAAATTTTATGTCACTACACCTGCCAGCCCTCTTTTCATGAAAAACTCTCAGGTGCGACAAAGATGCTTCCACAAGCATTTTAAACTACTGTATTAAACGTAAGATGCGAAATTACAGTAATGAACTCAGTTTGAACAAGAATGCGCGGAGGAAGAGTGCTAGGATCTCGTTGAAAATAACGAAACACTGCGAATCGACAGATGTGCTCTTGAAACGCGTCAGAGAGTACTGTTTTGTAGGAGCGCTAAATTCCAAAAACTAACTACATTAAAGAAAGACCTGTTCCCGTCCGACCACCGAAGAAAAGCAACAACGTCAGTATTCGGATCGGCGACCGCCTGGGAACTCTGGCTGTCTTCATTTCTTGCTTTCTTGTCACTACTCCTGCCAGCCCTTTTTTCATGCTACCTTTCTCATGTGACAAAGATGCTTCCATACTGATTTTAAACTATCGTAAGATACGATATTAAGGAACTCAGTTTGAAAAGAGTGCGCCAAGTAAGACTTCCAAAGAGTCTCTGGAATAATAAAAACAGTATGAAGTGACAGAAAAGTTGTGAAAAACGTCAGGGCATATTGTTTTGTAGCAGTGCACAAGGGCAAATTTGTAAACAAAAATTTACCTTTCGTCGCTACAAGAGATGTGTACTTTGCCGAAAAGCCTGTGTCTTGTGTGCATGTTTTCGCACCTTTCCACGGCACAGCGCAGCACAGAGCGGCACTGGTAGCTCCGAACGCCCGCACACGGCGCCTCGGACTCGCCGGTTCGGGCCACGCCCATCTCGCAGATGCTTCTCGTACTTGTGCTGTCATATGGACCGCGACCCGAGTGGCAGCGAGCAAAGTCGGGACAAGTCGGGACGGAAGGGGACAGCCGAGAATGAACCGTGCAAATTACGCAAATATCTGGAAGCGCGACGAGTGTCAGGCAGGTGAGAACGCTTCCCTCTGTCTTCATTTCTTGCTATCTTGTCACTACCCCTGCCAGCCCTTTTTTCATGCTACCTTTCTCATGTGACAAAGATGCTTCCATACTGATTTTAAACTATCGTAAGATACGATATTAAGGAACTCAGTTTGAAAAGAGTGCGCCAAGGAAGACTTCCAAAGAGTCTCTGGAAATAACAAAACAGTATGAAGTGACAGAAATGTTGTGAAATACGTCAGGGCATATTGTTTTGTAGCAGTGCACAACGGCAAATTTGTAAACAAAAATTTACCTTCCATCGCTACAAGAGATGGATACTTTGTCGAACAAACGAATGACAGGCGGTGCAACGAGCAGCTGTGTTGTGCGTCTGACCCACGTGGCGGCGCGCCGCACTGCGCGTCGCCTTCGAGGTGGAAGGACGTGCTTTGCGTCAAATGTGCCACCGAAAACGGCGATTGCGTGTGTTGGGAGGAGAGGCGAAGCCTTCTTCTGCCGTGCGGCTACTGTATAAGGACGCCAACGGCCATACCATGTTGAATACACCGGTTCTCGTCCGATCACCGAAGTTAAGCAACATCGGGCCCGGTTAGTACTTGGATGGGTGACCGCCTGGGAACACCGGGTGCTGTTGGCTCCCTCTCTTCTTTTAAATTTTATGTCACTACACCTGCCAGCCCTCTTTTCATGAAAAACTCTCAGGTGCGACAAAGATGCTTCCACAAGCATTTTAAACTACTGTATTAAACGTAAGATGCGAAATTACAGTAATGAACTCAGTTTGAACAAGAATGCGCGGAGGAAGAGTGCTAGGATCTCGTTGAAAATAACGAAACACTGCGAATCGACAGATGTGCTCTTGAAACGCGTCAGAGAGTACTGTTTTGTAGGAGCGCTAAATTCCAAAAACTAACTACATTAAAGAAAGACCTGTTCCCGTCCGACCACCGAAGAAAAGCAACAACGTCAGTATTCGGATCGGCGACCGCCTGGGAACTCTGGCTGTCTTCATTTCTTGCTTTCTTGTCACTACTCCTGCCAGCCCTTTTTTCATGCTACCTTTCTCATGTGACAAAGATGCTTCCATACTGATTTTAAACTATCGTAAGATACGATATTAAGGAACTCAGTTTGAAAAGAGTGCGCCAAGTAAGACTTCCAAAGAGTCTCTGGAATAATAAAAACAGTATGAAGTGACAGAAAAGTTGTGAAAAACGTCAGGGCATATTGTTTTGTAGCAGTGCACAAGGGCAAATTTGTAAACAAAAATTTACCTTTCGTCGCTACAAGAGATGTGTACTTTGCCGAAAAGCCTGTGTCTTGTGTGCATGTTTTCGCACCTTTCCACGGCACAGCGCAGCACAGAGCGGCACTAGTAGCTCCGAACGCCCGCACACGGCGACTCGGACTCGCCGGTTCGGGCCGCGCCCATCTCGCAGATGCTTCTCGTACTTGTGCTGTCATATGGACCGCGACCCGAGCGGCAGCGAGCGGCAGTCGAGCAAAGTCGGGACAAGTCGGGACGGAAGGGGACAGCCGAGAATGAACCGTGCAAATTACGCAAATATCTGGAATCGCGACGAGTGTCAGGCAGGTGAGAACGCTTCCCTCTGTCTTCATTTCTTGCTATCTTGTCACTACCCCTGCCAGCCCTTTTTTCATGCTACCTTTCTCATGTGACAAAGATGCTTCCATACTGATTTTAAACTATCGTAAGATACGATATTAAGGAACTCAGTTTGAAAAGAGTGCGCCAAGGAAGACTTCCAAAGAGTCTCTGGAAATAACAAAACAGTATGAAGTGACAGAAATGTTGTGAAATACGTCAGGGCATATTGTTTTGTAGCAGTGCACAACGGCAAATTTGTAAACAAAAATTTACCTTCCATCGCTACAAGAGATGGATACTTTGTCGAACAAACGAATGACAGGCGGTGCAACGAGCAGCTGTGTTGTGCGTCTGACCCACGTGGCGGCGCGCCGCACTGCGCGTCGCCTTCGAGGTGGAAGGACGTGCTTTGCGTCAAATGTGCCACCGAAAACGGCGATTGCGTGTGTTGGGAGGAGAGGCGAAGCCTTCTTCTGCCGTGCGGCTACTGTATAAGGACGCCAACGGCCATACCATGTTGAATACACCGGTTCTCGTCCGATCACCGAAGTTAAGCAACATCGGGCCCGGTTAGTACTTGGATGGGTGACCGCCTGGGAACACCGGGTGCTGTTGGCTCCCTCTCTTCTTTTAAATTTTATGTCACTACACCTGCCAGCCCTCTTTTCATGAAAAACTCTCAGGTGCGACAAAGATGCTTCCACAAGCATTTTAAACTACTGTATTAAACGTAAGATGCGAAATTACAGTAATGAACTCAGTTTGAACAAGAATGCGCGGAGGAAGAGTGCTAGGATCTCGTTGAAAATAACGAAACACTGCGAATCGACAGATGTGCTCTTGAAACGCGTCAGAGAGTACTGTTTTGTAGGAGCGCTAAATTCCAAAAACTAACTACATTAAAGAAAGACCTGTTCCCGTCCGACCACCGAAGAAAAGCAACAACGTCAGTATTCGGATCGGCGACCGCCTGGGAACTCTGGCTGTCTTCATTTCTTGCTTTCTTGTCACTACTCCTGCCAGCCCTTTTTTCATGCTACCTTTCTCATGTGACAAAGATGCTTCCATACTGATTTTAAACTATCGTAAGATACGATATTAAGGAACTCAGTTTGAAAAGAGTGCGCCAAGTAAGACTTCCAAAGAGTCTCTGGAATAATAAAAACAGTATGAAGTGACAGAAAAGTAGTGAAAAACGTCAGGGCATATTGTTTTGTAGCAGTGCACAAGGGCAAATTTGTAAACAAAAATTTACCTTTCGTCGCTACAAGAGATGTGTACTTTGCCGAAAAGCCTGTGTCTTGTGTGCATGTTTTCGCACCTTTCCACGGCACAGCGCAGCACAGAGCGGCACTGGTAGCTCCGAACGCCCGCACACGGCGACTCGGACTCGCCGGTTCGGGCCGCGCCCATCTCGCAGATGCTTCTCGTACTTGTGCTGTCATATGGACCGCGACCCGAGCGGCAGCGAGCGGCAGTCGAGCAAAGTCGGGACAAGTCGGGACGGAAGGGGACAGCCGAGAATGAACCGTGCAAATTACGCAAATATCTGGAATCGCGACGAGTGTCAGGCAGGTGAGAACGCTTCCCTCTGTCTTCATTTCTTGCTATCTTGTCACTACCCCTGCCAGCCCTTTTTTCATGCTACCTTTCTCATGTGACAAAGATGCTTCCATACTGATTTTAAACTATCGTAAGATACGATATTAAGGAACTCAGTTTGAAAAGAGTGCGCCAAGGAAGACTTCCAAAGAGTCTCTGGAAATAACAAAACAGTATGAAGTGACAGAAATGTTGTGAAATACGTCAGGGCATATTGTTTTGTAGCAGTGCACAACGGCAAATTTGTAAACAAAAATTTACCTTCCATCGCTACAAGAGATGGATACTTTGTCGAACAAACGAATGACAGGCGGTGCAACGAGCAGCTGTGTTGTGCGTCTGACCCACGTGGCGGCGCGCCGCACTGCGCGTCGCCTTCGAGGTGGAAGGACGTGCTTTGCGTCAAATGTGCCACCGAAAACGGCGATTGCGTGTGTTGGGAGGAGAGGCGAAGCCTTCTTCTGCCGTGCGGCTACTGTATAAGGACGCCAACGGCCATACCATGTTGAATACACCGGTTCTCGTCCGATCACCGAAGTTAAGCAACATCGGGCCCGGTTAGTACTTGGATGGGTGACCGCCTGGGAACACCGGGTGCTGTTGGCTCCCTCTCTTCTTTTAAATTTTATGTCACTACACCTGCCAGCCCTCTTTTCATGAAAAACTCTCAGGTGCGACAAAGATGCTTCCACAAGCATTTTAAACTACTGTATTAAACGTAAGATGCGAAATTACAGTAATGAACTCAGTTTGAACAAGAATGCGCGGAGGAAGAGTGCTAGGATCTCGTTGAAAATAACGAAACACTGCGAATCGACAGATGTGCTCTTGAAACGCGTCAGAGAGTACTGTTTTGTAGGAGCGCTAAATTCCAAAAACTAACTACATTAAAGAAAGACCTGTTCCCGTCCGACCACCGAAGAAAAGCAACAACGTCAGTATTCGGATCGGCGACCGCCTGGGAACTCTGGCTGTCTTCATTTCTTGCTTTCTTGTCACTACTCCTGCCAGCCCTTTTTTCATGCTACCTTTCTCATGTGACAAAGATGCTTCCATACTGATTTTAAACTATCGTAAGATACGATATTAAGGAACTCAGTTTGAAAAGAGTGCGCCAAGTAAGACTTCCAAAGAGTCTCTGGAATAATAAAAACAGTATGAAGTGACAGAAAAGTAGTGAAAAACGTCAGGGCATATTGTTTTGTAGCAGTGCACAAGGGCAAATTTGTAAACAAAAATTTACCTTTCGTCGCTACAAGAGATGTGTACTTTGCCGAAAAGCCTGTGTCTTGTGTGCATGTTTTCGCACCTTTCCACGGCACAGCGCAGCACAGAGCGGCACTGGTAGCTCCGAACGCCCGCACACGGCGCCTCGGACTCGCCGGTTCGGGCCGCGCCCATCTCGCAGATGCTTCTCGTACTTGTGCTGTCATATGGACCGCGACCCGAGCGGCAGCGAGCAAAGTCGGGACAAGTCGGGACGGAAGGGGACAGCCGAGAATGAACCGTGCAAATTACGCAAATATCTGGAAGCGCGACGAGTGTCAGGCAGGTGAGAACGCTTCCCTCTGTCTTCATTTCTTGCTATCTTGTCACTACCCCTGCCAGCCCTTTTTTCATGCTACCTTTCTCATGTGACAAAGATGCTTCCATACTGATTTTAAACTATCGTAAGATACGATATTAAGGAACTCAGTTTGAAAAGAGTGCGCCAAGGAAGACTTCCAAAGAGTCTCTGGAAATAACAAAACAGTATGAAGTGACAGAAATGTTGTGAAATACGTCAGGGCATATTGTTTTGTAGCAGTGCACAACGGCAAATTTGTAAACAAAAATTTACCTTCCATCGCTACAAGAGATGGATACTTTGTCGAACAAACGAATGACAGGCGGTGCAACGAGCAGCTGTGTTGTGCGTCTGACCCACGTGGCGGCGCGCCGCACTGCGCGTCGCCTTCGAGGTGGAAGGACGTGCTTTGCGTCAAATGTGCCACCGAAAACGGCGATTGCGTGTGTTGGGAGGAGAGGCGAAGCCTTCTTCTGCCGTGCGGCTACTGTATAAGGACGCCAACGGCCATACCATGTTGAATACACCGGTTCTCGTCCGATCACCGAAGTTAAGCAACATCGGGCCCGGTTAGTACTTGGATGGGTGACCGCCTGGGAACACCGGGTGCTGTTGGCTCCCTCTCTTCTTTTAAATTTTATGTCACTACACCTGCCAGCCCTCTTTTCATGAAAAACTCTCAGGTGCGACAAAGATGCTTCCACAAGCATTTTAAACTACTGTATTAAACGTAAGATGCGAAATTACAGTAATGAACTCAGTTTGAACAAGAATGCGCGGAGGAAGAGTGCTAGGATCTCGTTGAAAATAACGAAACACTGCGAATCGACAGATGTGCTCTTGAAACGCGTCAGAGAGTACTGTTTTGTAGGAGCGCTAAATTCCAAAAACTAACTACATTAAAGAAAGACCTGTTCCCGTCCGACCACCGAAGAAAAGCAACAACGTCAGTATTCGGATCGGCGACCGCCTGGGAACTCTGGCTGTCTTCATTTCTTGCTTTCTTGTCACTACTCCTGCCAGCCCTTTTTTCATGCTACCTTTCTCATGTGACAAAGATGCTTCCATACTGATTTTAAACTATCGTAAGATACGATATTAAGGAACTCAGTTTGAAAAGAGTGCGCCAAGTAAGACTTCCAAAGAGTCTCTGGAATAATAAAAACAGTATGAAGTGACAGAAAAGTAGTGAAAAACGTCAGGGCATATTGTTTTGCAGCAGTGCACAAGGGCAAATTTGTAAACAAAAATTTACCTTTCGTCGCTACAAGAGATGTGTACTTTGCCGAAAAGCCTGTGTCTTGTGTGCATGTTTTCGCACCTTTCCACGGCACAGCGCAGCACAGAGCGGCACTGGTAGCTCCGAACGCCCGCACACGGCGACTCGGACTCGCCGGTTCGGGCCGCGCCCATCTCGCAGATGCTTCTCGTACTTGTGCTGTCATATGGACCGCGACCCGAGCGGCAGCGAGCGGCAGTCGAGCAAAGTCGGGACAAGTCGGGACGGAAGGTGACAGCCGAGAATGAACCGTGCAAATTACGCAAATATCTGGAATCGCGACGAGTGTCAGGCAGGTGAGAACGCTTCCCTCTGTCTTCATTTCTTGCTATCTTGTCACTACCCCTGCCAGCCCTTTTTTCATGCTACCTTTCTCATGTGACAAAGATGCTTCCATACTGATTTTAAACTATCGTAAGATACGATATTAAGGAACTCAGTTTGAAAAGAGTGCGCCAAGGAAGACTTCCAAAGAGTCTCTGGAAATAACAAAACAGTATGAAGTGACAGAAATGTTGTGAAATACGTCAGGGCATATTGTTTTGTAGCAGTGCACAACGGCAAATTTGTAAACAAAAATTTACCTTCCATCGCTACAAGAGATGGATACTTTGTCGAACAAACGAATGACAGGCGGTGCAACGAGCAGCTGTGTTGTGCGTCTGACCCACGTGGCGGCGCGCCGCACTGCGCGTCGCCTTTGAGGTGGAAGGACGTGCTTTGCGTCAAATGTGCCACCGAAAACGGCGATTGCGTGTGTTGGGAGGAGAGGCGAAGCCTTCTTCTGCCGTGCGGCTACTGTATAAGGACGCCAACGGCCATACCATGTTGAATACACCGGTTCTCGTCCGATCACCGAAGTTAAGCAACATCGGGCCCGGTTAGTACTTGGATGGGTGACCGCCTGGGAACACCGGGTGCTGTTGGCTCCCTCTCTTCTTTTAAATTTTATGTCACTACACCTGCCAGCCCTCTTTTCATGAAAAACTCTCAGGTGCGACAAAGATGCTTCCACAAGCATTTTAAACTACTGTATTAAACGTAAGATGCGAAATTACAGTAATGAACTCAGTTTGAACAAGAATGCGCGGAGGAAGAGTGCTAGGATCTCGTTGAAAATAACGAAACACTGCGAATCGACAGATGTGCTCTTGAAACGCGTCAGAGAGTACTGTTTTGTAGGAGCGCTAAATTCCAAAAACTAACTACATTAAAGAAAGACCTGTTCCCGTCCGACCACCGAAGAAAAGCAACAACGTCAGTATTCGGATCGGCGACCGCCTGGGAACTCTGGCTGTCTTCATTTCTTGCTTTCTTGTCACTACTCCTGCCAGCCCTTTTTTCATGCGACCTTTCTCATGTGACAAAGATGCTTCCATACTGATTTTAAACTATCGTAAGATACGATATTAAGGAACTCAGTTTGAAAAGAGTGCGCCAAGTAAGACTTCCAAAGAGTCTCTGGAATAATAAAAACAGTATGAAGTGACAGAAAAGTAGTGAAAAACGTCAGGGCATATTGTTTTGTAGCAGTGCACAAGGGCAAATTTGTAAACAAAAATTTACCTTTCGTCGCTACAAGAGATGTGTACTTTGCCGAAAAGCCTGTGTCTTGTGTGCATGTTTTCGCACCTTTCCACGGCACAGCGCAGCACAGAGCGGCACTGGTAGCTCCGAACGCCCGCACACGGCGCCTCGGACTCGCCGGTTCGGGCCGCGCCCATCTCGCAGATGCTTCTCGTACTTGTGCTGTCATATGGACCGCGACCCGAGCGGCAGCGAGCGGCAGTCGAGCAAAGTCGGGACAAGTCGGGACGGAAGGGGACAGCCGAGAATGAACCGTGCAAATTACGCAAATATCTGGAAGCGCGACGAGTGTCAGGCAGGTGAGAACGCTTCCCTCTGTCTTCATTTCTTGCTATCTTGTCACTACCCCTGCCAGCCCTTTTTTCATGCTACCTTTCTCATGTGACAAAGATGCTTCCATACTGATTTTAAACTATCGTAAGATACGATATTAAGGAACTCAGTTTGAAAAGAGTGCGCCAAGGAAGACTTCCAAAGAGTCTCTGGAAATAACAAAACAGTATGAAGTGACAGAAATGTTGTGAAATACGTCAGGGCATATTGTTTTGTAGCAGTGCACAACGGCAAATTTGTAAACAAAAATTTACCTTCCATCGCTACAAGAGATGGATACTTTGTCGAACAAACGAATGACAGGCGGTGCAACGAGCAGCTGTGTTGTGCGTCTGACCCACGTGGCGGCGCGCCGCACTGCGCGTCGCCTTCGAGGTGGAAGGACGTGCTTTGCGTCAAATGTGCCACCGAAAACGGCGATTGCGTGTGTTGGGAGGAGAGGCGAAGCCTTCTTCTGCCGTGCGGCTACTGTATAAGGACGCCAACGGCCATACCATGTTGAATACACCGGTTCTCGTCCGATCACCGAAGTTAAGCAACATCGGGCCCGGTTAGTACTTGGATGGGTGACCGCCTGGGAACACCGGGTGCTGTTGGCTCCCTCTCTTCTTTTAAATTTTATGTCACTACACCTGCCAGCCCTCTTTTCATGAAAAACTCTCAGGTGCGACAAAGATGCTTCCACAAGCATTTTAAACTACTGTATTAAACGTAAGATGCGAAATTACAGTAATGAACTCAGTTTGAACAAGAATGCGCGGAGGAAGAGTGCTAGGATCTCGTTGAAAATAACGAAACACTGCGAATCGACAGATGTGCTCTTGAAACGCGTCAGAGAGTACTGTTTTGTAGGAGCGCTAAATTCCAAAAACTAACTACATTAAAGAAAGACCTGTTCCCGTCCGACCACCGAAGAAAAGCAACAACGTCAGTATTCGGATCGGCGACCGCCTGGGAACTCTGGCTGTCTTCATTTCTTGCTTTCTTGTCACTACTCCTGCCAGCCCTTTTTTCATGCTACCTTTCTCATGTGACAAAGATGCTTCCATACTGATTTTAAACTATCGTAAGATACGATATTAAGGAACTCAGTTTGAAAAGAGTGCGCCAAGTAAGACTTCCAAAGAGTCTCTGGAATAATAAAAACAGTATGAAGTGACAGAAAAGTAGTGAAAAACGTCAGGGCATATTGTTTTGTAGCAGTGCACAAGGGCAAATTTGTAAACAAAAATTTACCTTTCGTCGCTACAAGAGATGTGTACTTTGCCGAAAAGCCTGTGTCTTGTGTGCATGTTTTCGCACCTTTCCACGGCACAGCGCAGCACAGAGCGGCACTGGTAGCTCCGAACGCCCGCACACGGCGCCTCGGACTCGCCGGTTCGGGCCGCGCCCATCTCGCAGATGCTTCTCGTACTTGTGCTGTCATATGGACCGCGACCCGAGCGGCAGCGAGCAAAGTCGGGACAAGTCGGGACGGAAGGGGACAGCCGAGAATGAACCGTGCAAATTACGCAAATATCTGGAAGCGCGACGAGTGTCAGGCAGGTGAGAACGCTTCCCTCTGTCTTCATTTCTTGCTATCTTGTCACTACCCCTGCCAGCCCTTTTTTCATGCTACCTTTCTCATGTGACAAAGATGCTTCCATACTGATTTTAAACTATCGTAAGATACGATATTAAGGAACTCAGTTTGAAAAGAGTGCGCCAAGGAAGACTTCCAAAGAGTCTCTGGAAATAACAAAACAGTATGAAGTGACAGAAATGTTGTGAAATACGTCAGGGCATATTGTTTTGTAGCAGTGCACAACGGCAAATTTGTAAACAAAAATTTACCTTCCATCGCTACAAGAGATGGATACTTTGTCGAACAAACGAATGACAGGCGGTGCAACGAGCAGCTGTGTTGTGCGTCTGACCCACGTGGCGGCGCGCCGCACTGCGCGTCGCCTTCGAGGTGGAAGGACGTGCTTTGCGTCAAATGTGCCACCGAAAACGGCGATTGCGTGTGTTGGGAGGAGAGGCGAAGCCTTCTTCTGCCGTGCGGCTACTGTATAAGGACGCCAACGGCCATACCATGTTGAATACACCGGTTCTCGTCCGATCACCGAAGTTAAGCAACATCGGGCCCGGTTAGTACTTGGATGGGTGACCGCCTGGGAACACCGGGTGCTGTTGGCTCCCTCTCTTCTTTTAAATTTTATGTCACTACACCTGCCAGCCCTCTTTTCATGAAAAACTCTCAGGTGCGACAAAGATGCTTCCACAAGCATTTTAAACTACTGTATTAAACGTAAGATGCGAAATTACAGTAATGAACTCAGTTTGAACAAGAATGCGCGGAGGAAGAGTGCTAGGATCTCGTTGAAAATAACGAAACACTGCGAATCGACAGATGTGCTCTTGAAACGCGTCAGAGAGTACTGTTTTGTAGGAGCGCTAAATTCCAAAAACTAACTACATTAAAGAAAGACCTGTTCCCGTCCGACCACCGAAGAAAAGCAACAACGTCAGTATTCGGATCGGCGACCGCCTGGGAACTCTGGCTGTCTTCATTTCTTGCTTTCTTGTCACTACTCCTGCCAGCCCTTTTTTCATGCTACCTTTCTCATGTGACAAAGATGCTTCCATACTGATTTTAAACTATCGTAAGATACGATATTAAGGAACTCAGTTTGAAAAGAGTGCGCCAAGTAAGACTTCCAAAGAGTCTCTGGAATAATAAAAACAGTATGAAGTGACAGAAAAGTAGTGAAAAACGTCAGGGCATATTGTTTTGTAGCAGTGCACAAGGGCAAATTTGTAAACAAAAATTTACCTTTCGTCGCTACAAGAGATGTGTACTTTGCCGAAAAGCCTGTGTCTTGTGTGCATGTTTTCGCACCTTTCCACGGCACAGCGCAGCACAGAGCGGCACTGGTAGCTCCGAACGCCCGCACACGGCGCCTCGGACTCGCCGGTTCGGGCCGCGCCCATCTCGCAGATGCTTCTCGTACTTGTGCTGTCATATGGACCGCGACCCGAGCGGCAGCGAGCAAAGTCGGGACAAGTCGGGACGGAAGGGGACAGCCGAGAATGAACCGTGCAAATTACGCAAATATCTGGAAGCGCGACGAGTGTCAGGCAGGTGAGAACGCTTCCCTCTGTCTTCATTTCTTGCTATCTTGTCACTACCCCTGCCAGCCCTTTTTTCATGCTACCTTTCTCATGTGACAAAGATGCTTCCATACTGATTTTAAACTATCGTAAGATACGATATTAAGGAACTCAGTTTGAAAAGAGTGCGCCAAGGAAGACTTCCAAAGAGTCTCTGGAAATAACAAAACAGTATGAAGTGACAGAAATGTTGTGAAATACGTCAGGGCATATTGTTTTGTAGCAGTGCACAACGGCAAATTTGTAAACAAAAATTTACCTTCCATCGCTACAAGAGATGGATACTTTGTCGAACAAACGAATGACAGGCGGTGCAACGAGCAGCTGTGTTGTGCGTCTGACCCACGTGGCGGCGCGCCGCACTGCGCGTCGCCTTCGAGGTGGAAGGACGTGCTTTGCGTCAAATGTGCCACCGAAAACGGCGATTGCGTGTGTTGGGAGGAGAGGCGAAGCCTTCTTCTGCCGTGCGGCTACTGTATAAGGACGCCAACGGCCATACCATGTTGAATACACCGGTTCTCGTCCGATCACCGAAGTTAAGCAACATCGGGCCCGGTTAGTACTTGGATGGGTGACCGCCTGGGAACACCGGGTGCTGTTGGCTCCCTCTCTTCTTTTAAATTTTATGTCACTACACCTGCCAGCCCTCTTTTCATGAAAAACTCTCAGGTGCGACAAAGATGCTTCCACAAGCATTTTAAACTACTGTATTAAACGTAAGATGCGAAATTACAGTAATGAACTCAGTTTGAACAAGAATGCGCGGAGGAAGAGTGCTAGGATCTCGTTGAAAATAACGAAACACTGCGAATCGACAGATGTGCTCTTGAAACGCGTCAGAGAGTACTGTTTTGTAGGAGCGCTAAATTCCAAAAACTAACTACATTAAAGAAAGACCTGTTCCCGTCCGACCACCGAAGAAAAGCAACAACGTCAGTATTCGGATCGGCGACCGCCTGGGAACTCTGGCTGTCTTCATTTCTTGCTTTCTTGTCACTACTCCTGCCAGCCCTTTTTTCATGCTACCTTTCTCATGTGACAAAGATGCTTCCATACTGATTTTAAACTATCGTAAGATACGATATTAAGGAACTCAGTTTGAAAAGAGTGCGCCAAGTAAGACTTCCAAAGAGTCTCTGGAATAATAAAAACAGTATGAAGTGACAGAAATGTTGTGAAAAACGTCAGGGCATATTGTTTTGTAGCAGTGCACAAGGGCAACTTTGTAAACAAAAATTTACCTTTCGTCGCTACAAGAGATGTGTACTTTGCCGAAAAGCCTGTGTCTTGTGTGCATGTTTTCGCACCTTTCCACGGCACAGCGCAGCACAGAGCGGCACTGGTAGCTCCGAACGCCCGCACACGGCGAATCGGACTCGCCGGTTCGGGCCGCGCCCATCTCGCAGATGCTTCTCGTACTTGTGCTGTCATATGGACCGCGACCCGAGCGGCAGCGAGCGGCAGTCGAGCAAAGTCGGGACAAGTCGGGACGGAAGGGGACAGCCGAGAATGAACCGTGCAAATTACGCAAATATCTGGAAGCGCGACGAGTGTCAGGCAGGTGAGAACGCTTCCCTCTGTCTTCATTTCTTGCTATCTTGTCACTACCCCTGCCAGCCCTTTTTTCATGCTACCTTTCTCATGTGACAAAGATGCTTCCATACTGATTTTAAACTATCGTAAGATACGATATTAAGGAACTCAGTTTGAAAAGAGTGCGCCAAGGAAGACTTCCAAAGAGTCTCTGGAAATAACAAAACAGTATGAAGTGACAGAAATGTTGTGAAATACGTCAGGGCATATTGTTTTGTAGCAGTGCACAACGGCAAATTTGTAAACAAAAATTTACCTTCCATCGCTACAAGAGATGGATACTTTGTCGAACAAACGAATGACAGGCGGTGCAACGAGCAGCTGTGTTGTGCGTCTGACCCACGTGGCGGCGCGCCGCACTGCGCGTCGCCTTCGAGGTGGAAGGACGTGCTTTGCGTCAAATGTGCCACCGAAAACGGCGATTGCGTGTGTTGGGAGGAGAGGCGAAGCCTTCTTCTGCCGTGCGGCTACTGTATAAGGACGCCAACGGCCATACCATGTTGAATACACCGGTTCTCGTCCGATCACCGAAGTTAAGCAACATCGGGCCCGGTTAGTACTTGGATGGGTGACCGCCTGGGAACACCGGGTGCTGTTGGCTCCCTCTCTTCTTTTAAATTTTATGTCACTACACCTGCCAGCCCTCTTTTCATGAAAAACTCTCAGGTGCGACAAAGATGCTTCCACAAGCATTTTAAACTACTGTATTAAACGTAAGATGCGAAATTACAGTAATGAACTCAGTTTGAACAAGAATGCGCGGAGGAAGAGTGCTAGGATCTCGTTGAAAATAACGAAACACTGCGAATCGACAGATGTGCTCTTGAAACGCGTCAGAGAGTACTGTTTTGTAGGAGCGCTAAATTCCAAAAACTAACTACATTAAAGAAAGACCTGTTCCCGTCCGACCACCGAAGAAAAGCAACAACGTCAGTATTCGGATCGGCGACCGCCTGGGAACTCTGGCTGTCTTCATTTCTTGCTTTCTTGTCACTACTCCTGCCAGCCCTTTCTTCATGCTACCTTTCTCATGTGACAAAGATGCTTCCATACTGATTTTAAACTATCGTAAGATACGATATTAAGGAACTCAGTTTGAAAAGAGTGCGCCAAGTAAGACTTCCAAAGAGTCTCTGGAATAATAAAAACAGTATGAAGTGACAGAAATGTTGTGAAAAACGTCAGGGCATATTGTTTTGTAGCAGTGCACAAGGGCAAATTTGTAAACAAAAATTTACCTTTCGTCGCTACAAGAGATGTGTACTTTGCCGAAAAGCCTGTGTCTTGTGTGCATGTTTTCGCACCTTTCCACGGCACAGCGCAGCACAGAGCGGCACTGGTAGCTCCGAACGCCCGCACACGGCGCCTCGGACTCGCCGGTTCGGGCCGCGCCCATCTCGCAGATGCTTCTCGTACTTGTGCTGTCATATGGACCGCGACCCGAGCGGCAGCGAGCGGCAGTCGAGCAAAGTCGGGACAAGTCGGGACGGAAGGGGACAGCCGAGAATGAACCGTGCAAATTACGCAAATATCTGGAAGCGCGACGAGTGTCAGGCAGGTGAGAACGCTTCCCTCTGTCTTCATTTCTTGCTATCTTGTCACTACCCCTGCCAGCCCTTTTTTCATGCTACCTTTCTCATGTGACAAAGATGCTTCCATACTGATTTTAAACTATCGTAAGATACGATATTAAGGAACTCAGTTTGAAAAGAGTGCGCCAAGGAAGACTTCCAAAGAGTCTCTGGAAATAACAAAACAGTATGAAGTGACAGAAATGTTGTGAAATACGTCAGGGCATATTGTTTTGTAGCAGTGCACAACGGCAAATTTGTAAACAAAAATTTACCTTCCATCGCTACAAGAGATGGATACTTTGTCGAACAAACGAATGACAGGCGGTGCAACGAGCAGCTGTGTTGTGCGTCTGACCCACGTGGCGGCGCGCCGCACTGCGCGTCGCCTTCGAGGTGGAAGGACGTGCTTTGCGTCAAATGTGCCACCGAAAACGGCGATTGCGTGTGTTGGGAGGAGAGGCGAAGCCTTCTTCTGCCGTGCGGCTACTGTATAAGGACGCCAACGGCCATACCATGTTGAATACACCGGTTCTCGTCCGATCACCGAAGTTAAGCAACATCGGGCCCGGTTAGTACTTGGATGGGTGACCGCCTGGGAACACCGGGTGCTGTTGGCTCCCTCTCTTCTTTTAAATTTTATGTCACTACACCTGCCAGCCCTCTTTTCATGAAAAACTCTCAGGTGCGACAAAGATGCTTCCACAAGCATTTTAAACTACTGTATTAAACGTAAGATGCGAAATTACAGTAATGAACTCAGTTTGAACAAGAATGCGCGGAGGAAGAGTGCTAGGATCTCGTTGAAAATAACGAAACACTGCGAATCGACAGATGTGCTCTTGAAACGCGTCAGAGAGTACTGTTTTGTAGGAGCGCTAAATTCCAAAAACTAACTACATTAAAGAAAGACCTGTTCCCGTCCGACCACCGAAGAAAAGCAACAACGTCAGTATTCGGATCGGCGACCGCCTGGGAACTCTGGCTGTCTTCATTTCTTGCTTTCTTGTCACTACTCCTGCCAGCCCTTTCTTCATGCTACCTTTCTCATGTGACAAAGATGCTTCCATACTGATTTTAAACTATCGTAAGATACGATATTAAGGAACTCAGTTTGAAAAGAGTGCGCCAAGTAAGACTTCCAAAGAGTCTCTGGAATAATAAAAACAGTATGAAGTGACAGAAATGTTGTGAAAAACGTCAGGGCATATTGTTTTGTAGCAGTGCACAAGGGCAAATTTGTAAACAAAAATTTACCTTTCGTCGCTACAAGAGATGTGTACTTTGCCGAAAAGCCTGTGTCTTGTGTGCATGTTTTCGCACCTTTCCACGGCACAGCGCAGCACAGAGCGGCACTGGTAGCTCCGAACGCCCGCACACGGCGCCTCGGACTCGCCGGTTCGGGCCGCGCCCATCTCGCAGATGCTTCTCGTACTTGTGCTGTCATATGGACCGCGACCCGAGCGGCAGCGAGCGGCAGTCGAGCAAAGTCGGGACAAGTCGGGACGGAAGGGGACAGCCGAGAATGAACCGTGCAAATTACGCAAATATCTGGAAGCGCGACGAGTGTCAGGCAGGTGAGAACGCTTCCCTCTGTCTTCATTTCTTGCTATCTTGTCACTACCCCTGCCAGCCCTTTTTTCATGCTACCTTTCTCATGTGACAAAGATGCTTCCATACTGATTTTAAACTATCGTAAGATACGATATTAAGGAACTCAGTTTGAAAAGAGTGCGCCAAGGAAGACTTCCAAAGAGTCTCTGGAAATAACAAAACAGTATGAAGTGACAGAAATGTTGTGAAATACGTCAGGGCATATTGTTTTGTAGCAGTGCACAACGGCAAATTTGTAAACAAAAATTTACCTTCCATCGCTACAAGAGATGGATACTTTGTCGAACAAACGAATGACAGGCGGTGCAACGAGCAGCTGTGTTGTGCGTCTGACCCACGTGGCGGCGCGCCGCACTGCGCGTCGCCTTCGAGGTGGAAGGACGTGCTTTGCGTCAAATGTGCCACCGAAAACGGCGATTGCGTGTGTTGGGAGGAGAGGCGAAGCCTTCTTCTGCCGTGCGGCTACTGTATAAGGACGCCAACGGCCATACCATGTTGAATACACCGGTTCTCGTCCGATCACCGAAGTTAAGCAACATCGGGCCCGGTTAGTACTTGGATGGGTGACCGCCTGGGAACACCGGGTGCTGTTGGCTCCCTCTCTTCTTTTAAATTTTATGTCACTACACCTGCCAGCCCTCTTTTCATGAAAAACTCTCAGGTGCGACAAAGATGCTTCCACAAGCATTTTAAACTACTGTATTAAACGTAAGATGCGAAATTACAGTAATGAACTCAGTTTGAACAAGAATGCGCGGAGGAAGAGTGCTAGGATCTCGTTGAAAATAACGAAACACTGCGAATCGACAGATGTGCTCTTGAAACGCGTCAGAGAGTACTGTTTTGTAGGAGCGCTAAATTCCAAAAACTAACTACATTAAAGAAAGACCTGTTCCCGTCCGACCACCGAAGAAAAGCAACAACGTCAGTATTCGGATCGGCGACCGCCTGGGAACTCTGGCTGTCTTCATTTCTTGCTTTCTTGTCACTACTCCTGCCAGCCCTTTTTTCATGCTACCTTTCTCATGTGACAAAGATGCTTCCATACTGATTTTAAACTATCGTAAGATACGATATTAAGGAACTCAGTTTGAAAAGAGTGCGCCAAGTAAGACTTCCAAAGAGTCTCTGGAATAATAAAAACAGTATGAAGTGACAGAAATGTTGTGAAAAACGTCAGGGCATATTGTTTTGTAGCAGTGCACAAGGGCAAATTTGTAAACAAAAATTTACCTTTCGTCGCTACAAGAGATGTGTACTTTGCCGAAAAGCCTGTGTCTTGTGTGCATGTTTTCGCACCTTTCCACGGCACAGCGCAGCACAGAGCGGCACTGGTAGCTCCGAACGCCCGCACACGGCGCCTCGGATTCGCCGGTTCGGGCCGCGCCCATCTCGCAGATGCTTCTCGTACTTGTGCTGTCATATGGACCGCGACCCGAGCGGCAGCGAGCGGCAGTCGAGCAAAGTCGGGACAAGTCGGGACGGAAGGGGACAGCCGAGAATGAACCGTGCAAATTACGCAAATATCTGGAAGCGCGACGAGTGTCAGGCAGGTGAGAACGCTTCCCTCTGTCTTCATTTCTTGCTATCTTGTCACTACCCCTGCCAGCCCTTTTTTCATGCTACCTTTCTCATGTGACAAAGATGCTTCCATACTGATTTTAAACTATCGTAAGATACGATATTAAGGAACTCAGTTTGAAAAGAGTGCGCCAAGGAAGACTTCCAAAGAGTCTCTGGAAATAACAAAACAGTATGAAGTGACAGAAATGTTGTGAAATACGTCAGGGCATATTGTTTTGTAGCAGTGCACAACGGCAAATTTGTAAACAAAAATTTACCTTCCATCGCTACAAGAGATGGATACTTTGTCGAACAAACGAATGACAGGCGGTGCAACGAGCAGCTGTGTTGTGCGTCTGACCCACGTGGCGGCGCGCCGCACTGCGCGTCGCCTTCGAGGTGGAAGGACGTGCTTTGCGTCAAATGTGCCACCGAAAACGGCGATTGCGTGTGTTGGGAGGAGAGGCGAAGCCTTCTTCTGCCGTGCGGCTACTGTATAAGGACGCCAACGGCCATACCATGTTGAATACACCGGTTCTCGTCCGATCACCGAAGTTAAGCAACATCGGGCCCCGTTAGTACTTGGATGGGTGACCGCCTGGGAACACCGGGTGCTGTTGGCTCCCTCTCTTCTTTTAAATTTTATGTCACTACACCTGCCAGCCCTCTTTTCATGAAAAACTCTCAGGTGCGACAAAGATGCTTCCACAAGCATTTTAAACTACTGTATTAAACGTAAGATGCGAAATTACAGTAATGAACTCAGTTTGAACAAGAATGCGCGGAGGAAGAGTGCTAGGATCTCGTTGAAAATAACGAAACACTGCGAATCGACAGATGTGCTCTTGAAACGCGTCAGAGAGTACTGTTTTGTAGGAGCGCTAAATTCCAAAAACTAACTACATTAAAGAAAGACCTGTTCCCGTCCGACCACCGAAGAAAAGCAACAACGTCAGTATTCGGATCGGCGACCGCCTGGGAACTCTGGCTGTCTTCATTTCTTGCTTTCTTGTCACTACTCCTGCCAGCCCTTTTTTCATGCTACCTTTCTCATGTGACAAAGATGCTTCCATACTGATTTTAAACTATCGTAAGATACGATATTAAGGAACTCAGTTTGAAAAGAGTGCGCCAAGTAAGACTTCCAAAGAGTCTCTGGAATAATAAAAACAGTATGAAGTGACAGAAATGTTGTGAAAAACGTCAGGGCATATTGTTTTGTAGCAGTGCACAAGGGCAAATTTGTAAACAAAAATTTACCTTTCGTCGCTACAAGAGATGTGTACTTTGCCGAAAAGCCTGTGTCTTGTGTGCATGTTTTCGCACCTTTCCACGGCACAGCGCAGCACAGAGCGGCACTGGTAGCTCCGAACGCCCGCACACGGCGCCTCGGACTCGCCGGTTCGGGCCGCGCCCATCTCGCAGATGCTTCTCGTACTTGTGCTGTCATATGGACCGCGACCCGAGCGGCAGCGAGCGGCAGTCGAGCAAAGTCGGGACAAGTCGGGACGGAAGGGGACAGCCGAGAATGAACCGTGCAAATTACGCAAATATCTGGAAGCGCGACGAGTGTCAGGCAGGTGAGAACGCTTCCCTCTGTCTTCATTTCTTGCTATCTTGTCACTACCCCTGCCAGCCCTTTTTTCATGCTACCTTTCTCATGTGACAAAGATGCTTCCATACTGATTTTAAACTATCGTAAGATACGATATTAAGGAACTCAGTTTGAAAAGAGTGCGCCAAGGAAGACTTCCAAAGAGTCTCTGGAAATAACAAAACAGTATGAAGTGACAGAAATGTTGTGAAATACGTCAGGGCATATTGTTTTGTAGCAGTGCACAACGGCAAATTTGTAAACAAAAATTTACCTTCCATCGCTACAAGAGATGGATACTTTGTCGAACAAACGAATGACAGGCGGTGCAACGAGCAGCTGTGTTGTGCGTCTGACCCACGTGGCGGCGCGCCGCACTGCGCGTCGCCTTCGAGGTGGAAGGACGTGCTTTGCGTCAAATGTGCCACCGAAAACGGCGATTGCGTGTGTTGGGAGGAGAGGCGAAGCCTTCTTCTGCCGTGCGGCTACTGTATAAGGACGCCAACGGCCATACCATGTTGAATACACCGGTTCTCGTCCGATCACCGAAGTTAAGCAACATCGGGCCCGGTTAGTACTTGGATGGGTGACCGCCTGGGAACACCGGGTGCTGTTGGCTCCCTCTCTTCTTTTAAATTTTATGTCACTACACCTGCCAGCCCTCTTTTCATGAAAAACTCTCAGGTGCGACAAAGATGCTTCCACAAGCATTTTAAACTACTGTATTAAACGTAAGATGCGAAATTACAGTAATGAACTCAGTTTGAACAAGAATGCGCGGAGGAAGAGTGCTAGGATCTCGTTGAAAATAACGAAACACTGCGAATCGACAGATGTGCTCTTGAAACGCGTCAGAGAGTACTGTTTTGTAGGAGCGCTAAATTCCAAAAACTAACTACATTAAAGAAAGACCTGTTCCCGTCCGACCACCGAAGAAAAGCAACAACGTCAGTATTCGGATCGGCGACCGCCTGGGAACTCTGGCTGTCTTCATTTCTTGCTTTCTTGTCACTACTCCTGCCAGCCCTTTTTTCATGCTACCTTTCTCATGTGACAAAGATGCTTCCATACTGATTTTAAACTATCGTAAGATACGATATTAAGGAACTCAGTTTGAAAAGAGTGCGCCAAGTAAGACTTCCAAAGAGTCTCTGGAATAATAAAAACAGTATGAAGTGACAGAAATGTTGTGAAAAACGTCAGGGCATATTGTTTTGTAGCAGTGCACAAGGGCAAATTTGTAAACAAAAATTTACCTTTCGTCGCTACAAGAGATGTGTACTTTGCCGAAAAGCCTGTGTCTTGTGTGCATGTTTTCGCACCTTTCCACGGCACAGCGCAGCACAGAGCGGCACTGGTAGCTCCGAACGCCCGCACACGGCGCCTCGGACTCGCCGGTTCGGGCCGCGCCCATCTCGCAGATGCTTCTCGTACTTGTGCTGTCATATGGACCGCGACCCGAGCGGCAGCGAGCAAAGTCGGGACAAGTCGGGACGGAAGGGGACAGCCGAGAATGAACCGTGCAAATTACGCAAATATCTGGAAGCGCGACGAGTGTCAGGCAGGTGAGAACGCTTCCCTCTGTCTTCATTTCTTGCTATCTTGTCACTACCCCTGCCAGCCCTTTTTTCATGCTACCTTTCTCATGTGACAAAGATGCTTCCATACTGATTTTAAACTATCGTAAGATACGATATTAAGGAACTCAGTTTGAAAAGAGTGCGCCAAGGAAGACTTCCAAAGAGTCTCTGGAAATAACAAAACAGTATGAAGTGACAGAAATGTTGTGAAATACGTCAGGGCATATTGTTTTGTAGCAGTGCACAACGGCAAATTTGTAAACAAAAATTTACCTTCCATCGCTACAAGAGATGGATACTTTGTCGAACAAACGAATGACAGGCGGTGCAACGAGCAGCTGTGTTGTGCGTCTGACCCACGTGGCGGCGCGCCGCACTGCGCGTCGCCTTCGAGGTGGAAGGACGTGCTTTGCGTCAAATGTGCCACCGAAAACGGCGATTGCGTGTGTTGGGAGGAGAGGCGAAGCCTTCTTCTGCCGTGCGGCTACTGTATAAGGACGCCAACGGCCATACCATGTTGAATACACCGGTTCTCGTCCGATCACCGAAGTTAAGCAACATCGGGCCCGGTTAGTACTTGGATGGGTGACCGCCTGGGAACACCGGGTGCTGTTGGCTCCCTCTCTTCTTTTAAATTTTATGTCACTACACCTGCCAGCCCTCTTTTCATGAAAAACTCTCAGGTGCGACAAAGATGCTTCCACAAGCATTTTAAACTACTGTATTAAACGTAAGATGCGAAATTACAGTAATGAACTCAGTTTGAACAAGAATGCGCGGAGGAAGAGTGCTAGGATCTCGTTGAAAATAACGAAACACTGCGAATCGACAGATGTGCTCTTGAAACGCGTCAGAGAGTACTGTTTTGTAGGAGCGCTAAATTCCAAAAACTAACTACATTAAAGAAAGACCTGTTCCCGTCCGACCACCGAAGAAAAGCAACAACGTCAGTATTCGGATCGGCGACCGCCTGGGAACTCTGGCTGTCTTCATTTCTTGCTTTCTTGTCACTACTCCTGCCAGCCCTTTTTTCATGCTACCTTTCTCATGTGACAAAGATGCTTCCATACTGATTTTAAACTATCGTAAGATACGATATTAAGGAACTCAGTTTGAAAAGAGTGCGCCAAGTAAGACTTCCAAAGAGTCTCTGGAATAATAAAAACAGTATGAAGTGACAGAAATGTTGTGAAAAACGTCAGGGCATATTGTTTTGTAGCAGTGCACAAGGGCAAATTTGTAAACAAAAATTTACCTTTCGTCGCTACAAGAGATGTGTACTTTGCCGAAAAGCCTGTGTCTTGTGTGCATGTTTTCGCACCTTTCCACGGCACAGCGCAGCACAGAGCGGCACTGGTAGCTCCGAACGCCCGCACACGGCGCCTCGGACTCGCCGGTTCGGGCCGCGCCCATCTCGCAGATGCTTCTCGTACTTGTGCTGTCATATGGACCGCGACCCGAGCGGCAGCGAGCGGCAGTCGTGCAAAGTCGGGACAAGTCGGGACGGAAGGGGACAGCCGAGAATGAACCGTGCAAATTACGCAAATATCTGGAAGCGCGACGAGTGTCAGGCAGGTGAGAACGCTTCCCTCTGTCTTCATTTCTTGCTATCTTGTCACTACCCCTGCCAGCCCTTTTTTCATGCTACCTTTCTCATGTGACAAAGATGCTTCCATACTGATTTTAAACTATCGTAAGATACGATATTAAGGAACTCAGTTTGAAAAGAGTGCGCCAAGGAAGACTTCCAAAGAGTCTCTGGAAATAACAAAACAGTATGAAGTGACAGAAATGTTGTGAAATACGTCAGGGCATATTGTTTTGTAGCAGTGCACAACGGCAAATTTGTAAACAAAAATTTACCTTCCATCGCTACAAGAGATGGATACTTTGTCGAACAAACGAATGACAGGCGGTGCAACGAGCAGCTGTGTTGTGCGTCTGACCCACGTGGCGGCGCGCCGCACTGCGCGTCGCCTTCGAGGTGGAAGGACGTGCTTTGCGTCAAATGTGCCACCGAAAACGGCGATTGCGTGTGTTGGGAGGAGAGGCGAAGCCTTCTTCTGCCGTGCGGCTACTGTATAAGGACGCCAACGGCCATACCATGTTGAATACACCGGTTCTCGTCCGATCACCGAAGTTAAGCAACATCGGGCCCGGTTAGTACTTGGATGGGTGACCGCCTGGGAACACCGGGTGCTGTTGGCTCCCTCTCTTCTTTTAAATTTTATGTCACTACACCTGCCAGCCCTCTTTTCATGAAAAACTCTCAGGTGCGACAAAGATGCTTCCACAAGCATTTTAAACTACTGTATTAAACGTAAGATGCGAAATTACAGTAATGAACTCAGTTTGAACAAGAATGCGCGGAGGAAGAGTGCTAGGATCTCGTTGAAAATAACGAAACACTGCGAATCGACAGATGTGCTCTTGAAACGCGTCAGAGAGTACTGTTTTGTAGGAGCGCTAAATTCCAAAAACTAACTACATTAAAGAAAGACCTGTTCCCGTCCGACCACCGAAGAAAAGCAACAACGTCAGTATTCGGATCGGCGACCGCCTGGGAACTCTGGCTGTCTTCATTTCTTGCTTTCTTGTCACTACTCCTGCCAGCCCTTTTTTCATGCTACCTTTCTCATGTGACAAAGATGCTTCCATACTGATTTTAAACTATCGTAAGATACGATATTAAGGAACTCAGTTTGAAAAGAGTGCGCCAAGTAAGACTTCCAAAGAGTCTCTGGAATAATAAAAACAGTATGAAGTGACAGAAATGTTGTGAAAAACGTCAGGGCATATTGTTTTGTAGCAGTGCACAAGGGCAAATTTGTAAACAAAAATTTACCTTTCGTCGCTACAAGAGATGTGTACTTTGCCGAAAAGCCTGTGTCTTGTGTGCATGTTTTCGCACCTTTCCACGGCACAGCGCAGCACAGAGCGGCACTGGTAGCTCCGAACGCCCGCACACGGCGCCTCGGACTCGCCGGTTCGGGCCGCGCCCATCTCGCAGATGCTTCTCGTACTTGTGCTGTCATATGGACCGCGACCCGAGCGGCAGCGAGCAAAGTCGGGACAAGTCGGGACGGAAGGGGACAGCCGAGAATGAACCGTGCAAATTACGCAAATATCTGGAAGCGCGACGAGTGTCAGGCAGGTGAGAACGCTTCCCTCTGTCTTCATTTCTTGCTATCTTGTCACTACCCCTGCCAGCCCTTTTTTCATGCTACCTTTCTCATGTGACAAAGATGCTTCCATACTGATTTTAAACTATCGTAAGATACGATATTAAGGAACTCAGTTTGAAAAGAGTGCGCCAAGGAAGACTTCCAAAGAGTCTCTGGAAATAACAAAACAGTATGAAGTGACAGAAATGTTGTGAAATACGTCAGGGCATATTGTTTTGTAGCAGTGCACAACGGCAAATTTGTAAACAAAAATTTACCTTCCATCGCTACAAGAGATGGATACTTTGTCGAACAAACGAATGACAGGCGGTGCAACGAGCAGCTGTGTTGTGCGTCTGACCCACGTGGCGGCGCGCCGCACTGCGCGTCGCCTTCGAGGTGGAAGGACGTGCTTTGCGTCAAATGTGCCACCGAAAACGGCGATTGCGTGTGTTGGGAGGAGAGGCGAAGCCTTCTTCTGCCGTGCGGCTACTGTATAAGGACGCCAACGGCCATACCATGTTGAATACACCGGTTCTCGTCCGATCACCGAAGTTAAGCAACATCGGGCCCGGTTAGTACTTGGATGGGTGACCGCCTGGGAACACCGGGTGCTGTTGGCTCCCTCTCTTCTTTTAAATTTTATGTCACTACACCTGCCAGCCCTCTTTTCATGAAAAACTCTCAGGTGCGACAAAGATGCTTCCACAAGCATTTTAAACTACTGTATTAAACGTAAGATGCGAAATTACAGTAATGAACTCAGTTTGAACAAGAATGCGCGGAGGAAGAGTGCTAGGATCTCGTTGAAAATAACGAAACACTGCGAATCGACAGATGTGCTCTTGAAACGCGTCAGAGAGTACTGTTTTGTAGGAGCGCTAAATTCCAAAAACTAACTACATTAAAGAAAGACCTGTTCCCGTCCGACCACCGAAGAAAAGCAACAACGTCAGTATTCGGATCGGCGACCGCCTGGGAACTCTGGCTGTCTTCATTTCTTGCTTTCTTGTCACTACTCCTGCCAGCCCTTTTTTCATGCTACCTTTCTCATGTGACAAAGATGCTTCCATACTGATTTTAAACTATCGTAAGATACGATATTAAGGAACTCAGTTTGAAAAGAGTGCGCCAAGTAAGACTTCCAAAGAGTCTCTGGAATAATAAAAACAGTATGAAGTGACAGAAATGTTGTGAAAAACGTCAGGGCATATTGTTTTGTAGCAGTGCACAAGGGCAAATTTGTAAACAAAAATTTACCTTTCGTCGCTACAAGAGATGTGTACTTTGCCGAAAAGCCTGTGTCTTGTGTGCATGTTTTCGCACCTTTCCACGGCACAGCGCAGCACAGAGCGGCACTGGTAGCTCCGAACGCCCGCACACGGCGCCTCGGACTCGCCGGTTCGGGCCGCGCCCATCTCGCAGATGCTTCTCGTACTTGTGCTGTCATATGGACCGCGACCCGAGGGGCAGCGAGCGGCAGTCGAGCAAAGTCGGGACAAGTCGGGACGGAAGGTGACAGCCGAGAATGAACCGTGCAAATTACGCAAATATCTGGAAGCGCGACGAGTGTCAGGCAGGTGAGAACGCTTCCCTCTGTCTTCATTTCTTGCTATCTTGTCACTACCCCTGCCAGCCCTTTTTTCATGCTACCTTTCTCATGTGACAAAGATGCTTCCATACTGATTTTAAACTATCGTAAGATACGATATTAAGGAACTCAGTTTGAAAAGAGTGCGCCAAGGAAGACTTCCAAAGAGTCTCTGGAAATAACAAAACAGTATGAAGTGACAGAAATGTTGTGAAATACGTCAGGGCATATTGTTTTGTAGCAGTGCACAACGGCAAATTTGTAAACAAAAATTTACCTTCCATCGCTACAAGAGATGGATACTTTGTCGAACAAACGAATGACAGGCGGTGCAACGAGCAGCTGTGTTGTGCGTCTGACCCACGTGGCGGCGCGCCGCACTGCGCGTCGCCTTCGAGGTGGAAGGACGTGCTTTGCGTCAAATGTGCCACCGAAAACGGCGATTGCGTGTGTTGGGAGGAGAGGCGAAGCCTTCTTCTGCCGTGCGGCTACTGTATAAGGACGCCAACGGCCATACCATGTTGAATACACCGGTTCTCGTCCGATCACCGAAGTTAAGCAACATCGGGCCCGGTTAGTACTTGGATGGGTGACCGCCTGGGAACACCGGGTGCTGTTGGCTCCCTCTCTTCTTTTAAATTTTATGTCACTACACCTGCCAGCCCTCTTTTCATGAAAAACTCTCAGGTGCGACAAAGATGCTTCCACAAGCATTTTAAACTACTGTATTAAACGTAAGATGCGAAATTACAGTAATGAACTCAGTTTGAACAAGAATGCGCGGAGGAAGAGTGCTAGGATCTCGTTGAAAATAACGAAACACTGCGAATCGACAGATGTGCTCTTGAAACGCGTCAGAGAGTACTGTTTTGTAGGAGCGCTAAATTCCAAAAACTAACTACATTAAAGAAAGACCTGTTCCCGTCCGACCACCGAAGAAAAGCAACAACGTCAGTATTCGGATC
Organism: Schistocerca gregaria; assembly: GCF_023897955.1. NCBI lineage: Eukaryota > Metazoa > Arthropoda > Insecta > Orthoptera > Acrididae > Schistocerca > Schistocerca gregaria. The sequence continues at coordinate 570,325 of NW_026061814.1, read as the reverse complement.
GGCGACCGCCTGGGAACTCTGGCTGTCTTCATTTCTTGCTTTCTTGTCACTACTCCTGCCAGCCCTTTTTTCATGCTACCTTTCTCATGTGACAAAGATGCTTCCATACTGATTTTAAACTATCGTAAGATACGATATTAAGGAACTCAGTTTGAAAAGAGTGCGCCAAGTAAGACTTCCAAAGAGTCTCTGGAATAATAAAAACAGTATGAAGTGACAGAAAAGTAGTGAAAAACGTCAGGGCATATTGTTTTGTAGCAGTGCACAAGGGCAAATTTGTAAACAAAAATTTACCTTTCGTCGCTACAAGAGATGTGTACTTTGCCGAAAAGCCTGTGTCTTGTGTGCATGTTTTCGCACCTTTCCACGGCACAGCGCAGCACAGAGCGGCACTGGTAGCTCCGAACGCCCGCACACGGCGCCTCGGACTCGCCGGTTCGGGCCGCCCCCATCTCGCAGATGCTTCTCGTACTTGTGCTGTCATATGGACCGCGACCCGAGCGGCAGCGAGCGGCAGTCGAGCAAAGTCGGGACAAGTCGGGACGGAAGGGGACAGCCGAGAATGAACCGTGCAAATTACGCAAATATCTGGAAGCGCGACGAGTGTCAGGCAGGTGAGAACGCTTCCCTCTGTCTTCATTTCTTGCTATCTTGTCACTACCCCTGCCAGCCCTTTTTTCATGCTACCTTTCTCATGTGACAAAGATGCTTCCATACTGATTTTAAACTATCGTAAGATACGATATTAAGGAACTCAGTTTGAAAAGAGTGCGCCAAGGAAGACTTCCAAAGAGTCTCTGGAAATAACAAAACAGTATGAAGTGACAGAAATGTTGTGAAATACGTCAGGGCATATTGTTTTGTAGCAGTGCACAACGGCAAATTTGTAAACAAAAATTTACCTTCCATCGCTACAAGAGATGGATACTTTGTCGAACAAACGAATGACAGGCGGTGCAACGAGCAGCTGTGTTGTGCGTCTGACCCACGTGGCGGCGCGCCGCACTGCGCGTCGCCTTCGAGGTGGAAGGACGTGCTTTGCGTCAAATGTGCCACCGAAAACGGCGATTGCGTGTGTTGGGAGGAGAGGCGAAGCCTTCTTCTGCCGTGCGGCTACTGTATAAGGACGCCAACGGCCATACCATGTTGAATACACCGGTTCTCGTCCGATCACCGAAGTTAAGCAACATCGGGCCCGGTTAGTACTTGGATGGGTGACCGCCTGGGAACACCGGGTGCTGTTGGCTCCCTCTCTTCTTTTAAATTTTATGTCACTACACCTGCCAGCCCTCTTTTCATGAAAAACTCTCAGGTGCGACAAAGATGCTTCCACAAGCATTTTAAACTACTGTATTAAACGTAAGATGCGAAATTACAGTAATGAACTCAGTTTGAACAAGAATGCGCGGAGGAAGAGTGCTAGGATCTCGTTGAAAATAACGAAACACTGCGAATCGACAGATGTGCTCTTGAAACGCGTCAGAGAGTACTGTTTTGTAGGAGCGCTAAATTCCAAAAACTAACTACATTAAAGAAAGACCTGTTCCCGTCCGACCACCGAAGAAAAGCAACAACGTCAGTATTCGGATCGGCGACCGCCTGGGAACTCTGGCTGTCTTCATTTCTTGCTTTCTTGTCACTACTCCTGCCAGCCCTTTTTTCATGCTACCTTTCTCATGTGACAAAGATGCTTCCATACTGATTTTAAACTATCGTAAGATACGATATTAAGGAACTCAGTTTGAAAAGAGTGCGCCAAGTAAGACTTCCAAAGAGTCTCTGGAATAATAAAAACAGTATGAAGTGACAGAAATGTTGTGAAAAACGTCAGGGCATATTGTTTTGTAGCAGTGCACAAGGGCAAATTTGTAAACAAAAATTTACCTTTCGTCGCTACAAGAGATGTATACTTTGCCGAAAAGCCTGTGTCTTGTGTGCATGTTTTCGCACCTTTCCACGGCACAGCGCAGCACAGAGCGGCACTGGTAGCTCCGAACGCCCGCACACGGCGCCTCGGACTCGCCGGTTCGGGCCGCCCCCATCTCGCAGATGCTTCTCGTACTTGTGCTGTCATATGGACCGCGACCCGAGGGGCAGCGAGCGGCAGTCGAGCAAAGTCGGGACAAGTCGGGACGGAAGGTGACAGCCGAGAATGAACCGTGCAAATTACGCAAATATCTGGAAGCGCGACGAGTGTCAGGCAGGTGAGAACGCTTCCCTCTGTCTTCATTTCTTGCTATCTTGTCACTACCCCTGCCAGCCCTTTTTTCATGCTACCTTTCTCATGTGACAAAGATGCTTCCATACTGATTTTAAACTATCGTAAGATACGATATTAAGGAACTCAGTTTGAAAAGAGTGCGCCAAGGAAGACTTCCAAAGAGTCTCTGGAAATAACAAAACAGTATGAAGTGACAGAAATGTTGTGAAATACGTCAGGGCATATTGTTTTGTAGCAGTGCACAACGGCAAATTTGTAAACAAAAATTTACCTTCCATCGCTACAAGAGATGGATACTTTGTCGAACAAACGAATGACAGGCGGTGCAACGAGCAGCTGTGTTGTGCGTCTGACCCACGTGGCGGCGCGCCGCACTGCGCGTCGCCTTCGAGGTGGAAGGACGTGCTTTGCGTCAAATGTGCCACCGAAAACGGCGATTGCGTGTGTTGGGAGGAGAGGCGAAGCCTTCTTCTGCCGTGCGGCTACTGTATAAGGACGCCAACGGCCATACCATGTTGAATACACCGGTTCTCGTCCGATCACCGAAGTTAAGCAACATCGGGCCCGGTTAGTACTTGGATGGGTGACCGCCTGGGAACACCGGGTGCTGTTGGCTCCCTCTCTTCTTTTAAATTTTATGTCACTACACCTGCCAGCCCTCTTTTCATGAAAAACTCTCAGGTGCGACAAAGATGCTTCCACAAGCATTTTAAACTACTGTATTAAACGTAAGATGCGAAATTACAGTAATGAACTCAGTTTGAACAAGAATGCGCGGAGGAAGAGTGCTAGGATCTCGTTGAAAATAACGAAACACTGCGAATCGACAGATGTGCTCTTGAAACGCGTCAGAGAGTACTGTTTTGTAGGAGCGCTAAATTCCAAAAACTAACTACATTAAAGAAAGACCTGTTCCCGTCCGACCACCGAAGAAAAGCAACAACGTCAGTATTCGGATCGGCGACCGCCTGGGAACTCTGGCTGTCTTCATTTCTTGCTTTCTTGTCACTACTCCTGCCAGCCCTTTTTTCATGCTACCTTTCTCATGTGACAAAGATGCTTCCATACTGATTTTAAACTATCGTAAGATACGATATTAAGGAACTCAGTTTGAAAAGAGTGCGCCAAGTAAGACTTCCAAAGAGTCTCTGGAATAATAAAAACAGTATGAAGTGACAGAAATGTTGTGAAAAACGTCAGGGCATATTGTTTTGTAGCAGTGCACAAGGGCAACTTTGTAAACAAAAATTTACCTTTCGTCGCTACAAGAGATGTATACTTTGCCGAAAAGCCTGTGTCTTGTGTGCATGTTTTCGCACCTTTCCACGGCACAGCGCAGCACAGAGCGGCACTGGTAGCTCCGAACGCCCGCACACGGCGCCTCGGACTCGCCGGTTCGGGCCGCGCCCATCTCGCAGATGCTTCTCGTACTTGTGCTGTCATATGGACCGCGACCCGAGCGGCAGCGAGCGGCAGTCGAGCAAAGTCGGGACAAGTCGGGACGGAAGGGGACAGCCGAGAATGAACCGTGCAAATTACGCAAATATCTGGAAGCGCGACGAGTGTCAGGCAGGTGAGAACGCTTCCCTCTGTCTTCATTTCTTGCTATCTTGTCACTACCCCTGCCAGCCCTTTTTTCATGCTACCTTTCTCATGTGACAAAGATGCTTCCATACTGATTTTAAACTATCGTAAGATACGATATTAAGGAACTCAGTTTGAAAAGAGTGCGCCAAGGAAGACTTCCAAAGAGTCTCTGGAAATAACAAAACAGTATGAAGTGACAGAAATGTTGTGAAATACGTCAGGGCATATTGTTTTGTAGCAGTGCACAACGGCAAATTTGTAAACAAAAATTTACCTTCCATCGCTACAAGAGATGGATACTTTGTCGAACAAACGAATGACAGGCGGTGCAACGAGCAGCTGTGTTGTGCGTCTGACCCACGTGGCGGCGCGCCGCACTGCGCGTCGCCTTCGAGGTGGAAGGACGTGCTTTGCGTCAAATGTGCCACCGAAAACGGCGATTGCGTGTGTTGGGAGGAGAGGCGAAGCCTTCTTCTGCCGTGCGGCTACTGTATAAGGACGCCAACGGCCATACCATGTTGAATACACCGGTTCTCGTCCGATCACCGAAGTTAAGCAACATCGGGCCCAGTTAGTACTTGGATGGGTGACCGCCTGGGAACACCGGGTGCTGTTGGCTCCCTCTCTTCTTTTAAATTTTATGTCACTACACCTGCCAGCCCTCTTTTCATGAAAAACTCTCAGGTGCGACAAAGATGCTTCCACAAGCATTTTAAACTACTGTATTAAACGTAAGATGCGAAATTACAGTAATGAACTCAGTTTGAACAAGAATGCGCGGAGGAAGAGTGCTAGGATCTCGTTGAAAATAACGAAACACTGCGAATCGACAGATGTGCTCTTGAAACGCGTCAGAGAGTACTGTTTTGTAGGAGCGCTAAATTCCAAAAACTAACTACATTAAAGAAAGACCTGTTCCCGTCCGACCACCGAAGAAAAGCAACAACGTCAGTATTCGGATCGGCGACCGCCTGGGAACTCTGGCTGTCTTCATTTCTTGCTTTCTTGTCACTACTCCTGCCAGCCCTTTTTTCATGCTACCTTTCTCATGTGACAAAGATGCTTCCATACTGATTTTAAACTATCGTAAGATACGATATTAAGGAACTCAGTTTGAAAAGAGTGCGCCAAGTAAGACTTCCAAAGAGTCTCTGGAATAATAAAAACAGTATGAAGTGACAGAAATGTTGTGAAAAACGTCAGGGCATATTGTTTTGTAGCAGTGCACAAGGGCAACTTTGTAAACAAAAATTTACCTTTCGTCGCTACAAGAGATGTATACTTTGCCGAAAAGCCTGTGTCTTGTGTGCATGTTTTCGCACCTTTCCACGGCACAGCGCAGCACAGAGCGGCACTGGTAGCTCCGAACGCCCGCACACGGCGCCTCGGACTCGCCGGTTCGGGCCGCGCCCATCTCGCAGATGCTTCTCGTACTTGTGCTGTCATATGGACCGCGACCCGAGCGGCAGCGAGCGGCAGTCGAGCAAAGTCGGGACAAGTCGGGACGGAAGGGGACAGCCGAGAATGAACCGTGCAAATTACGCAAATATCTGGAAGCGCGACGAGTGTCAGGCAGGTGAGAACGCTTCCTTCTGTCTTCATTTCTTGCTATCTTGTCACTACCCCTGCCAGCCCTTTTTTCATGCTACCTTTCTCATGTGACAAAGATGCTTCCATACTGATTTTAAACTATCGTAAGATACGATATTAAGGAACTCAGTTTGAAAAGAGTGCGCCAAGGAAGACTTCCAAAGAGTCTCTGGAAATAACAAAACAGTATGAAGTGACAGAAATGTTGTGAAATACGTCAGGGCATATTGTTTTGTAGCAGTGCACAACGGCAAATTTGTAAACAAAAATTTACCTTCCATCGCTACAAGAGATGGATACTTTGTCGAACAAACGAATGACAGGCGGTGCAACGAGCAGCTGTGTTGTGCGTCTGACCCACGTGGCGGCGCGCCGCACTGCGCGTCGCCTTCGAGGTGGAAGGACGTGCTTTGCGTCAAATGTGCCACCGAAAACGGCGATTGCGTGTGTTGGGAGGAGAGGCGAAGCCTTCTTCTGCCGTGCGGCTACTGTATAAGGACGCCAACGGCCATACCATGTTGAATACACCGGTTCTCGTCCGATCACCGAAGTTAAGCAACATCGGGCCCAGTTAGTACTTGGATGGGTGACCGCCTGGGAACACCGGGTGCTGTTGGCTCCCTCTCTTCTTTTAAATTTTATGTCACTACACCTGCCAGCCCTCTTTTCATGAAAAACTCTCAGGTGCGACAAAGATGCTTCCACAAGCATTTTAAACTACTGTATTAAACGTAAGATGCGAAATTACAGTAATGAACTCAGTTTGAACAAGAATGCGCGGAGGAAGAGTGCTAGGATCTCGTTGAAAATAACGAAACACTGCGAATCGACAGATGTGCTCTTGAAACGCGTCAGAGAGTACTGTTTTGTAGGAGCGCTAAATTCCAAAAACTAACTACATTAAAGAAAGACCTGTTCCCGTCCGACCACCGAAGAAAAGCAACAACGTCAGTATTCGGATCGGCGACCGCCTGGGAACTCTGGCTGTCTTCATTTCTTGCTTTCTTGTCACTACTCCTGCCAGCCCTTTTTTCATGCTACCTTTCTCATGTGACAAAGATGCTTCCATACTGATTTTAAACTATCGTAAGATACGATATTAAGGAACTCAGTTTGAAAAGAGTGCGCCAAGTAAGACTTCCAAAGAGTCTCTGGAATAATAAAAACAGTATGAAGTGACAGAAATGTTGTGAAAAACGTCAGGGCATATTGTTTTGTAGCAGTGCACAAGGGCAACTTTGTAAACAAAAATTTACCTTTCGTCGCTACAAGAGATGTGTACTTTGCCGAAAAGCCTGTGTCTTGTGTGCATGTTTTCGCACCTTTCCACGGCACAGCGCAGCACAGAGCGGCACTGGTAGCTCCGAACGCCCGCACACGGCGCCTCGGACTCGCCGGTTCGGGCCGCGCCCATCTCGCAGATGCTTCTCGTACTTGTGCTGTCATATGGACCGCGACCCGAGCGGCAGCGAGCGGCAGTCGAGCAAAGTCGGGACAAGTCGGGACGGAAGGGGACAGCCGAGAATGAACCGTGCAAATTACGCAAATATCTGGAAGCGCGACGAGTGTCAGGCAGGTGAGAACGCTTCCTTCTGTCTTCATTTCTTGCTATCTTGTCACTACCCCTGCCAGCCCTTTTTTCATGCTACCTTTCTCATGTGACAAAGATGCTTCCATACTGATTTTAAACTATCGTAAGATACGATATTAAGGAACTCAGTTTGAAAAGAGTGCGCCAAGGAAGACTTCCAAAGAGTCTCTGGAAATAACAAAACAGTATGAAGTGACAGAAATGTTGTGAAATACGTCAGGGCATATTGTTTTGTAGCAGTGCACAACGGCAAATTTGTAAACAAAAATTTACCTTCCATCGCTACAAGAGATGGATACTTTGTCGAACAAACGAATGACAGGCGGTGCAACGAGCAGCTGTGTTGTGCGTCTGACCCACGTGGCGGCGCGCCGCACTGCGCGTCGCCTTCGAGGTGGAAGGACGTGCTTTGCGTCAAATGTGCCACCGAAAACGGCGATTGCGTGTGTTGGGAGGAGAGGCGAAGCCTTCTTCTGCCGTGCGGCTACTGTATAAGGACGCCAACGGCCATACCATGTTGAATACACCGGTTCTCGTCCGATCACCGAAGTTAAGCAACATCGGGCCCGGTTAGTACTTGGATGGGTGACCGCCTGGGAACACCGGGTGCTGTTGGCTCCCTCTCTTCTTTTAAATTTTATGTCACTACACCTGCCAGCCCTCTTTTCATGAAAAACTCTCAGGTGCGACAAAGATGCTTCCACAAGCATTTTAAACTACTGTATTAAACGTAAGATGCGAAATTACAGTAATGAACTCAGTTTGAACAAGAATGCGCGGAGGAAGAGTGCTAGGATCTCGTTGAAAATAACGAAACACTGCGAATCGACAGATGTGCTCTTGAAACGCGTCAGAGAGTACTGTTTTGTAGGAGCGCTAAATTCCAAAAACTAACTACATTAAAGAAAGACCTGTTCCCGTCCGACCACCGAAGAAAAGCAACAACGTCAGTATTCGGATCGGCGACCGCCTGGGAACTCTGGCTGTCTTCATTTCTTGCTTTCTTGTCACTACTCCTGCCAGCCCTTTTTTCATGCTACCTTTCTCATGTGACAAAGATGCTTCCATACTGATTTTAAACTATCGTAAGATACGATATTAAGGAACTCAGTTTGAAAAGAGTGCGCCAAGTAAGACTTCCAAAGAGTCTCTGGAATAATAAAAACAGTATGAAGTGACAGAAATGTTGTGAAAAACGTCAGGGCATATTGTTTTGTAGCAGTGCACAAGGGCAACTTTGTAAACAAAAATTTACCTTTCGTCGCTACAAGAGATGTATACTTTGCCGAAAAGCCTGTGTCTTGTGTGCATGTTTTCGCACCTTTCCACGGCACAGCGCAGCACAGAGCGGCACTGGTAGCTCCGAACGCCCGCACACGGCGCCTCGGACTCGCCGGTTCGGGCCGCGCCCATCTCGCAGATGCTTCTCGTACTTGTGCTGTCATATGGACCGCGACCCGAGCGGCAGCGAGCGGCAGTCGAGCAAAGTCGGGACAAGTCGGGACGGAAGGGGACAGCCGAGAATGAACCGTGCAAATTACGCAAATATCTGGAAGCGCGACGAGTGTCAGGCAGGTGAGAACGCTTCCCTCTGTCTTCATTTCTTGCTATCTTGTCACTACCCCTGCCAGCCCTTTTTTCATGCTACCTTTCTCATGTGACAAAGATGCTTCCATACTGATTTTAAACTATCGTAAGATACGATATTAAGGAACTCAGTTTGAAAAGAGTGCGCCAAGGAAGACTTCCAAAGAGTCTCTGGAAATAACAAAACAGTATGAAGTGACAGAAATGTTGTGAAATACGTCAGGGCATATTGTTTTGTAGCAGTGCACAACGGCAAATTTGTAAACAAAAATTTACCTTCCATCGCTACAAGAGATGGATACTTTGTCGAACAAACGAATGACAGGCGGTGCAACGAGCAGCTGTGTTGTGCGTCTGACCCACGTGGCGGCGCGCCGCACTGCGCGTCGCCTTCGAGGTGGAAGGACGTGCTTTGCGTCAAATGTGCCACCGAAAACGGCGATTGCGTGTGTTGGGAGGAGAGGCGAAGCCTTCTTCTGCCGTGCGGCTACTGTATAAGGACGCCAACGGCCATACCATGTTGAATACACCGGTTCTCGTCCGATCACCGAAGTTAAGCAACATCGGGCCCGGTTAGTACTTGGATGGGTGACCGCCTGGGAACACCGGGTGCTGTTGGCTCCCTCTCTTCTTTTAAATTTTATGTCACTACACCTGCCAGCCCTCTTTTCATGAAAAACTCTCAGGTGCGACAAAGATGCTTCCACAAGCATTTTAAACTACTGTATTAAACGTAAGATGCGAAATTACAGTAATGAACTCAGTTTGAACAAGAATGCGCGGAGGAAGAGTGCTAGGATCTCGTTGAAAATAACGAAACACTGCGAATCGACAGATGTGCTCTTGAAACGCGTCAGAGAGTACTGTTTTGTAGGAGCGCTAAATTCCAAAAACTAACTACATTAAAGAAAGACCTGTTCCCGTCCGACCACCGAAGAAAAGCAACAACGTCAGTATTCGGATCGGCGACCGCCTGGGAACTCTGGCTGTCTTCATTTCTTGCTTTCTTGTCACTACTCCTGCCAGCCCTTTTTTCATGCTACCTTTCTCATGTGACAAAGATGCTTCCATACTGATTTTAAACTATCGTAAGATACGATATTAAGGAACTCAGTTTGAAAAGAGTGCGCCAAGTAAGACTTCCAAAGAGTCTCTGGAATAATAAAAACAGTATGAAGTGACAGAAATGTTGTGAAAAACGTCAGGGCATATTGTTTTGTAGCAGTGCACAAGGGCAACTTTGTAAACAAAAATTTACCTTTCGTCGCTACAAGAGATGTATACTTTGCCGAAAAGCCTGTGTCTTGTGTGCATGTTTTCGCACCTTTCCACGGCACAGCGCAGCACAGAGCGGCACTGGTAGCTCCGAACGCCCGCACACGGCGCCTCGGACTCGCCGGTTCGGGCCGCGCCCATCTCGCAGATGCTTCTCGTACTTGTGCTGTCATATGGACCGCGACCCGAGCGGCAGCGAGCGGCAGTCGAGCAAAGTCGGGACAAGTCGGGACGGAAGGGGACAGCCGAGAATGAACCGTGCAAATTACGCAAATATCTGGAAGCGCGACGAGTGTCAGGCAGGTGAGAACGCTTCCCTCTGTCTTCATTTCTTGCTATCTTGTCACTACCCCTGCCAGCCCTTTTTTCATGCTACCTTTCTCATGTGACAAAGATGCTTCCATACTGATTTTAAACTATCGTAAGATACGATATTAAGGAACTCAGTTTGAAAAGAGTGCGCCAAGGAAGACTTCCAAAGAGTCTCTGGAAATAACAAAACAGTATGAAGTGACAGAAATGTTGTGAAATACGTCAGGGCATATTGTTTTGTAGCAGTGCACAACGGCAAATTTGTAAACAAAAATTTACCTTCCATCGCTACAAGAGATGGATACTTTGTCGAACAAACGAATGACAGGCGGTGCAACGAGCAGCTGTGTTGTGCGTCTGACCCACGTGGCGGCGCGCCGCACTGCGCGTCGCCTTCGAGGTGGAAGGACGTGCTTTGCGTCAAATGTGCCACCGAAAACGGCGATTGCGTGTGTTGGGAGGAGAGGCGAAGCCTTCTTCTGCCGTGCGGCTACTGTATAAGGACGCCAACGGCCATACCATGTTGAATACACCGGTTCTCGTCCGATCACCGAAGTTAAGCAACATCGGGCCCGGTTAGTACTTGGATGGGTGACCGCCTGGGAACACCGGGTGCTGTTGGCTCCCTCTCTTCTTTTAAATTTTATGTCACTACACCTGCCAGCCCTCTTTTCATGAAAAACTCTCAGGTGCGACAAAGATGCTTCCACAAGCATTTTAAACTACTGTATTAAACGTAAGATGCGAAATTACAGTAATGAACTCAGTTTGAACAAGAATGCGCGGAGGAAGAGTGCTAGGATCTCGTTGAAAATAACGAAACACTGCGAATCGACAGATGTGCTCTTGAAACGCGTCAGAGAGTACTGTTTTGTAGGAGCGCTAAATTCCAAAAACTAACTACATTAAAGAAAGACCTGTTCCCGTCCGACCACCGAAGAAAAGCAACAACGTCAGTATTCGGATCGGCGACCGCCTGGGAACTCTGGCTGTCTTCATTTCTTGCTTTCTTGTCACTACTCCTGCCAGCCCTTTTTTCATGCTACCTTTCTCATGTGACAAAGATGCTTCCATACTGATTTTAAACTATCGTAAGATACGATATTAAGGAACTCAGTTTGAAAAGAGTGCGCCAAGTAAGACTTCCAAAGAGTCTCTGGAATAATAAAAACAGTATGAAGTGACAGAAATGTTGTGAAAAACGTCAGGGCATATTGTTTTGTAGCAGTGCACAAGGGCAACTTTGTAAACAAAAATTTACCTTTCGTCGCTACAAGAGATGTATACTTTGCCGAAAAGCCTGTGTCTTGTGTGCATGTTTTCGCACCTTTCCACGGCACAGCGCAGCACAGAGCGGCACTGGTAGCTCCGAACGCCCGCACACGGCGCCTCGGACTCGCCGGTTCGGGCCGCGCCCATCTCGCAGATGCTTCTCGTACTTGTGCTGTCATATGGACCGCGACCCGAGCGGCAGCGAGCGGCAGTCGAGCAAAGTCGGGACAAGTCGGGACGGAAGGGGACAGCCGAGAATGAACCGTGCAAATTACGCAAATATCTGGAAGCGCGACGAGTGTCAGGCAGGTGAGAACGCTTCCCTCTGTCTTCATTTCTTGCTATCTTGTCACTACCCCTGCCAGCCCTTTTTTCATGCTACCTTTCTCATGTGACAAAGATGCTTCCATACTGATTTTAAACTATCGTAAGATACGATATTAAGGAACTCAGTTTGAAAAGAGTGCGCCAAGGAAGACTTCCAAAGAGTCTCTGGAAATAACAAAACAGTATGAAGTGACAGAAATGTTGTGAAATACGTCAGGGCATATTGTTTTGTAGCAGTGCACAACGGCAAATTTGTAAACAAAAATTTACCTTCCATCGCTACAAGAGATGGATACTTTGTCGAACAAACGAATGACAGGCGGTGCAACGAGCAGCTGTGTTGTGCGTCTGACCCACGTGGCGGCGCGCCGCACTGCGCGTCGCCTTCGAGGTGGAAGGACGTGCTTTGCGTCAAATGTGCCACCGAAAACGGCGATTGCGTGTGTTGGGAGGAGAGGCGAAGCCTTCTTCTGCCGTGCGGCTACTGTATAAGGACGCCAACGGCCATACCATGTTGAATACACCGGTTCTCGTCCGATCACCGAAGTTAAGCAACATCGGGCCCAGTTAGTACTTGGATGGGTGACCGCCTGGGAACACCGGGTGCTGTTGGCTCCCTCTCTTCTTTTAAATTTTATGTCACTACACCTGCCAGCCCTCTTTTCATGAAAAACTCTCAGGTGCGACAAAGATGCTTCCACAAGCATTTTAAACTACTGTATTAAACGTAAGATGCGAAATTACAGTAATGAACTCAGTTTGAACAAGAATGCGCGGAGGAAGAGTGCTAGGATCTCGTTGAAAATAACGAAACACTGCGAATCGACAGATGTGCTCTTGAAACGCGTCAGAGAGTACTGTTTTGTAGGAGCGCTAAATTCCAAAAACTAACTACATTAAAGAAAGACCTGTTCCCGTCCGACCACCGAAGAAAAGCAACAACGTCAGTATTCGGATCGGCGACCGCCTGGGAACTCTGGCTGTCTTCATTTCTTGCTTTCTTGTCACTACTCCTGCCAGCCCTTTTTTCATGCTACCTTTCTCATGTGACAAAGATGCTTCCATACTGATTTTAAACTATCGTAAGATACGATATTAAGGAACTCAGTTTGAAAAGAGTGCGCCAAGTAAGACTTCCAAAGAGTCTCTGGAATAATAAAAACAGTATGAAGTGACAGAAATGTTGTGAAAAACGTCAGGGCATATTGTTTTGTAGCAGTGCACAAGGGCAACTTTGTAAACAAAAATTTACCTTTCGTCGCTACAAGAGATGTATACTTTGCCGAAAAGCCTGTGTCTTGTGTGCATGTTTTCGCACCTTTCCACGGCACAGCGCAGCACAGAGCGGCACTGGTAGCTCCGAACGCCCGCACACGGCGCCTCGGACTCGCCGGTTCGGGCCGCGCCCATCTCGCAGATGCTTCTCGTACTTGTGCTGTCATATGGACCGCGACCCGAGCGGCAGCGAGCGGCAGTCGAGCAAAGTCGGGACAAGTCGGGACGGAAGGGGACAGCCGAGAATGAACCGTGCAAATTACGCAAATATCTGGAAGCGCGACGAGTGTCAGGCAGGTGAGAACGCTTCCCTCTGTCTTCATTTCTTGCTATCTTGTCACTACCCCTGCCAGCCCTTTTTTCATGCTACCTTTCTCATGTGACAAAGATGCTTCCATACTGATTTTAAACTATCGTAAGATACGATATTAAGGAACTCAGTTTGAAAAGAGTGCGCCAAGGAAGACTTCCAAAGAGTCTCTGGAAATAACAAAACAGTATGAAGTGACAGAAATGTTGTGAAATACGTCAGGGCATATTGTTTTGTAGCAGTGCACAACGGCAAATTTGTAAACAAAAATTTACCTTCCATCGCTACAAGAGATGGATACTTTGTCGAACAAACGAATGACAGGCGGTGCAACGAGCAGCTGTGTTGTGCGTCTGACCCACGTGGCGGCGCGCCGCACTGCGCGTCGCCTTCGAGGTGGAAGGACGTGCTTTGCGTCAAATGTGCCACCGAAAACGGCGATTGCGTGTGTTGGGAGGAGAGGCGAAGCCTTCTTCTGCCGTGCGGCTACTGTATAAGGACGCCAACGGCCATACCATGTTGAATACACCGGTTCTCGTCCGATCACCGAAGTTAAGCAACATCGGGCCCGGTTAGTACTTGGATGGGTGACCGCCTGGGAACACCGGGTGCTGTTGGCTCCCTCTCTTCTTTTAAATTTTATGTCACTACACCTGCCAGCCCTCTTTTCATGAAAAACTCTCAGGTGCGACAAAGATGCTTCCACAAGCATTTTAAACTACTGTATTAAACGTAAGATGCGAAATTACAGTAATGAACTCAGTTTGAACAAGAATGCGCGGAGGAAGAGTGCTAGGATCTCGTTGAAAATAACGAAACACTGCGAATCGACAGATGTGCTCTTGAAACGCGTCAGAGAGTACTGTTTTGTAGGAGCGCTAAATTCCAAAAACTAACTACATTAAAGAAAGACCTGTTCCCGTCCGACCACCGAAGAAAAGCAACAACGTCAGTATTCGGATCGGCGACCGCCTGGGAACTCTGGCTGTCTTCATTTCTTGCTTTCTTGTCACTACTCCTGCCAGCCCTTTTTTCATGCTACCTTTCTCATGTGACAAAGATGCTTCCATACTGATTTTAAACTATCGTAAGATACGATATTAAGGAACTCAGTTTGAAAAGAGTGCGCCAAGTAAGACTTCCAAAGAGTCTCTGGAATAATAAAAACAGTATGAAGTGACAGAAATGTTGTGAAAAACGTCAGGGCATATTGTTTTGTAGCAGTGCACAAGGGCAAATTTGTAAACAAAAATTTACCTTTCGTCGCTACAAGAGATGTATACTTTGCCGAAAAGCCTGTGTCTTGTGTGCATGTTTTCGCACCTTTCCACGGCACAGCGCAGCACAGAGCGGCACTGGTAGCTCCGAACGCCCGCACACGGCGCCTCGGACTCGCCGGTTCGGGCCGCGCCCATCTCGCAGATGCTTCTCGTACTTGTGCTGTCATATGGACCGCGACCCGAGCGGCAGCGAGCGGCAGTCGAGCAAAGTCGGGACAAGTCGGGACGGAAGGGGACAGCCGAGAATGAACCGTGCAAATTACGCAAATATCTGGAAGCGCGACGAGTGTCAGGCAGGTGAGAACGCTTCCCTCTGTCTTCATTTCTTGCTATCTTGTCACTACCCCTGCCAGCCCTTTTTTCATGCTACCTTTCTCATGTGACAAAGATGCTTCCATACTGATTTTAAACTATCGTAAGATACGATATTAAGGAACTCAGTTTGAAAAGAGTGCGCCAAGGAAGACTTCCAAAGAGTCTCTGGAAATAACAAAACAGTATGAAGTGACAGAAATGTTGTGAAATACGTCAGGGCATATTGTTTTGTAGCAGTGCACAACGGCAAATTTGTAAACAAAAATTTACCTTCCATCGCTACAAGAGATGGATACTTTGTCGAACAAACGAATGACAGGCGGTGCAACGAGCAGCTGTGTTGTGCGTCTGACCCACGTGGCGGCGCGCCGCACTGCGCGTCGCCTTCGAGGTGGAAGGACGTGCTTTGCGTCAAATGTGCCACCGAAAACGGCGATTGCGTGTGTTGGGAGGAGAGGCGAAGCCTTCTTCTGCCGTGCGGCTACTGTATAAGGACGCCAACGGCCATACCATGTTGAATACACCGGTTCTCGTCCGATCACCGAAGTTAAGCAACATCGGGCCCGGTTAGTACTTGGATGGGTGACCGCCTGGGAACACCGGGTGCTGTTGGCTCCCTCTCTTCTTTTAAATTTTATGTCACTACACCTGCCAGCCCTCTTTTCATGAAAAACTCTCAGGTGCGACAAAGATGCTTCCACAAGCATTTTAAACTACTGTATTAAACGTAAGATGCGAAATTACAGTAATGAACTCAGTTTGAACAAGAATGCGCGGAGGAAGAGTGCTAGGATCTCGTTGAAAATAACGAAACACTGCGAATCGACAGATGTGCTCTTGAAACGCGTCAGAGAGTACTGTTTTGTAGGAGCGCTAAATTCCAAAAACTAACTACATTAAAGAAAGACCTGTTCCCGTCCGACCACCGAAGAAAAGCAACAACGTCAGTATTCGGATCGGCGACCGCCTGGGAACTCTGGCTGTCTTCATTTCTTGCTTTCTTGTCACTACTCCTGCCAGCCCTTTTTTCATGCTACCTTTCTCATGTGACAAAGATGCTTCCATACTGATTTTAAACTATCGTAAGATACGATATTAAGGAACTCAGTTTGAAAAGAGTGCGCCAAGTAAGACTTCCAAAGAGTCTCTGGAATAATAAAAACAGTATGAAGTGACAGAAATGTTGTGAAAAACGTCAGGGCATATTGTTTTGTAGCAGTGCACAAGGGCAAATTTGTAAACAAAAATTTACCTTTCGTCGCTACAAGAGATGTATACTTTGCCGAAAAGCCTGTGTCTTGTGTGCATGTTTTCGCACCTTTCCACGGCACAGCGCAGCACAGAGCGGCACTGGTAGCTCCGAACGCCCGCACACGGCGCCTCGGACTCGCCGGTTCGGGCCGCGCCCATCTCGCAGATGCTTCTCGTACTTGTGCTGTCATATGGACCGCGACCCGAGCGGCAGCGAGCGGCAGTCGAGCAAAGTCGGGACAAGTCGGGACGGAAGGGGACAGCCGAGAATGAACCGTGCAAATTACGCAAATATCTGGAAGCGCGACGAGTGTCAGGCAGGTGAGAACGCTTCCCTCTGTCTTCATTTCTTGCTATCTTGTCACTACCCCTGCCAGCCCTTTTTTCATGCTACCTTTCTCATGTGACAAAGATGCTTCCATACTGATTTTAAACTATCGTAAGATACGATATTAAGGAACTCAGTTTGAAAAGAGTGCGCCAAGGAAGACTTCCAAAGAGTCTCTGGAAATAACAAAACAGTATGAAGTGACAGAAATGTTGTGAAATACGTCAGGGCATATTGTTTTGTAGCAGTGCACAACGGCAAATTTGTAAACAAAAATTTACCTTCCATCGCTACAAGAGATGGATACTTTGTCGAACAAACGAATGACAGGCGGTGCAACGAGCAGCTGTGTTGTGCGTCTGACCCACGTGGCGGCGCGCCGCACTGCGCGTCGCCTTCGAGGTGGAAGGACGTGCTTTGCGTCAAATGTGCCACCGAAAACGGCGATTGCGTGTGTTGGGAGGAGAGGCGAAGCCTTCTTCTGCCGTGCGGCTACTGTATAAGGACGCCAACGGCCATACCATGTTGAATACACCGGTTCTCGTCCGATCACCGAAGTTAAGCAACATCGGGCCCGGTTAGTACTTGGATGGGTGACCGCCTGGGAACACCGGGTGCTGTTGGCTCCCTCTCTTCTTTTAAATTTTATGTCACTACACCTGCCAGCCCTCTTTTCATGAAAAACTCTCAGGTGCGACAAAGATGCTTCCACAAGCATTTTAAACTACTGTATTAAACGTAAGATGCGAAATTACAGTAATGAACTCAGTTTGAACAAGAATGCGCGGAGGAAGAGTGCTAGGATCTCGTTGAAAATAACGAAACACTGCGAATCGACAGATGTGCTCTTGAAACGCGTCAGAGAGTACTGTTTTGTAGGAGCGCTAAATTCCAAAAACTAACTACATTAAAGAAAGACCTGTTCCCGTCCGACCACCGAAGAAAAGCAACAACGTCAGTATTCGGATCGGCGACCGCCTGGGAACTCTGGCTGTCTTCATTTCTTGCTTTCTTGTCACTACTCCTGCCAGCCCTTTTTTCATGCTACCTTTCTCATGTGACAAAGATGCTTCCATACTGATTTTAAACTATCGTAAGATACGATATTAAGGAACTCAGTTTGAAAAGAGTGCGCCAAGTAAGACTTCCAAAGAGTCTCTGGAATAATAAAAACAGTATGAAGTGACAGAAATGTTGTGAAAAACGTCAGGGCATATTGTTTTGTAGCAGTGCACAAGGGCAACTTTGTAAACAAAAATTTACCTTTCGTCGCTACAAGAGATGTATACTTTGCCGAAAAGCCTGTGTCTTGTGTGCATGTTTTCGCACCTTTCCACGGCACAGCGCAGCACAGAGCGGCACTGGTAGCTCCGAACGCCCGCACACGGCGCCTCGGACTCGCCGGTTCGGGCCGCGCCCATCTCGCAGATGCTTCTCGTACTTGTGCTGTCATATGGACCGCGACCCGAGCGGCAGCGAGCGGCAGTCGAGCAAAGTCGGGACAAGTCGGGACGGAAGGGGACAGCCGAGAATGAACCGTGCAAATTACGCAAATATCTGGAAGCGCGACGAGTGTCAGGCAGGTGAGAACGCTTCCCTCTGTCTTCATTTCTTGCTATCTTGTCACTACCCCTGCCAGCCCTTTTTTCATGCTACCTTTCTCATGTGACAAAGATGCTTCCATACTGATTTTAAACTATCGTAAGATACGATATTAAGGAACTCAGTTTGAAAAGAGTGCGCCAAGGAAGACTTCCAAAGAGTCTCTGGAAATAACAAAACAGTATGAAGTGACAGAAATGTTGTGAAATACGTCAGGGCATATTGTTTTGTAGCAGTGCACAACGGCAAATTTGTAAACAAAAATTTACCTTCCATCGCTACAAGAGATGGATACTTTGTCGAACAAACGAATGACAGGCGGTGCAACGAGCAGCTGTGTTGTGCGTCTGACCCACGTGGCGGCGCGCCGCACTGCGCGTCGCCTTCGAGGTGGAAGGACGTGCTTTGCGTCAAATGTGCCACCGAAAACGGCGATTGCGTGTGTTGGGAGGAGAGGCGAAGCCTTCTTCTGCCGTGCGGC
Source organism: Schistocerca gregaria (assembly GCF_023897955.1). NCBI lineage: Eukaryota > Metazoa > Arthropoda > Insecta > Orthoptera > Acrididae > Schistocerca > Schistocerca gregaria. The sequence continues at coordinate 551,721 of NW_026061814.1, read as the reverse complement.
TACTGTATAAGGACGCCAACGGCCATACCATGTTGAATACACCGGTTCTCGTCCGATCACCGAAGTTAAGCAACATCGGGCCCGGTTAGTACTTGGATGGGTGACCGCCTGGGAACACCGGGTGCTGTTGGCTCCCTCTCTTCTTTTAAATTTTATGTCACTACACCTGCCAGCCCTCTTTTCATGAAAAACTCTCAGGTGCGACAAAGATGCTTCCACAAGCATTTTAAACTACTGTATTAAACGTAAGATGCGAAATTACAGTAATGAACTCAGTTTGAACAAGAATGCGCGGAGGAAGAGTGCTAGGATCTCGTTGAAAATAACGAAACACTGCGAATCGACAGATGTGCTCTTGAAACGCGTCAGAGAGTACTGTTTTGTAGGAGCGCTAAATTCCAAAAACTAACTACATTAAAGAAAGACCTGTTCCCGTCCGACCACCGAAGAAAAGCAACAACGTCAGTATTCGGATCGGCGACCGCCTGGGAACTCTGGCTGTCTTCATTTCTTGCTTTCTTGTCACTACTCCTGCCAGCCCTTTTTTCATGCTACCTTTCTCATGTGACAAAGATGCTTCCATACTGATTTTAAACTATCGTAAGATACGATATTAAGGAACTCAGTTTGAAAAGAGTGCGCCAAGTAAGACTTCCAAAGAGTCTCTAGAATAATAAAAACAGTATGAAGTGACAGAAATGTTGTGAAAAACGTCAGGGCATATTGTTTTGTAGCAGTGCACAAGGGCAACTTTGTAAACAAAAATTTACCTTTCGTCGCTACAAGAGATGTATACTTTGCCGAAAAGCCTGTGTCTTGTGTGCATGTTTTCGCACCTTTCCACGGCACAGCGCAGCACAGAGCGGCACTGGTAGCTCCGAACGCCCGCACACGGCGCCTCGGACTCGCCGGTTCGGGCCGCGCCCATCTCGCAGATGCTTCTCGTACTTGTGCTGTCATATGGACCGCGACCCGAGCGGCAGCGAGCGGCAGTCGAGCAAAGTCGGGACAAGTCGGGACGGAAGGGGACAGCCGAGAATGAACCGTGCAAATTACGCAAATATCTGGAAGCGCGACGAGTGTCAGGCAGGTGAGAACGCTTCCCTCTGTCTTCATTTCTTGCTATCTTGTCACTACCCCTGCCAGCCCTTTTTTCATGCTACCTTTCTCATGTGACAAAGATGCTTCCATACTGATTTTAAACTATCGTAAGATACGATATTAAGGAACTCAGTTTGAAAAGAGTGCGCCAAGGAAGACTTCCAAAGAGTCTCTGGAAATAACAAAACAGTATGAAGTGACAGAAATGTTGTGAAATACGTCAGGGCATATTGTTTTGTAGCAGTGCACAACGGCAAATTTGTAAACAAAAATTTACCTTCCATCGCTACAAGAGATGGATACTTTGTCGGTCGAACAAACGAATGACAGGCGGTGCAACGAGCAGCTGTGTTGTGCGTCTGACCCACGTGGCGGCGCGCCGCACTGCGCGTCGCCTTCGAGGTGGAAGGACGTGCTTTGCGTCAAATGTGCCACCGAAAACGGCGATTGCGTGTGTTGGGAGGAGAGGCGAAGCCTTCTTCTGCCGTGCGGCTACTGTATAAGGACGCCAACGGCCATACCATGTTGAATACACCGGTTCTCGTCCGATCACCGAGTTTAAGCAACATCGGGCCCGGTTAGTACTTGGATGGGTGACCGCCTGGGAACACCGGGTGCTGTTGGCTCCCTCTCTTCTTTTAAATTTTATGTCACTACACCTGCCAGCCCTCTTTTCATGAAAAACTCAGTGCGACAAAGATGCTTCCACAAGCATTTTAAATTACTGTATTAAACGTAAGATGCGAAATTACAGTAATGAACTCAGTTTGAACAAGAATGCGCGGAGGAAGAGTGCTAGGATCTCGTTGAAAATAACGAAACACTGCGAATCGACAGATGTGCTCTTGAAACGCGTCAGAGAGTACTGTTTTGTAGGAGCGCTAAATTCCAAAAACTAACTACATTAAAGAAAGACCTGTTCCCGTCCGACCACCGAAGAAAAGCAACAACGTCAGTATTCGGATCGGCGACCGCCTGGGAACTCTGGCTGTCTTCATTTCTTGCTTTCTTGTCACTACTCCTGCCAGCCCTTTTTTCATGCTACCTTTCTCATGTGACAAAGATGCTTCCATACTGATTTTAAACTATCGTAAGATACGATATTAAGGAACTCAGTTTGAAAAGAGTGCGCCAAGTAAGACTTCCAAAGAGTCTCTGGAATAATAATAACAGTATGAAGTGACAGAAATGTTGTGAAAAACGTCAGGGCATATTGTTTTGTAGCAGTGCACAAGGGCAACTTTGTAAACAAAAATTTACCTTTCGTCGCTACAAGAGATGTATACTTTGCCGAAAAGCCTGTGTCTTGTGTGCATGTTTTCGCACCTTTCCACGGCACAGCGCAGCACAGAGCGGCACTGGTAGCTCCGAACGCCCGCACACGGCGCCTCGGACTCGCCGGTTCGGGCCGCGCCCATCTCGCAGATGCTTCTCGTACTTGTGCTGTCATATGGACCGCGACCCGAGCGGCAGCGAGCGGCAGTCGAGCAAAGTCGGGACAAGTCGGGACGGAAGGGGACAGCCGAGAATGAACCGTGCAAATTACGCAAATATCTGGAAGCGCGACGAGTGTCAGGCAGGTGAGAACGCTTCCCTCTGTCTTCATTTCTTGCTATCTTGTCACTACCCCTGCCAGCCCTTTTTTCATGCTACCTTTCTCATGTGACAAAGATGCTTCCATACTGATTTTAAACTATCGTAAGATACGATATTAAGGGAACTCAGTTTGAAAAGAGTGCGCCAAGGAAGACTTCCAAAGAGTCTCTGGAAATAACAAAACAGTATGAAGTGACAGAAATGTTGTGAAATACGTCAGGGCATATTGTTTTGTAGCAGTGCACAACGGCAAATTTGTAAACAAAAATTTACCTTCCATCGCTACAAGAGATGGATACTTTGTCGAACAAACGAATGACAGGCGGTGCAACGAGCAGCTGTGTTGTGCGTCTGACCCACGTGGCGGCGCGCCGCACTGCGCGTCGCCTTCGAGGTGGAAGGACGTGCTTTGCGTCAAATGTGCCACCGAAAAACGGCGATTGCGTGTGTTGGGAGGAGAGGCGAAGCCTTCTTCTGCCGTGCGGCTACTGTATAAGGACGCCAACGGCCATACCATGTTGAATACACCGGTTCTCGTCCGATCACCGAAGTTAAGCAACATCGGGCCCGGTTAGTACTTGGATGGGTGACCGCCTGGGAACACCGGGTGCTGTTGGCTCCCTCTCTTCTTTTAAATTTTATGTCACTACACCTGCCAGCCCTCTTTTCATGAAAAACTCTCAGGTGCGACAAAGATGCTTCCACAAGCATTTTAAACTACTGTATTAAACGTAAGATGCGAAATTACAGTAATGAACTCAGTTTGAACAAGAATGCGCGGAGGAAGAGTGCTAGGATCTCGTTGAAAATAACGAAACACTGCGAATCGACAGATGTGCTCTTGAAACGCGTCAGAGAGTACTGTTTTGTAGGAGCGCTAAATTCCAAAAACTAACTACATTAAAGAAAGACCTGTTCCCGTCCGACCACCGAAGAAAAGCAACAACGTCAGTATTCGGATCGGCGACCGCCTGGGAACTCTGGCTGTCTTCATTTCTTGCTTTCTTGTCACTACTCCTGCCAGCCCTTTTTTCATGCTACCTTTCTCATGTGACAAAGATGCTTCCATACTGATTTTAAACTATCGTAAGATACGATATTAAGGAACTCAGTTTGAAAAGAGTGCGCCAAGTAAGACTTCCAAAGAGTCTCTGGAATAATAAAAACAGTATGAAGTGACAGAAATGTTGTGAAAAACGTCAGGGCATATTGTTTTGTAGCAGTGCACAAGGGCAACTTTGTAAACAAAAATTTACCTTTCGTCGCTACAAGAGATGTATACTTTGCCGAAAAGCCTGTGTCTTGTGTGCATGTTTTCGCACCTTTCCACGGCACAGCGCAGCACAGAGCGGCACTGGTAGCTCCGAACGCCCGCACACGGCGCCTCGGACTCGCCGGTTCGGGCCGCGCCCATCTCGCAGATGCTTCTCGTACTTGTGCTGTCATATGGACCGCGACCCGAGCGGCAGCGAGCGGCAGTCGAGCAAAGTCGGGACAAGTCGGGACGGAAGGGGACAGCCGAGAATGAACCGTGCAAATTACGCAAATATCTGGAAGCGCGACGAGTGTCAGGCAGGTGAGAACGCTTCCCTCTGTCTTCATTTCTTGCTATCTTGTCACTACCCCTGCCAGCCCTTTTTTCATGCTACCTTTCTCATGTGACAAAGATGCTTCCATACTGATTTTAAACTATCGTAAGATACGATATTAAGGAACTCAGTTTGAAAAGAGTGCGCCAAGGAAGACTTCCAAAGAGTCTCTGGAAATAACAAAACAGTATGAAGTGACAGAAATGTTGTGAAATACGTCAGGGCATATTGTTTTGTAGCAGTGCACAACGGCAAATTTGTAAACAAAAATTTACCTTCCATCGCTACAAGAGATGGATACTTTGTCGAACAAACGAATGACAGGCGGTGCAACGAGCAGCTGTGTTGTGCGTCTGACCCACGTGGCGGCGCGCCGCACTGCGCGTCGCCTTCGAGGTGGAAGGACGTGCTTTGCGTCAAATGTGCCACCGAAAACGGCGATTGCGTGTGTTGGGAGGAGAGGCGAAGCCTTCTTCTGCCGTGCGGCTACTGTATAAGGACGCCAACGGCCATACCATGTTGAATACACCGGTTCTCGTCCGATCACCGAAGTTAAGCAACATCGGGCCCGGTTAGTACTTGGATGGGTGACCGCCTGGGAACACCGGGTGCTGTTGGCTCCCTCTCTTCTTTTAAATTTTATGTCACTACACCTGCCAGCCCTCTTTTCATGAAAAACTCTCAGGTGCGACAAAGATGCTTCCACAAGCATTTTAAACTACTGTATTAAACGTAAGATGCGAAATTACAGTAATGAACTCAGTTTGAACAAGAATGCGCGGAGGAAGAGTGCTAGGATCTCGTTGAAAATAACGAAACACTGCGAATCGACAGATGTGCTCTTGAAACGCGTCAGAGAGTACTGTTTTGTAGGAGCGCTAAATTCCAAAAACTAACTACATTAAAGAAAGACCTGTTCCCGTCCGACCACCGAAGAAAAGCAACAACGTCAGTATTCGGATCGGCGACCGCCTGGGAACTCTGGCTGTCTTCATTTCTTGCTTTCTTGTCACTACTCCTGCCAGCCCTTTTTTCATGCTACCTTTCTCATGTGACAAAGATGCTTCCATACTGATTTTAAACTATCGTAAGATACGATATTAAGGAACTCAGTTTGAAAAGAGTGCGCCAAGTAAGACTTCCAAAGAGTCTCTGGAATAATAAAAACAGTATGAAGTGACAGAAATGTTGTGAAAAACGTCAGGGCATATTGTTTTGTAGCAGTGCACAAGGGCAACTTTGTAAACAAAAATTTACCTTTCGTCGCTACAAGAGATGTATACTTTGCCGAAAAGCCTGTGTCTTGTGTGCATGTTTTCGCACCTTTCCACGGCACAGCGCAGCACAGAGCGGCACTGGTAGCTCCGAACGCCCGCACACGGCGCCTCGGACTCGCCGGTTCGGGCCGCGCCCATCTCGCAGATGCTTCTCGTACTTGTGCTGTCATATGGACCGCGACCCGAGCGGCAGCGAGCGGCAGTCGAGCAAAGTCGGGACAAGTCGGGACGGAAGGGGACAGCCGAGAATGAACCGTGCAAATTACGCAAATATCTGGAAGCGCGACGAGTGTCAGGCAGGTGAGAACGCTTCCCTCTGTCTTCATTTCTTGCTATCTTGTCACTACCCCTGCCAGCCCTTTTTTCATGCTACCTTTCTCATGTGACAAAGATGCTTCCATACTGATTTTAAACTATCGTAAGATACGATATTAAGGAACTCAGTTTGAAAAGAGTGCGCCAAGGAAGACTTCCAAAGAGTCTCTGGAAATAACAAAACAGTATGAAGTGACAGAAATGTTGTGAAATACGTCAGGGCATATTGTTTTGTAGCAGTGCACAACGGCAAATTTGTAAACAAAAATTTACCTTCCATCGCTACAAGAGATGGATACTTTGTCGAACAAACGAATGACAGGCGGTGCAACGAGCAGCTGTGTTGTGCGTCTGACCCACGTGGCGGCGCGCCGCACTGCGCGTCGCCTTCGAGGTGGAAGGACGTGCTTTGCGTCAAATGTGCCACCGAAAACGGCGATTGCGTGTGTTGGGAGGAGAGGCGAAGCCTTCTTCTGCCGTGCGGCTACTGTATAAGGACGCCAACGGCCATACCATGTTGAATACACCGGTTCTCGTCCGATCACCGAAGTTAAGCAACATCGGGCCCGGTTAGTACTTGGATGGGTGACCGCCTGGGAACACCGGGTGCTGTTGGCTCCCTCTCTTCTTTTAAATTTTATGTCACTACACCTGCCAGCCCTCTTTTCATGAAAAACTCTCAGGTGCGACAAAGATGCTTCCACAAGCATTTTAAACTACTGTATTAAACGTAAGATGCGAAATTACAGTAATGAACTCAGTTTGAACAAGAATGCGCGGAGGAAGAGTGCTAGGATCTCGTTGAAAATAACGAAACACTGCGAATCGACAGATGTGCTCTTGAAACGCGTCAGAGAGTACTGTTTTGTAGGAGCGCTAAATTCCAAAAACTAACTACATTAAAGAAAGACCTGTTCCCGTCCGACCACCGAAGAAAAGCAACAACGTCAGTATTCGGATCGGCGACCGCCTGGGAACTCTGGCTGTCTTCATTTCTTGCTTTCTTGTCACTACTCCTGCCAGCCCTTTTTTCATGCTACCTTTCTCATGTGACAAAGATGCTTCCATACTGATTTTAAACTATCGTAAGATACGATATTAAGGAACTCAGTTTGAAAAGAGTGCGCCAAGTAAGACTTCCAAAGAGTCTCTGGAATAATAAAAACAGTATGAAGTGACAGAAATGTTGTGAAAAACGTCAGGGCATATTGTTTTGTAGCAGTGCACAAGGGCAACTTTGTAAACAAAAATTTACCTTTCGTCGCTACAAGAGATGTATACTTTGCCGAAAAGCCTGTGTCTTGTGTGCATGTTTTCGCACCTTTCCACGGCACAGCGCAGCACAGAGCGGCACTGGTAGCTCCGAACGCCCGCACACGGCGCCTCGGACTCGCCGGTTCGGGCCGCGCCCATCTCGCAGATGCTTCTCGTACTTGTGCTGTCATATGGACCGCGACCCGAGCGGCAGCGAGCGGCAGTCGAGCAAAGTCGGGACAAGTCGGGACGGAAGGGGACAGCCGAGAATGAACCGTGCAAATTACGCAAATATCTGGAAGCGCGACGAGTGTCAGGCAGGTGAGAACGCTTCCCTCTGTCTTCATTTCTTGCTATCTTGTCACTACCCCTGCCAGCCCTTTTTTCATGCTACCTTTCTCATGTGACAAAGATGCTTCCATACTGATTTTAAACTATCGTAAGATACGATATTAAGGAACTCAGTTTGAAAAGAGTGCGCCAAGGAAGACTTCCAAAGAGTCTCTGGAAATAACAAAACAGTATGAAGTGACAGAAATGTTGTGAAATACGTCAGGGCATATTGTTTTGTAGCAGTGCACAACGGCAAATTTGTAAACAAAAATTTACCTTCCATCGCTACAAGAGATGGATACTTTGTCGAACAAACGAATGACAGGCGGTGCAACGAGCAGCTGTGTTGTGCGTCTGACCCACGTGGCGGCGCGCCGCACTGCGCGTCGCCTTCGAGGTGGAAGGACGTGCTTTGCGTCAAATGTGCCACCGAAAACGGCGATTGCGTGTGTTGGGAGGAGAGGCGAAGCCTTCTTCTGCCGTGCGGCTACTGTATAAGGACGCCAACGGCCATACCATGTTGAATACACCGGTTCTCGTCCGATCACCGAAGTTAAGCAACATCGGGCCCGGTTAGTACTTGGATGGGTGACCGCCTGGGAACACCGGGTGCTGTTGGCTCCCTCTCTTCTTTTAAATTTTATGTCACTACACCTGCCAGCCCTCTTTTCATGAAAAACTCTCAGGTGCGACAAAGATGCTTCCACAAGCATTTTAAACTACTGTATTAAACGTAAGATGCGAAATTACAGTAATGAACTCAGTTTGAACAAGAATGCGCGGAGGAAGAGTGCTAGGATCTCGTTGAAAATAACGAAACACTGCGAATCGACAGATGTGCTCTTGAAACGCGTCAGAGAGTACTGTTTTGTAGGAGCGCTAAATTCCAAAAACTAACTACATTAAAGAAAGACCTGTTCCCGTCCGACCACCGAAGAAAAGCAACAACGTCAGTATTCGGATCGGCGACCGCCTGGGAACTCTGGCTGTCTTCATTTCTTGCTTTCTTGTCACTACTCCTGCCAGCCCTTTTTTCATGCTACCTTTCTCATGTGACAAAGATGCTTCCATACTGATTTTAAACTATCGTAAGATACGATATTAAGGAACTCAGTTTGAAAAGAGTGCGCCAAGTAAGACTTCCAAAGAGTCTCTGGAATAATAAAAACAGTATGAAGTGACAGAAATGTTGTGAAAAACGTCAGGGCATATTGTTTTGTAGCAGTGCACAAGGGCAACTTTGTAAACAAAAATTTACCTTTCGTCGCTACAAGAGATGTATACTTTGCCGAAAAGCCTGTGTCTTGTGTGCATGTTTTCGCACCTTTCCACGGCACAGCGCAGCACAGAGCGGCACTGGTAGCTCCGAACGCCCGCACACGGCGCCTCGGACTCGCCGGTTCGGGCCGCGCCCATCTCGCAGATGCTTCTCGTACTTGTGCTGTCATATGGACCGCGACCCGAGCGGCAGCGAGCGGCAGTCGAGCAAAGTCGGGACAAGTCGGGACGGAAGGGGACAGCCGAGAATGAACCGTGCAAATTACGCAAATATCTGGAAGCGCGACGAGTGTCAGGCAGGTGAGAACGCTTCCCTCTGTCTTCATTTCTTGCTATCTTGTCACTACCCCTGCCAGCCCTTTTTTCATGCTACCTTTCTCATGTGACAAAGATGCTTCCATACTGATTTTAAACTATCGTAAGATACGATATTAAGGAACTCAGTTTGAAAAGAGTGCGCCAAGGAAGACTTCCAAAGAGTCTCTGGAAATAACAAAACAGTATGAAGTGACAGAAATGTTGTGAAATACGTCAGGGCATATTGTTTTGTAGCAGTGCACAACGGCAAATTTGTAAACAAAAATTTACCTTCCATCGCTACAAGAGATGGATACTTTGTCGAACAAACGAATGACAGGCGGTGCAACGAGCAGCTGTGTTGTGCGTCTGACCCACGTGGCGGCGCGCCGCACTGCGCGTCGCCTTCGAGGTGGAAGGACGTGCTTTGCGTCAAATGTGCCACCGAAAACGGCGATTGCGTGTGTTGGGAGGAGAGGCGAAGCCTTCTTCTGCCGTGCGGCTACTGTATAAGGACGCCAACGGCCATACCATGTTGAATACACCGGTTCTCGTCCGATCACCGAAGTTAAGCAACATCGGGCCCGGTTAGTACTTGGATGGGTGACCGCCTGGGAACACCGGGTGCTTTTGGCTCCCTCTCTTCTTTTAAATTTTATGTCACTACACCTGCCAGCCCTCTTTTCATGAAAAACTCTCAGGTGCGACAAAGATGCTTCCACAAGCATTTTAAACTACTGTATTAAACGTAAGATGCGAAATTACAGTAATGAACTCAGTTTGAACAAGAATGCGCGGAGGAAGAGTGCTAGGATCTCGTTGAAAATAACGAAACACTGCGAATCGACAGATGTGCTCTTGAAACGCGTCAGAGAGTACTGTTTTGTAGGAGCGCTAAATTCCAAAAACTAACTACATTAAAGAAAGACCTGTTCCCGTCCGACCACCGAAGAAAAGCAACAACGTCAGTATTCGGATCGGCGACCGCCTGGGAACTCTGGCTGTCTTCATTTCTTGCTTTCTTGTCACTACTCCTGCCAGCCCTTTTTTCATGCTACCTTTCTCATGTGACAAAGATGCTTCCATACTGATTTTAAACTATCGTAAGATACGATATTAAGGAACTCAGTTTGAAAAGAGTGCGCCAAGTAAGACTTCCAAAGAGTCTCTGGAATAATAAAAACAGTATGAAGTGACAGAAATGTTGTGAAAAACGTCAGGGCATATTGTTTTGTAGCAGTGCACAAGGGCAAATTTGTAAACAAAAATTTACCTTTCGTCGCTACAAGAGATGTATACTTTGCCGAAAAGCCTGTGTCTTGTGTGCATGTTTTCGCACCTTTCCACGGCACAGCGCAGCACAGAGCGGCACTGGTAGCTCCGAACGCCCGCACACGGCGCCTCGGACTCGCCGGTTCGGGCCGCGCCCATCTCGCAGATGCTTCTCGTACTTGTGCTGTCATATGGACCGCGACCCGAGCGGCAGCGAGCGGCAGTCGAGCAAAGTCGGGACAAGTCGGGACGGAAGGGGACAGCCGAGAATGAACCGTGCAAATTACGCAAATATCTGGAAGCGCGACGAGTGTCAGGCAGGTGAGAACGCTTCCCTCTGTCTTCATTTCTTGCTATCTTGTCACTACCCCTGCCAGCCCTTTTTTCATGCTACCTTTCTCATGTGACAAAGATGCTTCCATACTGATTTTAAACTATCGTAAGATACGATATTAAGGAACTCAGTTTGAAAAGAGTGCGCCAAGGAAGACTTCCAAAGAGTCTCTGGAAATAACAAAACAGTATGAAGTGACAGAAATGTTGTGAAATACGTCAGGGCATATTGTTTTGTAGCAGTGCACAACGGCAAATTTGTAAACAAAAATTTACCTTCCATCGCTACAAGAGATGGATACTTTGTCGAACAAACGAATGACAGGCGGTGCAACGAGCAGCTGTGTTGTGCGTCTGACCCACGTGGCGGCGCGCCGCACTGCGCGTCGCCTTCGAGGTGGAAGGACGTGCTTTGCGTCAAATGTGCCACCGAAAACGGCGATTGCGTGTGTTGGGAGGAGAGGCGAAGCCTTCTTCTGCCGTGCGGCTACTGTATAAGGACGCCAACGGCCATACCATGTTGAATACACCGGTTCTCGTCCGATCACCGAAGTTAAGCAACATCGGGCCCGGTTAGTACTTGGATGGGTGACCGCCTGGGAACACCGGGTGCTGTTGGCTCCCTCTCTTCTTTTAAATTTTATGTCACTACACCTGCCAGCCCTCTTTTCATGAAAAACTCTCAGGTGCGACAAAGATGCTTCCACAAGCATTTTAAACTACTGTATTAAACGTAAGATGCGAAATTACAGTAATGAACTCAGTTTGAACAAGAATGCGCGGAGGAAGAGTGCTAGGATCTCGTTGAAAATAACGAAACACTGCGAATCGACAGATGTGCTCTTGAAACGCGTCAGAGAGTACTGTTTTGTAGGAGCGCTAAATTCCAAAAACTAACTACATTAAAGAAAGACCTGTTCCCGTCCGACCACCGAAGAAAAGCAACAACGTCAGTATTCGGATCGGCGACCGCCTGGGAACTCTGGCTGTCTTCATTTCTTGCTTTCTTGTCACTACTCCTGCCAGCCCTTTTTTCATGCGACCTTTCTCATGTGACAAAGATGCTTCCATACTGATTTTAAACTATCGTAAGATACGATATTAAGGAACTCAGTTTGAAAAGAGTGCGCCAAGTAAGACTTCCAAAGAGTCTCTGGAATAATAAAAACAGTATGAAGTGACAGAAATGTTGTGAAAAACGTCAGGGCATATTGTTTTGTAGCAGTGCACAAGGGCAAATTTGTAAACAAAAATTTACCTTTCGTCGCTACAAGAGATGTATACTTTGCCGAAAAGCCTGTGTCTTGTGTGCATGTTTTCGCACCTTTCCACGGCACAGCGCAGCACAGAGCGGCACTGGTAGCTCCGAACGCCCGCACACGGCGCCTCGGACTCGCCGGTTCGGGCCGCGCCCATCTCGCAGATGCTTCTCGTACTTGTGCTGTCATATGGACCGCGACCCGAGCGGCAGCGAGCGGCAGTCGAGCAAAGTCGGGACAAGTCGGGACGGAAGGGGACAGCCGAGAATGAACCGTGCAAATTACGCAAATATCTGGAAGCGCGACGAGTGTCAGGCAGGTGAGAACGCTTCCCTCTGTCTTCATTTCTTGCTATCTTGTCACTACCCCTGCCAGCCCTTTTTTCATGCTACCTTTCTCATGTGACAAAGATGCTTCCATACTGATTTTAAACTATCGTAAGATACGATATTAAGGAACTCAGTTTGAAAAGAGTGCGCCAAGGAAGACTTCCAAAGAGTCTCTGGAAATAACAAAACAGTATGAAGTGACAGAAATGTTGTGAAATACGTCAGGGCATATTGTTTTGTAGCAGTGCACAACGGCAAATTTGTAAACAAAAATTTACCTTCCATCGCTACAAGAGATGGATACTTTGTCGAACAAACGAATGACAGGCGGTGCAACGAGCAGCTGTGTTGTGCGTCTGACCCACGTGGCGGCGCGCCGCACTGCGCGTCGCCTTCGAGGTGGAAGGACGTGCTTTGCGTCAAATGTGCCACCGAAAACGGCGATTGCGTGTGTTGGGAGGAGAGGCGAAGCCTTCTTCTGCCGTGCGGCTACTGTATAAGGACGCCAACGGCCATACCATGTTGAATACACCGGTTCTCGTCCGATCACCGAAGTTAAGCAACATCGGGCCCGGTTAGTACTTGGATGGGTGACCGCCTGGGAACACCGGGTGCTGTTGGCTCCCTCTCTTCTTTTAAATTTTATGTCACTACACCTGCCAGCCCTCTTTTCATGAAAAACTCTCAGGTGCGACAAAGATGCTTCCACAAGCATTTTAAACTACTGTATTAAACGTAAGATGCGAAATTACAGTAATGAACTCAGTTTGAACAAGAATGCGCGGAGGAAGAGTGCTAGGATCTCGTTGAAAATAACGAAACACTGCGAATCGACAGATGTGCTCTTGAAACGCGTCAGAGAGTACTGTTTTGTAGGAGCGCTAAATTCCAAAAACTAACTACATTAAAGAAAGACCTGTTCCCGTCCGACCACCGAAGAAAAGCAACAACGTCAGTATTCGGATCGGCGACCGCCTGGGAACTCTGGCTGTCTTCATTTCTTGCTTTCTTGTCACTACTCCTGCCAGCCCTTTTTTCATGCTACCTTTCTCATGTGACAAAGATGCTTCCATACTGATTTTAAACTATCGTAAGATACGATATTAAGGAACTCAGTTTGAAAAGAGTGCGCCAAGTAAGACTTCCAAAGAGTCTCTGGAATAATAAAAACAGTATGAAGTGACAGAAATGTTGTGAAAAACGTCAGGGCATATTGTTTTGTAGCAGTGCACAAGGGCAAATTTGTAAACAAAAATTTACCTTTCGTCGCTACAAGAGATGTATACTTTGCCGAAAAGCCTGTGTCTTGTGTGCATGTTTTCGCACCTTTCCACGGCACAGCGCAGCACAGAGCGGCACTGGTAGCTCCGAACGCCCGCACACGGCGCCTCGGACTCGCCGGTTCGGGCCGCGCCCATCTCGCAGATGCTTCTCGTACTTGTGCTGTCATATGGACCGCGACCCGAGCGGCAGCGAGCGGCAGTCGAGCAAAGTCGGGACAAGTCGGGACGGAAGGGGACAGCCGAGAATGAACCGTGCAAATTACGCAAATATCTGGAAGCGCGACGAGTGTCAGGCAGGTGAGAACGCTTCCCTCTGTCTTCATTTCTTGCTATCTTGTCACTACCCCTGCCAGCCCTTTTTTCATGCTACCTTTCTCATGTGACAAAGATGCTTCCATACTGATTTTAAACTATCGTAAGATACGATATTAAGGAACTCAGTTTGAAAAGAGTGCGCCAAGGAAGACTTCCAAAGAGTCTCTGGAAATAACAAAACAGTATGAAGTGACAGAAATGTTGTGAAATACGTCAGGGCATATTGTTTTGTAGCAGTGCACAACGGCAAATTTGTAAACAAAAATTTACCTTCCATCGCTACAAGAGATGGATACTTTGTCGAACAAACGAATGACAGGCGGTGCAACGAGCAGCTGTGTTGTGCGTCTGACCCACGTGGCGGCGCGCCGCACTGCGCGTCGCCTTCGAGGTGGAAGGACGTGCTTTGCGTCAAATGTGCCACCGAAAACGGCGATTGCGTGTGTTGGGAGGAGAGGCGAAGCCTTCTTCTGCCGTGCGGCTACTGTATAAGGACGCCAACGGCCATACCATGTTGAATACACCGGTTCTCGTCCGATCACCGAAGTTAAGCAACATCGGGCCCGGTTAGTACTTGGATGGGTGACCGCCTGGGAACACCGGGTGCTGTTGGCTCCCTCTCTTCTTTTAAATTTTATGTCACTACACCTGCCAGCCCTCTTTTCATGAAAAACTCTCAGGTGCGACAAAGATGCTTCCACAAGCATTTTAAACTACTGTATTAAACGTAAGATGCGAAATTACAGTAATGAACTCAGTTTGAACAAGAATGCGCGGAGGAAGAGTGCTAGGATCTCGTTGAAAATAACGAAACACTGCGAATCGACAGATGTGCTCTTGAAACGCGTCAGAGAGTACTGTTTTGTAGGAGCGCTAAATTCCAAAAACTAACTACATTAAAGAAAGACCTGTTCCCGTCCGACCACCGAAGAAAAGCAACAACGTCAGTATTCGGATCGGCGACCGCCTGGGAACTCTGGCTGTCTTCATTTCTTGCTTTCTTGTCACTACTCCTGCCAGCCCTTTTTTCATGCTACCTTTCTCATGTGACAAAGATGCTTCCATACTGATTTTAAACTATCGTAAGATACGATATTAAGGAACTCAGTTTGAAAAGAGTGCGCCAAGTAAGACTTCCAAAGAGTCTCTGGAATAATAAAAACAGTATGAAGTGACAGAAATGTTGTGAAAAACGTCAGGGCATATTGTTTTGTAGCAGTGCACAAGGGCAACTTTGTAAACAAAAATTTACCTTTCGTCGCTACAAGAGATGTATACTTTGCCGAAAAGCCTGTGTCTTGTGTGCATGTTTTCGCACCTTTCCACGGCACAGCGCAGCACAGAGCGGCACTGGTAGCTCCGAACGCCCGCACACGGCGCCTCGGACTCGCCGGTTCGGGCCGCGCCCATCTCGCAGATGCTTCTCGTACTTGTGCTGTCATATGGACCGCGACCCGAGCGGCAGCGAGCGGCAGTCGAGCAAAGTCGGGACAAGTCGGGACGGAAGGGGACAGCCGAGAATGAACCGTGCAAATTACGCAAATATCTGGAAGCGCGACGAGTGTCAGGCAGGTGAGAACGCTTCCCTCTGTCTTCATTTCTTGCTATCTTGTCACTACCCCTGCCAGCCCTTTTTTCATGCTACCTTTCTCATGTGACAAAGATGCTTCCATACTGATTTTAAACTATCGTAAGATACGATATTAAGGAACTCAGTTTGAAAAGAGTGCGCCAAGGAAGACTTCCAAAGAGTCTCTGGAAATAACAAAACAGTATGAAGTGACAGAAATGTTGTGAAATACGTCAGGGCATATTGTTTTGTAGCAGTGCACAACGGCAAATTTGTAAACAAAAATTTACCTTCCATCGCTACAAGAGATGGATACTTTGTCGAACAAACGAATGACAGGCGGTGCAACGAGCAGCTGTGTTGTGCGTCTGACCCACGTGGCGGCGCGCCGCACTGCGCGTCGCCTTCGAGGTGGAAGGACGTGCTTTGCGTCAAATGTGCCACCGAAAACGGCGATTGCGTGTGTTGGGAGGAGAGGCGAAGCCTTCTTCTGCCGTGCGGCTAGTGTATAAGGACGCCAACGGCCATACCATGTTGAATACACCGGTTCTCGTCCGATCACCGAAGTTAAGCAACATCGGGCCCGGTTAGTACTTGGATGGGTGACCGCCTGGGAACACCGGGTGCTGTTGGCTCCCTCTCTTCTTTTAAATTTTATGTCACTACACCTGCCAGCCCTCTTTTCATGAAAAACTCTCAGGTGCGACAAAGATGCTTCCACAAGCATTTTAAACTACTGTATTAAACGTAAGATGCGAAATTACAGTAATGAACTCAATTTGAACAAGAATGCGCGGAGGAAGAGTGCTAGGATCTCGTTGAAAATAACGAAACACTGCGAATCGACAGATGTGCTCTTGAAACGCGTCAGAGAGTACTGTTTTGTAGGAGCGCTAAATTCCAAAAACTAACTACATTAAAGAAAGACCTGTTCCCGTCCGACCACCGAAGAAAAGCAACAACGTCAGTATTCGGATCGGCGACCGCCTGGGAACTCTGGCTGTCTTCATTTCTTGCTTTCTTGTCACTACTCCTGCCAGCCCTTTTTTCATGCTACCTTTCTCATGTGACAAAGATGCTTCCATACTGATTTTAAACTATCGTAAGATACGATATTAAGGAACTCAGTTTGAAAAGAGTGCGCCAAGTAAGACTTCCAAAGAGTCTCTGGAATAATAAAAACAGTATGAAGTGACAGAAATGTTGTGAAAAACGTCAGGGCATATTGTTTTGTAGCAGTGCACAAGGGCAACTTTGTAAACAAAAATTTACCTTTCGTCGCTACAAGAGATGTATACTTTGCCGAAAAGCCTGTGTCTTGTGTGCATGTTTTCGCACCTTTCCACGGCACAGCGCAGCACAGAGCGGCACTGGTAGCTCCGAACGCCCGCACACGGCGCCTCGGACTCGCCGGTTCGGGCCGCGCCCATCTCGCAGATGCTTCTCGTACTTGTGCTGTCATATGGACCGCGACCCGAGCGGCAGCGAGCGGCAGTCGAGCAAAGTCGGGACAAGTCGGGACGGAAGGGGACAGCCGAGAATGAACCGTGCAAATTACGCAAATATCTGGAAGCGCGACGAGTGTCAGGCAGGTGAGAACGCTTCCCTCTGTCTTCATTTCTTGCTATCTTGTCACTACCCCTGCCAGCCCTTTTTTCATGCTACCTTTCTCATGTGACAAAGATGCTTCCATACTGATTTTAAACTATCGTAAGATACGATATTAAGGAACTCAGTTTGAAAAGAGTGCGCCAAGGAAGACTTCCAAAGAGTCTCTGGAAATAACAAAACAGTATGAAGTGACAGAAATGTTGTGAAATACGTCAGGGCATATTGTTTTGTAGCAGTGCACAACGGCAAATTTGTAAACAAAAATTTACCTTCCATCGCTACAAGAGATGGATACTTTGTCGAACAAACGAATGACAGGCGGTGCAACGAGCAGCTGTGTTGTGCGTCTGACCCACGTGGCGGCGCGCCGCACTGCGCGTCGCCTTCGAGGTGGAAGGACGTGCTTTGCGTCAAATGTGCCACCGAAAACGGCGATTGCGTGTGTTGGGAGGAGAGGCGAAGCCTTCTTCTGCCGTGCGGCTACTGTATAAGGACGCCAACGGCCATACCATGTTGAATACACCGGTTCTCGTCCGATCACCGAAGTTAAGCAACATCGGGCCCGGTTAGTACTTGGATGGGTGACCGCCTGGGAACACCGGGTGCTGTTGGCTCCCTCTCTTCTTTTAAATTTTATGTCACTACACCTGCCAGCCCTCTTTTCATGAAAAACTCTCAGGTGCGACAAAGATGCTTCCACAAGCATTTTAAACTACTGTATTAAACGTAAGATGCGAAATTACAGTAATGAACTCAGTTTGAACAAGAATGCGCGGAGGAAGAGTGCTAGGATCTCGTTGAAAATAACGAAACACTGCGAATCGACAGATGTGCTCTTGAAACGCGTCAGAGAGTACTGTTTTGTAGGAGCGCTAAATTCCAAAAACTAACTACATTAAAGAAAGACCTGTTCCCGTCCGACCACCGAAGAAAAGCAACAACGTCAGTATTCGGATCGGCGACCGCCTGGGAACTCTGGCTGTCTTCATTTCTTGCTTTCTTGTCACTACTCCTGCCAGCCCTTTTTTCATGCTACCTTTCTCATGTGACAAAGATGCTTCCATACTGATTTTAAACTATCGTAAGATACGATATTAAGGAACTCAGTTTGAAAAGAGTGCGCCAAGTAAGACTTCCAAAGAGTCTCTGGAATAATAAAAACAGTATGAAGTGACAGAAATGTTGTGAAAAACGTCAGGGCATATTGTTTTGTAGCAGTGCACAAGGGCAACTTTGTAAACAAAAATTTACCTTTCGTCGCTACAAGAGATGTATACTTTGCCGAAAAGCCTGTGTCTTGTGTGCATGTTTTCGCACCTTTCCACGGCACAGCGCAGCACAGAGCGGCACTGGTAGCTCCGAACGCCCGCACACGGCGCCTCGGACTCGCCGGTTCGGGCCGCGCCCATCTCGCAGATGCTTCTCGTACTTGTGCTGTCATATGGACCGCGACCCGAGCGGCAGCGAGCGGCAGTCGAGCAAAGTCGGGACAAGTCGGGACGGAAGGGGACAGCCGAGAATGAACCGTGCAAATTACGCAAATATCTGGAAGCGCGACGAGTGTCAGGCAGGTGAGAACGCTTCCCTCTGTCTTCATTTCTTGCTATCTTGTCACTACCCCTGCCAGCCCTTTTTTCATGCTACCTTTCTCATGTGACAAAGATGCTTCCATACTGATTTTAAACTATCGTAAGATACGATATTAAGGAACTCAGTTTGAAAAGAGTGCGCCAAGGAAGACTTCCAAAGAGTCTCTGGAAATAACAAAACAGTATGAAGTGACAGAAATGTTGTGAAATACGTCAGGGCATATTGTTTTGTAGCAGTGCACAACGGCAAATTTGTAAACAAAAATTTACCTTCCATCGCTACAAGAGATGGATACTTTGTCGAACAAACGAATGACAGGCGGTGCAACGAGCAGCTGTGTTGTGCGTCTGACCCACGTGGCGGCGCGCCGCACTGCGCGTCGCCTTCGAGGTGGAAGGACGTGCTTTGCGTCAAATGTGCCACCGAAAACGGCGATTGCGTGTGTTGGGAGGAGAGGCGAAGCCTTCTTCTGCCGTGCGGCTACTGTATAAGGACGCCAACGGCCATACCATGTTGAATACACCGGTTCTCGTCCGATCACCGAAGTTAAGCAACATCGGGCCCGGTTAGTACTTGGATGGGTGACCGCCTGGGAACACCGGGTGCTGTTGGCTCCCTCTCTTCTTTTAAATTTTATGTCACTACACCTGCCAGCCCTCTTTTCATGAAAAACTCTCAGGTGCGACAAAGATGCTTCCACAAGCATTTTAAACTACTGTATTAAACGTAAGATGCGAAATTACAGTAATGAACTCAGTTTGAACAAGAATGCGCGGAGGAAGAGTGCTAGGATCTCGTTGAAAATAACGAAACACTGCGAATCGACAGATGTGCTCTTGAAACGCGTCAGAGAGTACTGTTTTGTAGGAGCGCTAAATTCCAAAAACTAACTACATTAAAGAAAGACCTGTTCCCGTCCGACCACCGAAGAAAAGCAACAACGTCAGTATTCGGATCGGCGACCGCCTGGGAACTCTGGCTGTCTTCATTTCTTGCTTTCTTGTCACTACTCCTGCCAGCCCTTTTTTCATGCTACCTTTCTCATGTGACAAAGATGCTTCCATACTGATTTTAAACTATCGTAAGATACGATATTAAGGAACTCAGTTTGAAAAGAGTGCGCCAAGTAAGACTTCCAAAGAGTCTCTGGAATAATAAAAACAGTATGAAGTGACAGAAATGTTGTGAAAAACGTCAGGGCATATTGTTTTGTAGCAGTGCACAAGGGCAACTTTGTAAACAAAAATTTACCTTTCGTCGCTACAAGAGATGTATACTTTGCCGAAAAGCCTGTGTCTTGTGTGCATGTTTTCGCACCTTTCCACGGCACAGCGCAGCACAGAGCGGCACTGGTAGCTCCGAACGCCCGCACACGGCGCCTCGGACTCGCCGGTTCGGGCCGCGCCCATCTCGCAGATGCTTCTCGTACTTGTGCTGTCATATGGACCGCGACCCGAGCGGCAGCGAGCGGCAGTCGAGCAAAGTCGGGACAAGTCGGGACGGAAGGGGACAGCCGAGAATGAACCGTGCAAATTACGCAAATATCTGGAAGCGCGACGAGTGTCAGGCAGGTGAGAACGCTTCCCTCTGTCTTCATTTCTTGCTATCTTGTCACTACCCCTGCCAGCCCTTTTTTCATGCTACCTTTCTCATGTGACAAAGATGCTTCCATACTGATTTT
Organism: Schistocerca gregaria; assembly: GCF_023897955.1. Lineage (NCBI taxonomy): Eukaryota > Metazoa > Arthropoda > Insecta > Orthoptera > Acrididae > Schistocerca > Schistocerca gregaria. The sequence continues at coordinate 531,438 of NW_026061814.1, read as the reverse complement.
AAACTATCGTAAGATACGATATTAAGGAACTCAGTTTGAAAAGAGTGCGCCAAGGAAGACTTCCAAAGAGTCTCTGGAAATAACAAAACAGTATGAAGTGACAGAAATGTTGTGAAATACGTCAGGGCATATTGTTTTGTAGCAGTGCACAACGGCAAATTTGTAAACAAAAATTTACCTTCCATCGCTACAAGAGATGGATACTTTGTCGAACAAACGAATGACAGGCGGTGCAACGAGCAGCTGTGTTGTGCGTCTGACCCACGTGGCGGCGCGCCGCACTGCGCGTCGCCTTCGAGGTGGAAGGACGTGCTTTGCGTCAAATGTGCCACCGAAAACGGCGATTGCGTGTGTTGGGAGGAGAGGCGAAGCGTTCTTCTGCCGTGCGGCTACTGTATAAGGACGCCAACGGCCATACCATGTTGAATACACCGGTTCTCGTCCGATCACCGAAGTTAAGCAACATCGGGCCCGGTTAGTACTTGGCTGTCTGCCCGCCTGGCAACACCTCGGTGCCGAGCGAGCAGTACTTCCGCGTGCGACTTGGCCGGCGGCGCCTCGCGTGTCGTCTGCTCTTCTCTGCCTAGCGGCTGTATATTTCATCACAGACTGTAAGTTATGGCAACCATTTACGATGACAGTGAAGAACGCCAAAATAACATTCAATGTGAGTTCGATCGTTCTGTAGACAAGCCCTCGGCCTTTGAAATCCACCGTTGGATTCTAGAAGATTTGTTGTTAACGCACGATGACGTTCTCGGTATCCAATTCGATACTTTTCTTAACTCTGTGTTCTTGAAGTTGAAAAATTCCGAAATGTGTGATCATGTTGTGTCTGTCAATGACGGTGTCCGAAAATTTCGTCACCTTGACGGTCGCGTAAGCAATGTTAATGTGTCGCATGCTGGCTTTGGCATTAGGCAAATTCGTGTGTTTAACCTACCATTTGAAATTCGAAATGACACAATTGCTCGCTATTTGCGGCCGTATGGCACTGTTTTGTCTGTAGTGAAGGAAAAGTGGTCCTCCGCGTACTTGTTTCAAGTAGAAAACGGAGTGAGAAGTGTGAAAATGGTTGTTAGACAGCACATTCCTTCGTTTGTTTTGGTTAACGGCCACCGCGCGTTCGTTACTTATAGTGGACAGCCACAAACATGTTCTTTTTGTGGTGGCGTTGGCCATTATAGACAGGATTGTCCTAAACGCAAACGGCCTGCCCAGCTGCCTACTTTAGGTAATTTGAATGATGCCAGCTTTGCTTCTGTGGCCGCCACGGGTTTGGGTACCGCCCCCCCCCCCCCCCCCCCCCCCCCCCCCCGCGCCCGCGCGCCGTGTAGCTGACGCTAACTTTGCTGCCACCCCGATGGCTATGGATGTGTCCACTACCGATAGTGACTCTGCTTCTGTGTCTGCTGTGTTAGATTCAATGTCTCCGGCTCCGGCTGACGGGACAACTATCGAAAATCTGGTAGTAACGAATGTTTCACAAGAGACAGTGTCCGAACCCGTGCAGCAGTCGGCGCGTGATTTAGTGTCGGAACCTGTTTCGCTGTCAGTGACAGTACCGGAACAGTCCGGTTCTTTGATTGCCCCTGTTACTGTGCCTGCCGGTTCTCCTAATTCCGCTGCTGCTGTGGAATCACAGGCATTTTTTGTAGCACCGAAACCGAGACGGGACGAACATTCGTCTCGTAGTTCAAGTCGGCAACGTGCGCGTAGTGTTGGTCGGTCGCCTCCCTCTGATAGGGGTCTTCCGCGACCCGATCGCAGTCCGTCTCCGGTTGGGCGTTCCCCCGACGCCTCCCGACCGACACGACCCGGTCGGCAGGCTTCCCAACAGCGTGCTTCCCGACGGGACCTTGCCGACGAGCGGCGTTCGTCTCAGGCTCCTGGCTCTGGGCGTCAGCCCGTGGACCAACAACAACAACGGCGCGCCTCTCCTCGCCGTCAGCTGCCTGCCGAAATCAATGTTGCTGATCAAAAACGTGACGTCGCTGTTCGGCACTTAAGGACTGTCTTAAGCCAGCCGGGCGCAGGCGACGACTCCGGGCAACCGACCGACACTGTTTCGGCTGTGTTGACACCGCAATTGCCGACCAAACGTAAGGCGGAAGACACACACCAGCGTCGCGTTTGTCCTTCTGCTACTGAACGTGTGCCGGCTTCTTCTCCTGATGTCGAGATGTCTGTCGTTGGTCCCATGTCGGTGGACTCTAGTGGAACGGATTCTGGGACCGCGCCACCCCCACACCCCCCTCCCGCCGCCCCCCAGGACTGGGCGGCGGACGTGGAGGCCAGTGACGCGACTTAGTGTGTGCAAGTGTTGTTTCCTCCTCTCGCGCACATTTGCATGATCTGTGTTTTTTTTAGCTATTTTATTGCTGCTTCTGCGGTGCCCTCGTTTGGTTTTTTGTTGGTCGTTTTCGTGTGGTCAGCTCTGTTTGCCTTTATTCACCGACCGCCGCAAGATCCTCCGTCGTTATTCGGCGTCGATGTTCTATCTGTTTTAAATGACGGGTTATGGGAGCCGTGCTCTGTTTTCAATGGGGGACGGCCTATCATGGTCGTCTTTTTTAGTGCATTGCGCCGATTGGATGCTATGGATCCGGCTGACGGGATTTCAACTCGTCTCTCTGGTGTATTTTATCCTTTTGTGGTGGTTGTCTTTTGCCGATCATTGCTGTTTTTCTCCACATGTGAGGTTTTTATCTATTGTGCTCTTTTTTTTAATTGTGTATGAATATTGAGCATTGTTCGTGGAACATTTTAACTGTTAATGTAAACAAATTGAGTGCCCAGTATAAGTTATCGGCTTTGCACACTTTTTTATGTGATTCTCACTGTCATGTCGCGTTATTACAGGAAGTTACGCGTACGGCTCTTTTGTATTTTATTGATTCCTCTGCTTTTACCGTTATTGATAATATCATGTCGGATGAACAGACTGGTACTGCCATTTTATTCCGTCCGGGTTTTGATGTCAGTGACGTTGAAATATTGCCCAATGGTCGCGCAATCGCCTGTGTTATTAATGGTGTCACTTTTGTTAATGTCTATGCCCATGCCGGTGATAAACCAGCGCGGAATCAGTTTTACAGCCATGATCTCTGTCAATTGCTCCATCGCAATACTAATGAATTAGTGCTTGGTGGCGATTTTAACGCCGTTATTGATGGTAGGGATCAGGAGCCGCGCCCTAATTGGTGTCAAGAGTTGCGCACTTTGGTTAACACTTTTCGCTTGCGGGACACGTGGCGTGTGCTCAACCCGGATAAAACACATTTTACCCACTTTTATGCCACAGGTCATAGTCGACTGGATAGAATTTATGTGTCGTTGCCGCTTGCCGCCCATGTCACAAGGGCGGAAGTATTGCCGGTTATTTTTTCTGACCATTGTGGATTTTTGTGTCAACTTGTTTTACCGCGTGCGCGACCTCCTCGGCGTCCGAATATCTGGAAGCTTAATTGCAGTCTTTTAGATGATGACGCTCTTGCGTCCCAATTTACTGCTTTGTGGCGCAAGCTCTTGCGTGACAAGGGCGACGACGGCAGTACCATCAGGTGGTGGGTGGAGGTAGCGAAGCCGGCCATCAGGCGCTTTTTAATCAATTTTAGTCGCGATGCGGCGCATTGGCGCCGGTCGACGGCGAGTTTTTACCAGTCCTGTTTAAAAGATCTAGCTCAGCGGGTCACTACGTCTCCACAGTTGCTTCCGGTTTTTAATCAGTTTAAAGCTCAACTTCTTGACGATCTTCGCCGGAAGGGGTTTGGGACGGTCACGCGCAGCCAACCTGTAGGTGCCGTTGAGGGGGAACCGCTCTCTCTCTACCACCTGAACAGGGAGCGGAGGCGGCGGGAGAGGTTGGTTATTCGTAGGTGGCTCAAACAGGATGGGACGACGACTTCCGACTGGGTGGATATTGAGCGGGAGGTCCATGATCACTTTGCTGCGCTCTTTCACCCAGTAGACGCCAACCCCGGGGCGCTCCGCGAGTTTTTGCAGGGGGTCCCACATGTTTTAACGCGACAAGACAGGGCCCATCTTAATGCAACTTTTACTTCTGAGGATCTCTTTGCGGCGGTGAAAAGTAGTCCTAGGGGCAAATCCCCTGGTATGGACGGAATCCCCGCGGAATTTTATTTAAAATTTTTCCCTCTTTTAAGCGATGTTTTAACTGTGATCATGAACGAAATCCATAACGGTGTTGACATCCCGGCGGAGTTTGCGGAAGGGCGTGTTGCACTTCTCCCTAAATCAACCGCGACGCCGCGTATAGACAGTGTTCGCCCTATAACCCTCTTGAACGCTGATTATAAGATTATGGCGCGGTGTGTTACGCACAGGATGCAGGTCGTTCTGCCCAAGGTCATCAGTGAATATCAAACTTGTGCTGTGGCCGACAGGAACATTTTCGACGCCGTCCTGGCTTATCGCGACTGCATCGGATATGTAAAGGGTCACAGGCTCCGAGCGGCTGCGATCTTGCTAGTAGACTTTAAAAACGCCTTTGATCGGATCAGCCACTCCTATCTGCGGCGAGTGATGATCGGCCTGGGTTTTGGGTCCAAACTAACGAAGATGGTGTACAATATCTTGCGTAATGCCACTTCACGGGTGGTCGTCAACGGTATTCCTGGTAGCGTCATCCCCATTGGTCGTTCTGTCCGACAGGGGTGTCCTCTGTCTATGGCGCTTTTCGCCTTGGCGTTGGACCCACTCCTACGTTGTATAGCCCGGGAGTGCCGGGGTATTCGACTTGGCGACGTTCAGCTGGTATGTCGGGCGTATGCTGATGACCTGGGGGTCTTCATTGATCATCCAGAGGATCTTGATCGCTTGCGTGGTGTTTTGGACCGTTTTGAGAGGGCGACGGGGGCTATCGTCAACCCTCGTAAGACTGTCTTGCTTCCCCTTACACCTCGATTACGCACTGTCAGCGGCGATTGGTTTTGTGTGAAGCAACAGCACACGGTGCTCGGTGTCATTCTAACTGACAACACACAGCGTATGGAAGCCCTTAATTGGCGTTCCACATTATACAAGATCCGAGCTGTTGCTAAACTCTACGCCTCTCGCAACCTGGCGCTTCGTCAGAAGGTGGCTCTCATTAACACGAATATCTTCGCCAAAGCGTGGTATCTGGCACAAGTTCTCCCAGTGCCAAAAGAATTGGAAAGGGCCATCCAACAAGCAGTTTATTGGCTGCTATGGAAGGGCGATATTTTTAAGGTCTCCCTGGCGACGTGTACTTTAAGCTTGCAGGAAGGGGGGCTAGGTTTGGTTGACTTCCGATCTAAGTGTGCGGCGCTCCTTGTGAAACGGACCACAGTGGTGATTGACAAGGGGCCGCACAGTCCGACAGCTGCCTTGTTTCGTCATTACCGCCCACCATCAGTAGTAGCCCCTGTTTCAATCAGTCACATTCCGTATGTGTTGAATTTCGTGCGCCGCTATTATGTTTACAATAGTTATCTTGTGTTTGGTGACGTCTGTACATGTAGTGTTACTGAGATAATTCGAGCTCTTAGAGGGACGCCGATTAGGAACAAATGGGAATATCGGTTGCCACAGCATGATTGGCAGCTGGTGTGGAAGAACCTTGCTACCGCCGCCGTCCCTGCCGCCGTTCATGCTACTTGGTATAAAGTGGTCAACCGGACTATCCCGACAAATGCCAATCTTTGTGCTATAAATTTGATTTCTTCGGGAGACTGTGAATTGTGTGCAGAGGAGGACACTATCGAACATCGTTTTGTGTGTGACAAATTTCGTGTGGTCTGGGACATTGCCTGTGACATGGTTCGTCTGATTAACAGGGTGGACAGGCGGCACGTGACAGCCATGGACGCCATAGTGCCTCAGTGCGCGGCTTATCCGGCCACCAAAAGGAATGCGACGTTATGGATTCTTGGACATACAGTTTACTGCATCTTTACCCTGAAAGTGACTGATGCCGTCGATTTTCTATCCTATTTGTGGACGGAACACCGTCAGGACCTTGCTCGTGCGGCTTATACTCAGACTTTTGCCAATTTTTTGCGTGTGGCCTTGGACCATGCCTATGCTAAATTGTTGATATCTACATAGGACTGCCTACCAATTTTGACTTTTATCGCGTTATCCTCCAGTGGTAATGCCAGTGCTATGAATTATGTTGCTTCGACGGGACTTTGCTTACAACGGAACTTTCTTTCTATGAATGATGGAACTAAATTTGAATGCCAATGTGTGTTATATGGAACGAACATTATCGACAACGTATCCTGTTCTCGGGTTATGTGGATGTTTTATTAGTAGGAGTTAACTTGTGCTTTATTTATCTGTTTTTCTTTGTTCTGAGGACATTTTTTTTTCATTTTTTCTCCCAAGATGACTGAGGAGACAGTGTCGAGAAGGACATTTTCCTTACTTTTACGTGTGCATGTACGTTGGATTCCTTATACTTTCTGTGGGTGGACGTTTTTCAGTTTGTGATTCTTCTCGCCATCATATCCGAAGAATATTGGCGGAGACGGTTTGATTAGATTTATTTATTTTATTTTTTTTTCTTTCCCTAGTGTGATATACACTTTCGGCAAAAACTGCGTTCTGGTGGCCATGGAAGTAGGCGACCACTTTCCGCCGTCGTTCAAGCGAGCGTTTACGGTGTGGAGACATTTTTATTTTCCTTTTAGAAGTAAAATTTGAGTGATTTTAACGTTTTTGTTCTCAAGTTTTTGGAGGAACCATTTTCTTTTGATTCGTATACAAGACACAATACCGCATCATGGTCCATGCACGCCTCCCCGAAGAAGGCATTACTAGCCGATGCGTCTACCAGTCCACCTACGAGGAGCCAACAGCACCCTTATAGATAGCATTTGAAGCTCGCCAATCAGAAGGCATTTCATGGAGAGTGTAAAGGCCGGGCTATAAGGGGAGTTGGGAGGCCCGTTGTAAAAAAAAAAAAAGAATAAAAAACATTATATGGAACAAAAAAAAAAATAAAAAAAATAAAAAAAAAGGAAAAAAAAGAAAAGAATAAAAAAAAAAAACAAAAAAACCTGGGAACACCGGGTGCTGTTGGCTACCTCTCATTTTTTCCTTTTTACGTCGCTACACCGAAAAAAAAAAAAAAAAAAAAATAAAAAAAAAGGTGCTGTTGGCTCCCTCTCTTCTTTTAAATTTTATGTCACTACACCTGCCAGCCCTCTTTTCATGAAAAACTCTCAGGTGCGACAAAGATGCTTCCACAAGCATTTTAAACTACTGTATTAAACGTAAGATGCGAAATTACAGTAATGAACTCAGTTTGAACAAGAATGCGCGGAGGAAGAGTGCTAGGATCTCGTTGAAAATAACGAAACACTGCGAATCGACAGATGTGCTCTTGAAACGCGTCAGAGAGTACTGTTTTGTAGGAGCGCTAAATTCCAAAAACTAACTACATTAAAGAAAGACCTGTTCCCGTCCGACCACCGAAGAAAAGCAACAACGTCAGTATTCGGATCGGCGACCGCCTGGGAACTCTGGCTGTCTTCATTTCTTGCTTTCTTGTCACTACTCCTGCCAGCCCTTTTTTCATGCTACCTTTCTCATGTGACAAAGATGCTTCCATACTGATTTTAAACTATCGTAAGATACGATATTAAGGAACTCAGTTTGAAAAGAGTGCGCCAAGTAAGACTTCCAAAGAGTCTCTGGAATAATAAAAACAGTATGAAGTGACAGAAATGTTGTGAAAAACGTCAGGGCATATTGTTTTGTAGCAGTGCACAAGGGCAACTTTGTAAACAAAAATTTACCTTTCGTCGCTACAAGAGATGTATACTTTGCCGAAAAGCCTGTGTCTTGTGTGCATGTTTTCGCACCTTTCCACGGCACAGCGCAGCACAGAGCGGCACTGGTAGCTCCGAACGCCCGCACACGGCGCCTCGGACTCGCCGGTTCGGGCCGCGCCCATCTCGCAGATGCTTCTCGTACTTGTGCTGTCATATGGACCGCGACCCGAGCGGCAGCGAGCGGCAGTCGAGCAAAGTCGGGACAAGTCGGGACGGAAGGGGACAGCCGAGAATGAACCGTGCAAATTACGCAAATATCTGGAAGCGCGACGAGTGTCAGGCAGGTGAGAACGCTTCCCTCTGTCTTCATTTCTTGCTATCTTGTCACTACCCCTGCCAGCCCTTTTTTCATGCTACCTTTCTCATGTGACAAAGATGCTTCCATACTGATTTTAAACTATCGTAAGATACGATATTAAGGAACTCAGTTTGAAAAGAGTGCGCCAAGGAAGACTTCCAAAGAGTCTCTGGAAATAACAAAACAGTATGAAGTGACAGAAATGTTGTGAAATACGTCAGGGCATATTGTTTTGTAGCAGTGCACAACGGCAAATTTGTAAACAAAAATTTACCTTCCATCGCTACAAGAGATGGATACTTTGTCGAACAAACGAATGACAGGCGGTGCAACGAGCAGCTGTGTTGTGCGTCTGACCCACGTGGCGGCGCGCCGCACTGCGCGTCGCCTTCGAGGTGGAAGGACGTGCTTTGCGTCAAATGTGCCACCGAAAACGGCGATTGCGTGTGTTGGGAGGAGAGGCGAAGCCTTCTTCTGCCGTGCGGCTACTGTATAAGGACGCCAACGGCCATACCATGTTGAATACACCGGTTCTCGTCCGATCACCGAAGTTAAGCAACATCGGGCCCGGTTAGTACTTGGATGGGTGACCGCCTGGGAACACCGGGTGCTGTTGGCTCCCTCTCTTCTTTTAAATTTTATGTCACTACACCTGCCAGCCCTCTTTTCATGAAAAACTCTCAGGTGCGACAAAGATGCTTCCACAAGCATTTTAAACTACTGTATTAAACGTAAGATGCGAAATTACAGTAATGAACTCAGTTTGAACAAGAATGCGCGGAGGAAGAGTGCTAGGATCTCGTTGAAAATAACGAAACACTGCGAATCGACAGATGTGCTCTTGAAACGCGTCAGAGAGTACTGTTTTGTAGGAGCGCTAAATTCCAAAAACTAACTACATTAAAGAAAGACCTGTTCCCGTCCGACCACCGAAGAAAAGCAACAACGTCAGTATTCGGATCGGCGACCGCCTGGGAACTCTGGCTGTCTTCATTTCTTGCTTTCTTGTCACTACTCCTGCCAGCCCTTTTTTCATGCTACCTTTCTCATGTGACAAAGATGCTTCCATACTGATTTTAAACTATCGTAAGATACGATATTAAGGAACTCAGTTTGAAAAGAGTGCGCCAAGTAAGACTTCCAAAGAGTCTCTGGAATAATAAAAACAGTATGAAGTGACAGAAATGTTGTGAAAAACGTCAGGGCATATTGTTTTGTAGCAGTGCACAAGGGCAAATTTGTAAACAAAAATTTACCTTTCGTCGCTACAAGAGATGTATACTTTGCCGAAAAGCCTGTGTCTTGTGTGCATGTTTTCGCACCTTTCCACGGCACAGCGCAGCACAGAGCGGCACTGGTAGCTCCGAACGCCCGCACACGGCGCCTCGGACTCGCCGGTTCGGGCCGCGCCCATCTCGCAGATGCTTCTCGTACTTGTGCTGTCATATGGACCGCGACCCGAGCGGCAGCGAGCAAAGTCGGGACAAGTCGGGACGGAAGGGGACAGCCGAGAATGAACCGTGCAAATTACGCAAATATCTGGAAGCGCGACGAGTGTCAGGCAGGTGAGAACGCTTCCCTCTGTCTTCATTTCTTGCTATCTTGTCACTACCCCTGCCAGCCCTTTTTTCATGCTACCTTTCTCATGTGACAAAGATGCTTCCATACTGATTTTAAACTATCGTAAGATACGATATTAAGGAACTCAGTTTGAAAAGAGTGCGCCAAGGAAGACTTCCAAAGAGTCTCTGGAAATAACAAAACAGTATGAAGTGACAGAAATGTTGTGAAATACGTCAGGGCATATTGTTTTGTAGCAGTGCACAACGGCAAATTTGTAAACAAAAATTTACCTTCCATCGCTACAAGAGATGGATACTTTGTCGAACAAACGAATGACAGGCGGTGCAACGAGCAGCTGTGTTGTGCGTCTGACCCACGTGGCGGCGCGCCGCACTGCGCGTCGCCTTCGAGGTGGAAGGACGTGCTTTGCGTCAAATGTGCCACCGAAAACGGCGATTGCGTGTGTTGGGAGGAGAGGCGAAGCCTTCTTCTGCCGTGCGGCTACTGTATAAGGACGCTAACGGCCATACCATGTTGAATACACCGGTTCTCGTCCGATCACCGAAGTTAAGCAACATCGGGCCCGGTTAGTACTTGGATGGGTGACCGCCTGGGAACACCGGGTGCTGTTGGCTCCCTCTCTTCTTTTAAATTTTATGTCACTACACCTGCCAGCCCTCTTTTCATGAAAAACTCTCAGGTGCGACAAAGATGCTTCCACAAGCATTTTAAACTACTGTATTAAACGTAAGATGCGAAATTACAGTAATGAACTCAGTTTGAACAAGAATGCGCGGAGGAAGAGTGCTAGGATCTCGTTGAAAATAACGAAACACTGCGAATCGACAGATGTGCTCTTGAAACGCGTCAGAGAGTACTGTTTTGTAGGAGCGCTAAATTCCAAAAACTAACTACATTAAAGAAAGACCTGTTCCCGTCCGACCACCGAAGAAAAGCAACAACGTCAGTATTCGGATCGGCGACCGCCTGGGAACTCTGGCTGTCTTCATTTCTTGCTTTCTTGTCACTACTCCTGCCAGCCCTTTTTTCATGCTACCTTTCTCATGTGACAAAGATGCTTCCATACTGATTTTAAACTATCGTAAGATACGATATTAAGGAACTCAGTTTGAAAAGAGTGCGCCAAGTAAGACTTCCAAAGAGTCTCTGGAATAATAAAAACAGTATGAAGTGACAGAAATGTTGTGAAAAACGTCAGGGCATATTGTTTTGTAGCAGTGCACAAGGGCAAATTTGTAAACAAAAATTTACCTTTCGTCGCTACAAGAGATGTATACTTTGCCGAAAAGCCTGTGTCTTGTGTGCATGTTTTCGCACCTTTCCACGGCACAGCGCAGCACAGAGCGGCACTGGTAGCTCCGAACGCCCGCACACGGCGCCTCGGACTCGCCGGTTCGGGCCGCGCCCATCTCGCAGATGCTTCTCGTACTTGTGCTGTCATATGGACCGCGACCCGAGCGGCAGCGAGCAAAGTCGGGACAAGTCGGGACGGAAGGGGACAGCCGAGAATGAACCGTGCAAATTACGCAAATATCTGGAAGCGCGACGAGTGTCAGGCAGGTGAGAACGCTTCCCTCTGTCTTCATTTCTTGCTATCTTGTCACTACCCCTGCCAGCCCTTTTTTCATGCTACCTTTCTCATGTGACAAAGATGCTTCCATACTGATTTTAAACTATCGTAAGATACGATATTAAGGAACTCAGTTTGAAAAGAGTGCGCCAAGGAAGACTTCCAAAGAGTCTCTGGAAATAACAAAACAGTATGAAGTGACAGAAATGTTGTGAAATACGTCAGGGCATATTGTTTTGTAGCAGTGCACAACGGCAAATTTGTAAACAAAAATTTACCTTCCATCGCTACAAGAGATGGATACTTTGTCGAACAAACGAATGACAGGCGGTGCAACGAGCAGCTGTGTTGTGCGTCTGACCCACGTGGCGGCGCGCCGCACTGCGCGTCGCCTTCGAGGTGGAAGGACGTGCTTTGCGTCAAATGTGCCACCGAAAACGGCGATTGCGTGTGTTGGGAGGAGAGGCGAAGCCTTCTTCTGCCGTGCGGCTACTGTATAAGGACGCTAACGGCCATACCATGTTGAATACACCGGTTCTCGTCCGATCACCGAAGTTAAGCAACATCGGGCCCGGTTAGTACTTGGATGGGTGACCGCCTGGGAACACCGGGTGCTGTTGGCTCCCTCTCTTCTTTTAAATTTTATGTCACTACACCTGCCAGCCCTCTTTTCATGAAAAACTCTCAGGTGCGACAAAGATGCTTCCACAAGCATTTTAAACTACTGTATTAAACGTAAGATGCGAAATTACAGTAATGAACTCAGTTTGAACAAGAATGCGCGGAGGAAGAGTGCTAGGATCTCGTTGAAAATAACGAAACACTGCGAATCGACAGATGTGCTCTTGAAACGCGTCAGAGAGTACTGTTTTGTAGGAGCGCTAAATTCCAAAAACTAACTACATTAAAGAAAGACCTGTTCCCGTCCGACCACCGAAGAAAAGCAACAACGTCAGTATTCGGATCGGCGACCGCCTGGGAACTCTGGCTGTCTTCATTTCTTGCTTTCTTGTCACTACTCCTGCCAGCCCTTTTTTCATGCTACCTTTCTCATGTGACAAAGATGCTTCCATACTGATTTTAAACTATCGTAAGATACGATATTAAGGAACTCAGTTTGAAAAGAGTGCGCCAAGTAAGACTTCCAAAGAGTCTCTGGAATAATAAAAACAGTATGAAGTGACAGAAATGTTGTGAAAAACGTCAGGGCATATTGTTTTGTAGCAGTGCACAAGGGCAAATTTGTAAACAAAAATTTACCTTTCGTCGCTACAAGAGATGTATACTTTGCCGAAAAGCCTGTGTCTTGTGTGCATGTTTTCGCAACTTTCCACGGCACAGCGCAGCACAGAGCGGCACTGGTAGCTCCGAACGCCCGCACACGGCGCCTCGGACTCGCCGGTTCGGGCCGCGCCCATCTCGCAGATGCTTCTCGTACTTGTGCTGTCATATGGACCGCGACCCGAGCGGCAGCGAGCGGCAGTCGAGCAAAGTCGGGACAAGTCGGGACGGAAGGGGACAGCCGAGAATGAACCGTGCAAATTACGCAAATATCTGGAAGCGCGACGAGTGTCAGGCAGGTGAGAACGCTTCCCTCTGTCTTCATTTCTTGCTATCTTGTCACTACCCCTGCCAGCCCTTTTTTCATGCTACCTTTCTCATGTGACAAAGATGCTTCCATACTGATTTTAAACTATCGTAAGATACGATATTAAGGAACTCAGTTTGAAAAGAGTGCGCCAAGGAAGACTTCCAAAGAGTCTCTGGAAATAACAAAACAGTATGAAGTGACAGAAATGTTGTGAAATACGTCAGGGCATATTGTTTTGTAGCAGTGCACAACGGCAAATTTGTAAACAAAAATTTACCTTCCATCGCTACAAGAGATGGATACTTTGTCGAACAAACGAATGACAGGCGGTGCAACGAGCAGCTGTGTTGTGCGTCTGACCCACGTGGCGGCGCGCCGCACTGCGCGTCGCCTTCGAGGTGGAAGGACGTGCTTTGCGTCAAATGTGCCACCGAAAACGGCGATTGCGTGTGTTGGGAGGAGAGGCGAAGCCTTCTTCTGCCGTGCGGCTACTGTATAAGGACGCTAACGGCCATACCATGTTGAATACACCGGTTCTCGTCCGATCACCGAAGTTAAGCAACATCGGGCCCGGTTAGTACTTGGATGGGTGACCGCCTGGGAACACCGGGTGCTGTTGGCTCCCTCTCTTCTTTTAAATTTTATGTCACTACACCTGCCAGCCCTCTTTTCATGAAAAACTCTCAGGTGCGACAAAGATGCTTCCACAAGCATTTTAAACTACTGTATTAAACGTAAGATGCGAAATTACAGTAATGAACTCAGTTTGAACAAGAATGCGCGGAGGAAGAGTGCTAGGATCTCGTTGAAAATAACGAAACACTGCGAATCGACAGATGTGCTCTTGAAACGCGTCAGAGAGTACTGTTTTGTAGGAGCGCTAAATTCCAAAAACTAACTACATTAAAGAAAGACCTGTTCCCGTCCGACCACCGAAGAAAAGCAACAACGTCAGTATTCGGATCGGCGACCGCCTGGGAACTCTGGCTGTCTTCATTTCTTGCTTTCTTGTCACTACTCCTGCCAGCCCTTTTTTCATGCTACCTTTCTCATGTGACAAAGATGCTTCCATACTGATTTTAAACTATCGTAAGATACGATATTAAGGAACTCAGTTTGAAAAGAGTGCGCCAAGTAAGACTTCCAAAGAGTCTCTGGAATAATAAAAACAGTATGAAGTGACAGAAATGTTGTGAAAAACGTCAGGGCATATTGTTTTGTAGCAGTGCACAAGGGCAAATTTGTAAACAAAAATTTACCTTTCGTCGCTACAAGAGATGTATACTTTGCCGAAAAGCCTGTGTCTTGTGTGCATGTTTTCGCACCTTTCCACGGCACAGCGCAGCACAGAGCGGCACTGGTAGCTCCGAACGCCCGCACACGGCGCCTCGGACTCGCCGGTTCGGGCCGCGCCCATCTCGCAGATGCTTCTCGTACTTGTGCTGTCATATGGACCGCGACCCGAGCGGCAGCGAGCAAAGTCGGGACAAGTCGGGACGGAAGGGGACAGCCGAGAATGAACCGTGCAAATTACGCAAATATCTGGAAGCGCGACGAGTGTCAGGCAGGTGAGAACGCTTCCCTCTGTCTTCATTTCTTGCTATCTTGTCACTACCCCTGCCAGCCCTTTTTTCATGCTACCTTTCTCATGTGACAAAGATGCTTCCATACTGATTTTAAACTATCGTAAGATACGATATTAAGGAACTCAGTTTGAAAAGAGTGCGCCAAGGAAGACTTCCAAAGAGTCTCTGGAAATAACAAAACAGTATGAAGTGACAGAAATGTTGTGAAATACGTCAGGGCATATTGTTTTGTAGCAGTGCACAACGGCAAATTTGTAAACAAAAATTTACCTTCCATCGCTACAAGAGATGGATACTTTGTCGAACAAACGAATGACAGGCGGTGCAACGAGCAGCTGTGTTGTGCGTCTGACCCACGTGGCGGCGCGCCGCACTGCGCGTCGCCTTCGAGGTGGAAGGACGTGCTTTGCGTCAAATGTGCCACCGAAAACGGCGATTGCGTGTGTTGGGAGGAGAGGCGAAGCCTTCTTCTGCCGTGCGGCTACTGTATAAGGACGCTAACGGCCATACCATGTTGAATACACCGGTTCTCGTCCGATCACCGAAGTTAAGCAACATCGGGCCCGGTTAGTACTTGGATGGGTGACCGCCTGGGAACACCGGGTGCTGTTGGCTCCCTCTCTTCTTTTAAATTTTATGTCACTACACCTGCCAGCCCTCTTTTCATGAAAAACTCTCAGGTGCGACAAAGATGCTTCCACAAGCATTTTAAACTACTGTATTAAACGTAAGATGCGAAATTACAGTAATGAACTCAGTTTGAACAAGAATGCGCGGAGGAAGAGTGCTAGGATCTCGTTGAAAATAACGAAACACTGCGAATCGACAGATGTGCTCTTGAAACGCGTCAGAGAGTACTGTTTTGTAGGAGCGCTAAATTCCAAAAACTAACTACATTAAAGAAAGACCTGTTCCCGTCCGACCACCGAAGAAAAGCAACAACGTCAGTATTCGGATCGGCGACCGCCTGGGAACTCTGGCTGTCTTCATTTCTTGCTTTCTTGTCATTACTCCTGCCAGCCCTTTTTTCATGCTACCTTTCTCATGTGACAAAGATGCTTCCATACTGATTTTAAACTATCGTAAGATACGATATTAAGGAACTCAGTTTGAAAAGAGTGCGCCAAGTAAGACTTCCAAAGAGTCTCTGGAATAATAAAAACAGTATGAAGTGACAGAAATGTTGTGAAAAACGTCAGGGCATATTGTTTTGTAGCAGTGCACAAGGGCAAATTTGTAAACAAAAATTTACCTTTCGTCGCTACAAGAGATGTATACTTTGCCGAAAAGCCTGTGTCTTGTGTGCATGTTTTCGCACCTTTCCACGGCACAGCGCAGCACAGAGCGGCACTGGTAGCTCCGAACGCCCGCACACGGCGCCTCGGACTCGCCGGTTCGGGCCGCGCCCATCTCGCAGATGCTTCTCGTACTTGTGCTGTCATATGGACCGCGACCCGAGCGGCAGCGAGCAAAGTCGGGACAAGTCGGGACGGAAGGGGACAGCCGAGAATGAACCGTGCAAATTACGCAAATATCTGGAAGCGCGACGAGTGTCAGGCAGGTGAGAACGCTTCCCTCTGTCTTCATTTCTTGCTATCTTGTCACTACCCCTGCCAGCCCTTTTTTCATGCTACCTTTCTCATGTGACAAAGATGCTTCCATACTGATTTTAAACTATCGTAAGATACGATATTAAGGAACTCAGTTTGAAAAGAGTGCGCCAAGGAAGACTTCCAAAGAGTCTCTGGAAATAACAAAACAGTATGAAGTGACAGAAATGTTGTGAAATACGTCAGGGCATATTGTTTTGTAGCAGTGCACAACGGCAAATTTGTAAACAAAAATTTACCTTCCATCGCTACAAGAGATGGATACTTTGTCGAACAAACGAATGACAGGCGGTGCAACGAGCAGCTGTGTTGTGCGTCTGACCCACGTGGCGGCGCGCCGCACTGCGCGTCGCCTTCGAGGTGGAAGGACGTGCTTTGCGTCAAATGTGCCACCGAAAACGGCGATTGCGTGTGTTGGGAGGAGAGGCGAAGCCTTCTTCTGCCGTGCGGCTACTGTATAAGGACGCCAACGGCCATACCATGTTGAATACACCGGTTCTCGTCCGATCACCGAAGTTAAGCAACATCGGGCCCGGTTAGTACTTGGATGGGTGACCGCCTGGGAACACCGGGTGCTGTTGGCTCCCTCTCTTCTTTTAAATTTTATGTCACTACACCTGCCAGCCCTCTTTTCATGAAAAACTCTCAGGTGCGACAAAGATGCTTCCACAAGCATTTTAAACTACTGTATTAAACGTAAGATGCGAAATTACAGTAATGAACTCAGTTTGAACAAGAATGCGCGGAGGAAGAGTGCTAGGATCTCGTTGAAAATAACGAAACACTGCGAATCGACAGATGTGCTCTTGAAACGCGTCAGAGAGTACTGTTTTGTAGGAGCGCTAAATTCCAAAAACTAACTACATTAAAGAAAGACCTGTTCCCGTCCGACCACCGAAGAAAAGCAACAACGTCAGTATTCGGATCGGCGACCGCCTGGGAACTCTGGCTGTCTTCATTTCTTGCTTTCTTGTCACTACTCCTGCCAGCCCTTTTTTCATGCTACCTTTCTCATGTGACAAAGATGCTTCCATACTGATTTTAAACTATCGTAAGATACGATATTAAGGAACTCAGTTTGAAAAGAGTGCGCCAAGTAAGACTTCCAAAGAGTCTCTGGAATAATAAAAACAGTATGAAGTGACAGAAATGTTGTGAAAAACGTCAGGGCATATTGTTTTGTAGCAGTGCACAAGGGCAAATTTGTAAACAAAAATTTACCTTTCGTCGCTACAAGAGATGTATACTTTGCCGAAAAGCCTGTGTCTTGTGTGCATGTTTTCGCACCTTTCCACGGCACAGCGCAGCACAGAGCGGCACTGGTAGCTCCGAACGCCCGCACACGGCGCCTCGGACTCGCCGGTTCGGGCCGCGCCCATCTCGCAGATGCTTCTCGTACTTGTGCTGTCATATGGACCGCGACCCGAGCGGCAGCGAGCGGCAGTCGAGCAAAGTCGGGACAAGTCGGGACGGAAGGGGACAGCCGAGAATGAACCGTGCAAATTACGCAAATATCTGGAAGCGCGACGAGTGTCAGGCAGGTGAGAACGCTTCCCTCTGTCTTCATTTCTTGCTATCTTGTCACTACCCCTGCCAGCCCTTTTTTCATGCTACCTTTCTCATGTGACAAAGATGCTTCCATACTGATTTTAAACTATCGTAAGATACGATATTAAGGAACTCAGTTTGAAAAGAGTGCGCCAAGGAAGACTTCCAAAGAGTCTCTGGAAATAACAAAACAGTATGAAGTGACAGAAATGTTGTGAAATACGTCAGGGCATATTGTTTTGTAGCAGTGCACAACGGCAAATTTGTAAACAAAAATTTACCTTCCATCGCTACAAGAGATGGATACTTTGTCGAACAAACGAATGACAGGCGGTGCAACGAGCAGCTGTGTTGTGCGTCTGACCCACGTGGCGGCGCGCCGCACTGCGCGTCGCCTTCGAGGTGGAAGGACGTGCTTTGCGTCAAATGTGCCACCGAAAACGGCGATTGCGTGTGTTGGGAGGAGAGGCGAAGCCTTCTTCTGCCGTGCGGCTACTGTATAAGGACGCTAACGGCCATACCATGTTGAATACACCGGTTCTCGTCCGATCACCGAAGTTAAGCAACATCGGGCCCGGTTAGTACTTGGATGGGTGACCGCCTGGGAACACCGGGTGCTGTTGGCTCCCTCTCTTCTTTTAAATTTTATGTCACTACACCTGCCAGCCCTCTTTTCATGAAAAACTCTCAGGTGCGACAAAGATGCTTCCACAAGCATTTTAAACTACTGTATTAAACGTAAGATGCGAAATTACAGTAATGAACTCAGTTTGAACAAGAATGCGCGGAGGAAGAGTGCTAGGATCTCGTTGAAAATAACGAAACACTGCGAATCGACAGATGTGCTCTTGAAACGCGTCAGAGAGTACTGTTTTGTAGGAGCGCTAAATTCCAAAAACTAACTACATTAAAGAAAGACCTGTTCCCGTCCGACCACCGAAGAAAAGCAACAACGTCAGTATTCGGATCGGCGACCGCCTGGGAACTCTGGCTGTCTTCATTTCTTGCTTTCTTGTCACTACTCCTGCCAGCCCTTTTTTCATGCTACCTTTCTCATGTGACAAAGATGCTTCCATACTGATTTTAAACTATCGTAAGATACGATATTAAGGAACTCAGTTTGAAAAGAGTGCGCCAAGTAAGACTTCCAAAGAGTCTCTGGAATAATAAAAACAGTATGAAGTGACAGAAATGTTGTGAAAAACGTCAGGGCATATTGTTTTGTAGCAGTGCACAAGGGCAAATTTGTAAACAAAAATTTACCTTTCGTCGCTACAAGAGATGTATACTTTGCCGAAAAGCCTGTGTCTTGTGTGCATGTTTTCGCACCTTTCCACGGCACAGCGCAGCACAGAGCGGCACTGGTAGCTCCGAACGCCCGCACACGGCGCCTCGGACTCGCCGGTTCGGGCCGCGCCCATCTCGCAGATGCTTCTCGTACTTGTGCTGTCATATGGACCGCGACCCGAGCTGCAGCGAGCAAAGTCGGGACAAGTCGGGACGGAAGGGGACAGCCGAGAATGAACCGTGCAAATTACGCAAATATCTGGAAGCGCGACGAGTGTCAGGCAGGTGAGAACGCTTCCCTCTGTCTTCATTTCTTGCTATCTTGTCACTACCCCTGCCAGCCCTTTTTTCATGCTACCTTTCTCATGTGACAAAGATGCTTCCATACTGATTTTAAACTATCGTAAGATACGATATTAAGGAACTCAGTTTGAAAAGAGTGCGCCAAGGAAGACTTCCAAAGAGTCTCTGGAAATAACAAAACAGTATGAAGTGACAGAAATGTTGTGAAATACGTCAGGGCATATTGTTTTGTAGCAGTGCACAACGGCAAATTTGTAAACAAAAATTTACCTTCCATCGCTACAAGAGATGGATACTTTGTCGAACAAACGAATGACAGGCGGTGCAACGAGCAGCTGTGTTGTGCGTCTGACCCACGTGGCGGCGCGCCGCACTGCGCGTCGCCTTCGAGGTGGAAGGACGTGCTTTGCGTCAAATGTGCCACCGAAAACGGCGATTGCGTGTGTTGGGAGGAGAGGCGAAGCCTTCTTCTGCCGTGCGGCTACTGTATAAGGACGCCAACGGCCATACCATGTTGAATACACCGGTTCTCGTCCGATCACCGAAGTTAAGCAACATCGGGCCCGGTTAGTACTTGGATGGGTGACCGCCTGGGAACACCGGGTGCTGTTGGCTCCCTCTCTTCTTTTAAATTTTATGTCACTACACCTGCCAGCCCTCTTTTCATGAAAAACTCTCAGGTGCGACAAAGATGCTTCCACAAGCATTTTAAACTACTGTATTAAACGTAAGATGCGAAATTACAGTAATGAACTCAGTTTGAACAAGAATGCGCGGAGGAAGAGTGCTAGGATCTCGTTGAAAATAACGAAACACTGCGAATCGACAGATGTGCTCTTGAAACGCGTCAGAGAGTACTGTTTTGTAGGAGCGCTAAATTCCAAAAACTAACTACATTAAAGAAAGACCTGTTCCCGTCCGACCACCGAAGAAAAGCAACAACGTCAGTATTCGGATCGGCGACCGCCTGGGAACTCTGGCTGTCTTCATTTCTTGCTTTCTTGTCACTACTCCTGCCAGCCCTTTTTTCATGCTACCTTTCTCATGTGACAAAGATGCTTCCATACTGATTTTAAACTATCGTAAGATACGATATTAAGGAACTCAGTTTGAAAAGAGTGCGCCAAGTAAGACTTCCAAAGAGTCTCTGGAATAATAAAAACAGTATGAAGTGACAGAAATGTTGTGAAAAACGTCAGGGCATATTGTTTTGTAGCAGTGCACAAGGGCAAATTTGTAAACAAAAATTTACCTTTCGTCGCTACAAGAGATGTATACTTTGCCGAAAAGCCTGTGTCTTGTGTGCATGTTTTCGCACCTTTCCACGGCACAGCGCAGCACAGAGCGGCACTGGTAGCTCCGAACGCCCGCACACGGCGCCTCGGACTCGCCGGTTCGGGCCGCGCCCATCTCGCAGATGCTTCTCGTACTTGTGCTGTCATATGGACCGCGACCCGAGCGGCAGCGAGCAAAGTCGGGACAAGTCGGGACGGAAGGGGACAGCCGAGAATGAACCGTGCAAATTACGCAAATATCTGGAAGCGCGACGAGTGTCAGGCAGGTGAGAACGCTTCCCTCTGTCTTCATTTCTTGCTATCTTGTCACTACCCCTGCCAGCCCTTTTTTCATGCTACCTTTCTCATGTGACAAAGATGCTTCCATACTGATTTTAAACTATCGTAAGATACGATATTAAGGAACTCAGTTTGAAAAGAGTGCGCCAAGGAAGACTTCCAAAGAGTCTCTGGAAATAACAAAACAGTATGAAGTGACAGAAATGTTGTGAAATACGTCAGGGCATATTGTTTTGTAGCAGTGCACAACGGCAAATTTGTAAACAAAAATTTACCTTCCATCGCTACAAGAGATGGATACTTTGTCGAACAAACGAATGACAGGCGGTGCAACGAGCAGCTGTGTTGTGCGTCTGACCCACGTGGCGGCGCGCCGCACTGCGCGTCGCCTTCGAGGTGGAAGGACGTGCTTTGCGTCAAATGTGCCACCGAAAACGGCGATTGCGTGTGTTGGGAGGAGAGGCGAAGCCTTCTTCTGCCGTGCGGCTACTGTATAAGGACGCCAACGGCCATACCATGTTGAATACACCGGTTCTCGTCCGATCACCGAAGTTAAGCAACATCGGGCCCGGTTAGTACTTGGATGGGTGACCGCCTGGGAACACCGGGTGCTGTTGGCTCCCTCTCTTCTTTTAAATTTTATGTCACTACACCTGCCAGCCCTCTTTTCATGAAAAACTCTCAGGTGCGACAAAGATGCTTCCACAAGCATTTTAAACTACTGTATTAAACGTAAGATGCGAAATTACAGTAATGAACTCAGTTTGAACAAGAATGCGCGGAGGAAGAGTGCTAGGATCTCGTTGAAAATAACGAAACACTGCGAATCGACAGATGTGCTCTTGAAACGCGTCAGAGAGTACTGTTTTGTAGGAGCGCTAAATTCCAAAAACTAACTACATTAAAGAAAGACCTGTTCCCGTCCGACCACCGAAGAAAAGCAACAACGTCAGTATTCGGATCGGCGACCGCCTGGGAACTCTGGCTGTCTTCATTTCTTGCTTTCTTGTCACTACTCCTGCCAGCCCTTTTTTCATGCTACCTTTCTCATGTGACAAAGATGCTTCCATACTGATTTTAAACTATCGTAAGATACGATATTAAGGAACTCAGTTTGAAAAGAGTGCGCCAAGTAAGACTTCCAAAGAGTCTCTGGAATAATAAAAACAGTATGAAGTGACAGAAATGTTGTGAAAAACGTCAGGGCATATTGTTTTGTAGCAGTGCACAAGGGCAAATTTGTAAACAAAAATTTACCTTTCGTCGCTACAAGAGATGTATACTTTGCCGAAAAGCCTGTGTCTTGTGTGCATGTTTTCGCACCTTTCCACGGCACAGCGCAGCACAGAGCGGCACTGGTAGCTCCGAACGCCCGCACACGGCGCCTCGGACTCGCCGGTTCGGGCCGCGCCCATCTCGCAGATGCTTCTCGTACTTGTGCTGTCATATGGACCGCGACCCGAGCGGCAGCGAGCGGCAGTCGAGCAAAGTCGGGACAAGTCGGGACGGAAGGGGACAGCCGAGAATGAACCGTGCAAATTACGCAAATATCTGGAAGCGCGACGAGTGTCAGGCAGGTGAGAACGCTTCCCTCTGTCTTCATTTCTTGCTATCTTGTCACTACCCCTGCCAGCCCTTTTTTCATGCTACCTTTCTCATGTGACAAAGATGCTTCCATACTGATTTTAAACTATCGTAAGATACGATATTAAGGAACTCAGTTTGAAAAGAGTGCGCCAAGGAAGACTTCCAAAGAGTCTCTGGAAATAACAAAACAGTATGAAGTGACAGAAATGTTGTGAAATACGTCAGGGCATATTGTTTTGTAGCAGTGCACAACGGCAAATTTGTAAACAAAAATTTACCTTCCATCGCTACAAGAGATGGATACTTTGTCGAACAAACGAATGACAGGCGGTGCAACGAGCAGCTGTGTTGTGCGTCTGACCCACGTGGCGGCGCGCCGCACTGCGCGTCGCCTTCGAGGTGGAAGGACGTGCTTTGCGTCAAATGTGCCACCGAAAACGGCGATTGCGTGTGTTGGGAGGAGAGGCGAAGCCTTCTTCTGCCGTGCGGCTACTGTATAAGGACGCTAACGGCCATACCATGTTGAATACACCGGTTCTCGTCCGATCACCGAAGTTAAGCAACATCGGGCCCGGTTAGTACTTGGATGGGTGACCGCCTGGGAACACCGGGTGCTGTTGGCTCCCTCTCTTCTTTTAAATTTTATGTCACTACACCTGCCAGCCCTCTTTTCATGAAAAACTCTCAGGTGCGACAAAGATGCTTCCACAAGCATTTTAAACTACTGTATTAAACGTAAGATGCGAAATTACAGTAATGAACTCAGTTTGAACAAGAATGCGCGGAGGAAGAGTGCTAGGATCTCGTTGAAAATAACGAAACACTGCGAATCGACAGATGTGCTCTTGAAACGCGTCAGAGAGTACTGTTTTGTAGGAGCGCTAAATTCCAAAAACTAACTACATTAAAGAAAGACCTGTTCCCGTCCGACCACCGAAGAAAAGCAACAACGTCAGTATTCGGATCGGCGACCGCCTGGGAACTCTGGCTGTCTTCATTTCTTGCTTTCTTGTCACTACTCCTGCCAGCCCTTTTTTCATGCTACCTTTCTCATGTGACAAAGATGCTTCCATACTGATTTTAAACTATCGTAAGATACGATATTAAGGAACTCAGTTTGAAAAGAGTGCGCCAAGTAAGACTTCCAAAGAGTCTCTGGAATAATAAAAACAGTATGAAGTGACAGAAATGTTGTGAAAAACGTCAGGGCATATTGTTTTGTAGCAGTGCACAAGGGCAAATTTGTAAACAAAAATTTACCTTTCGTCGCTACAAGAGATGTATACTTTGCCGAAAAGCCTGTGTCTTGTGTGCATGTTTTCGCACCTTTCCACGGCACAGCGCAGCACAGAGCGGCACTGGTAGCTCCGAACGCCCGCACACGGCGCCTCGGACTCGCCGGTTCGGGCCGCGCCCATCTCGCAGATGCTTCTCGTACTTGTGCTGTCATATGGACCGCGACCCGAGCTGCAGCGAGCAAAGTCGGGACAAGTCGGGACGGAAGGGGACAGCCGAGAATGAACCGTGCAAATTACGCAAATATCTGGAAGCGCGACGAGTGTCAGGCAGGTGAGAACGCTTCCCTCTGTCTTCATTTCTTGCTATCTTGTCACTACCCCTGCCAGCCCTTTTTTCATGCTACCTTTCTCATGTGACAAAGATGCTTCCATACTGATTTTAAACTATCGTAAGATACGATATTAAGGAACTCAGTTTGAAAAGAGTGCGCCAAGGAAGACTTCCAAAGAGTCTCTGGAAATAACAAAACAGTATGAAGTGACAGAAATGTTGTGAAATACGTCAGGGCATATTGTTTTGTAGCAGTGCACAACGGCAAATTTGTAAACAAAAATTTACCTTCCATCGCTACAAGAGATGGATACTTTGTCGAACAAACGAATGACAGGCGGTGCAACGAGCAGCTGTGTTGTGCGTCTGACCCACGTGGCGGCGCGCCGCACTGCGCGTCGCCTTCGAGGTGGAAGGACGTGCTTTGCGTCAAATGTGCCACCGAAAACGGCGATTGCGTGTGTTGGGAGGAGAGGCGAAGCCTTCTTCTGCCGTGCGGCTACTGTATAAGGACGCCAACGGCCATACCATGTTGAATACACCGGTTCTCGTCCGATCACCGAAGTTAAGCAACATCGGGCCCGGTTAGTACTTGGATGGGTGACCGCCTGGGAACACCGGGTGCTGTTGGCTCCCTCTCTTCTTTTAAATTTTATGTCACTACACCTGCCAGCCCTCTTTTCATGAAAAACTCTCAGGTGCGACAAAGATGCTTCCACAAGCATTTTAAACTACTGTATTAAACGTAAGATGCGAAATTACAGTAATGAACTCAGTTTGAACAAGAATGCGCGGAGGAAGAGTGCTAGGATCTCGTTGAAAATAACGAAACACTGCGAATCGACAGATGTGCTCTTGAAACGCGTCAGAGAGTACTGTTTTGTAGGAGCGCTAAATTCCAAAAACTAACTACATTAAAGAAAGACCTGTTCCCGTCCGACCACCGAAGAAAAGCAACAACGTCAGTATTCGGATCGGCGACCGCCTGGGAACTCTGGCTGTCTTCATTTCTTGCTTTCTTGTCACTACTCCTGCCAGCCCTTTTTTCATGCTACCTTTCTCATGTGACAAAGATGCTTCCATACTGATTTTAAACTATCGTAAGATACGATATTAAGGAACTCAGTTTGAAAAGAGTGCGCCAAGTAAGACTTCCAAAGAGTCTCTGGAATAATAAAAACAGTATGAAGTGACAGAAATGTTGTGAAAAACGTCAGGGCATATTGTTTTGTAGCAGTGCACAAGGGCAAATTTGTAAACAAAAATTTACCTTTCGTCGCTACAAGAGATGTATACTTTGCCGAAAAGCCTGTGTCTTGTGTGCATGTTTTCGCACCTTTCCACGGCACAGCGCAGCACAGAGCGGCACTGGTAGCTCCGAACGCCCGCACACGGCGCCTCGGACTCGCCGGTTCGGGCCGCGCCCATCTCGCAGATGCTTCTCGTACTTGTGCTGTCATATGGACCGCGACCCGAGCGGCAGCGAGCGGCAGTCGAGCAAAGTCGGGACAAGTCGGGACGGAAGGGGACAGCCGAGAATGAACCGTGCAAATTACGCAAATATCTGGAAGCGCGACGAGTGTCAGGCAGGTGAGAACGCTTCCCTCTGTCTTCATTTCTTGCTATCTTGTCACTACCCCTGCCAGCCCTTTTTTCATGCTACCTTTCTCATGTGACAAAGATGCTTCCATACTGATTTTAAACTATCGTAAGATACGATATTAAGGAACTCAGTTTGAAAAGAGTGCGCCAAGGAAGACTTCCAAAGAGTCTCTGGAAATAACAAAACAGTATGAAGTGACAGAAATGTTGTGAAATACGTCAGGGCATATTGTTTTGTAGCAGTGCACAACGGCAAATTTGTAAACAAAAATTTACCTTCCATCGCTACAAGAGATGGATACTTTGTCGAACAAACGAATGACAGGCGGTGCAACGAGCAGCTGTGTTGTGCGTCTGACCCACGTGGCGGCGCGCCGCACTGCGCGTCGCCTTCGAGGTGGAAGGACGTGCTTTGCGTCAAATGTGCCACCGAAAACGGCGATTGCGTGTGTTGGGAGGAGAGGCGAAGCCTTCTTCTGCCGTGCGGCTACTGTATAAGGACGCTAACGGCCATACCATGTTGAATACACCGGTTCTCGTCCGATCACCGAAGTTAAGCAACATCGGGCCCGGTTAGTACTTGGATGGGTGACCGCCTGGGAACACCGGGTGCTGTTGGCTCCCTCTCTTCTTTTAAATTTTATGTCACTACACCTGCCAGCCCTCTTTTCATGAAAAACTCTCAGGTGCGACAAAGATGCTTCCACAAGCATTTTAAACTACTGTATTAAACGTAAGATGCGAAATTACAGTAATGAACTCAGTTTGAACAAGAATGCGCGGAGGAAGAGTGCTAGGATCTCGTTGAAAATAACGAAACACTGCGAATCGACAGATGTGCTCTTGAAACGCGTCAGAGAGTACTGTTTTGTAGGAGCGCTAAATTCCAAAAACTAACTACATTAAAGAAAGACCTGTTCCCGTCCGACCACCGAAGAAAAGCAACAACGTCAGTATTCGGATCGGCGACCGCCTGGGAACTCTGGCTGTCTTCATTTCTTGCTTTCTTGTCACTACTCCTGCCAGCCCTTTTTTCATGCTACCTTTCTCATGTGACAAAGATGCTTCCATACTGATTTTAAACTATCGTAAGATACGATATTAAGGAACTCAGTTTGAAAAGAGTGCGCCAAGTAAGACTTCCAAAGAGTCTCTGGAATAATAAAAACAGTATGAAGTGACAGAAATGTTGTGAAAAACGTCAGGGCATATTGTTTTGTAGCAGTGCACAAGGGCAAATTTGTAAACAAAAATTTACCTTTCGTCGCTACAAGAGATGTATACTTTGCCGAAAAGCCTGTGTCTTGTGTGCATGTTTTCGCACCTTTCCACGGCACAGCGCAGCACAGAGCGGCACTGGTAGCTCCGAACGCCCGCACACGGCGCCTCGGACTCGCCGGTTCGGGCCGCGCCCATCTCGCAGATGCTTCTCGTACTTGTGCTGTCATATGGACCGCGACCCGAGCGGCAGCGAGCGGCAGTCGAGCAAAGTCGGGACAAGTCGGGACGGAAGGGGACAGCCGAGAATGAACCGTGCAAATTACGCAAATATCTGGAAGCGCGACGAGTGTCAGGCAGGTGAGAACGCTTCCCTCTGTCTTCATTTCTTGCTATCTTGTCACTACCCCTGCCAGCCCTTTTTTCATGCTACCTTTCTCATGTGACAAAGATGCTTCCATACTGATTTTAAACTATCGTAAGATACGATATTAAGGAACTCAGTTTGAAAAGAGTGCGCCAAGGAAGACTTCCAAAGAGTCTCTGGAAATAACAAAACAGTATGAAGTGACAGAAATGTTGTGAAATACGTCAGGGCATATTGTTTTGTAGCAGTGCACAACGGCAAATTTGTAAACAAAAATTTACCTTCCATCGCTACAAGAGATGGATACTTTGTCGAACAAACGAATGACAGGCGGTGCAACGAGCAGCTGTGTTGTGCGTCTGACCCACGTGGCGGCGCGCCGCACTGCGCGTCGCCTTCGAGGTGGAAGGACGTGCTTTGCGTCAAATGTGCCACCGAAAACGGCGATTGCGTGTGTTGGGAGGAGAGGCGAAGCCTTCTTCTGCCGTGCGGCTACTGTATAAGGACGCTAACGGCCATACCATGTTGAATACACCGGTTCTCGTCCGATCACCGAAGTTAAGCAACATCGGGCCCGGTTAGTACTTGGATGGGTGACCGCCTGGGAACACCGGGTGCTGTTGGCTCCCTCTCTTCTTTTAAATTTTATGTCACTACACCTGCCAGCCCTCTTTTCATGAAAAACTCTCAGGTGCGACAAAGATGCTTCCACAAGCATTTTAAACTACTGTATTAAACGTAAGATGCGAAATTACAGTAATGAACTCAGTTTGAACAAGAATGCGCGGAGGAAGAGTGCTAGGATCTCGTTGAAAATAACGAAACACTGCGAATCGACAGATGTGCTCTTGAAACGCGTCAGAGAGTACTGTTTTGTAGGAGCGCTAAATTCCAAAAACTAACTACATTAAAGAAAGACCTGTTCCCGTCCGACCACCGAAGAAAAGCAACAACGTCAGTATTCGGATCGGCGACCGCCTGGGAACTCTGGCTGTCTTCATTTCTTGCTTTCTTGTCACTACTCCTGCCAGCCCTTTTTTCATGCTACCTTTCTCATGTGACAAAGATGCTTCCATACTGATTTTAAACTATCGTAAGATACGATATTAAGGAACTCAGTTTGAAAAGAGTGCGCCAAGTAAGACTTCCAAAGAGTCTCTGGAATAATAAAAACAGTATGAAGTGACAGAAATGTTGTGAAAAACGTCAGGGCATATTGTTTTGTAGCAGTGCACAAGGGCAAATTTGTAAACAAAAATTTACCTTTCGTCGCTACAAGAGATGTATACTTTGCCGAAAAGCCTGTGTCTTGTGTGCATGTTTTCGCACCTTTCCACGGCACAGCGCAGCACAGAGCGGCACTGGTAGCTCCGAACGCCCGCACACGGCGCCTCGGACTCGCCGGTTCGGGCCGCGCCCATCTCGCAGATGCTTCTCGTACTTGTGCTGTCATATGGACCGCGACCCGAGCGGCAGCGAGCGGCAGTCGAGCAAAGTCGGGACAAGTCGGGACGGAAGGGGACAGCCGAGAATGAACCGTGCAAATTACGCAAATATCTGGAAGCGCGACGAGTGTCAGGCAGGTGAGAACGCTTCCCTCTGTCTTCATTTCTTGCTATCTTGTCACTACCCCTGCCAGCCCTTTTTTCATGCTACCTTTCTCATGTGACAAAGATGCTTCCATACTGATTTTAAACTATCGTAAGATACGATATTAAGGAACTCAGTTTGAAAAGAGTGCGCCAAGGAAGACTTCCAAAGAGTCTCTGGAAATAACAAAACAGTATGAAGTGACAGAAATGTTGTGAAATACGTCAGGG
The DNA here is from genome assembly GCF_023897955.1 of Schistocerca gregaria. Taxonomy (NCBI): domain Eukaryota; kingdom Metazoa; phylum Arthropoda; class Insecta; order Orthoptera; family Acrididae; genus Schistocerca; species Schistocerca gregaria. The sequence goes on along the minus strand of NW_026061814.1, from coordinate 502,501 downwards.
CATATTGTTTTGTAGCAGTGCACAACGGCAAATTTGTAAACAAAAATTTACCTTCCATCGCTACAAGAGATGGATACTTTGTCGAACAAACGAATGACAGGCGGTGCAACGAGCAGCTGTGTTGTGCGTCTGACCCACGTGGCGGCGCGCCGCACTGCGCGTCGCCTTCGAGGTGGAAGGACGTGCTTTGCGTCAAATGTGCCACCGAAAACGGCGATTGCGTGTGTTGGGAGGAGAGGCGAAGCCTTCTTCTGCCGTGCGGCTACTGTATAAGGACGCTAACGGCCATACCATGTTGAATACACCGGTTCTCGTCCGATCACCGAAGTTAAGCAACATCGGGCCCGGTTAGTACTTGGATGGGTGACCGCCTGGGAACACCGGGTGCTGTTGGCTCCCTCTCTTCTTTTAAATTTTATGTCACTACACCTGCCAGCCCTCTTTTCATGAAAAACTCTCAGGTGCGACAAAGATGCTTCCACAAGCATTTTAAACTACTGTATTAAACGTAAGATGCGAAATTACAGTAATGAACTCAGTTTGAACAAGAATGCGCGGAGGAAGAGTGCTAGGATCTCGTTGAAAATAACGAAACACTGCGAATCGACAGATGTGCTCTTGAAACGCGTCAGAGAGTACTGTTTTGTAGGAGCGCTAAATTCCAAAAACTAACTACATTAAAGAAAGACCTGTTCCCGTCCGACCACCGAAGAAAAGCAACAACGTCAGTATTCGGATCGGCGACCGCCTGGGAACTCTGGCTGTCTTCATTTCTTGCTTTCTTGTCACTACTCCTGCCAGCCCTTTTTTCATGCTACCTTTCTCATGTGACAAAGATGCTTCCATACTGATTTTAAACTATCGTAAGATACGATATTAAGGAACTCAGTTTGAAAAGAGTGCGCCAAGTAAGACTTCCAAAGAGTCTCTGGAATAATAAAAACAGTATGAAGTGACAGAAATGTTGTGAAAAACGTCAGGGCATATTGTTTTGTAGCAGTGCACAAGGGCAAATTTGTAAACAAAAATTTACCTTTCGTCGCTACAAGAGATGTATACTTTGCCGAAAAGCCTGTGTCTTGTGTGCATGTTTTCGCACCTTTCCACGGCACAGCGCAGCACAGAGCGGCACTGGTAGCTCCGAACGCCCGCACACGGCGCCTCGGACTCGCCGGTTCGGGCCGCGCCCATCTCGCAGATGCTTCTCGTACTTGTGCTGTCATATGGACCGCGACCCGAGCGGCAGCGAGCGGCAGTCGAGCAAAGTCGGGACAAGTCGGGACGGAAGGGGACAGCCGAGAATGAACCGTGCAAATTACGCAAATATCTGGAAGCGCGACGAGTGTCAGGCAGGTGAGAACGCTTCCCTCTGTCTTCATTTCTTGCTATCTTGTCACTACCCCTGCCAGCCCTTTTTTCATGCTACCTTTCTCATGTGACAAAGATGCTTCCATACTGATTTTAAACTATCGTAAGATACGATATTAAGGAACTCAGTTTGAAAAGAGTGCGCCAAGGAAGACTTCCAAAGAGTCTCTGGAAATAACAAAACAGTATGAAGTGACAGAAATGTTGTGAAATACGTCAGGGCATATTGTTTTGTAGCAGTGCACAACGGCAAATTTGTAAACAAAAATTTACCTTCCATCGCTACAAGAGATGGATACTTTGTCGAACAAACGAATGACAGGCGGTGCAACGAGCAGCTGTGTTGTGCGTCTGACCCACGTGGCGGCGCGCCGCACTGCGCGTCGCCTTCGAGGTGGAAGGACGTGCTTTGCGTCAAATGTGCCACCGAAAACGGCGATTGCGTGTGTTGGGAGGAGAGGCGAAGCCTTCTTCTGCCGTGCGGCTACTGTATAAGGACGCTAACGGCCATACCATGTTGAATACACCGGTTCTCGTCCGATCACCGAAGTTAAGCAACATCGGGCCCGGTTAGTACTTGGATGGGTGACCGCCTGGGAACACCGGGTGCTGTTGGCTCCCTCTCTTCTTTTAAATTTTATGTCACTACACCTGCCAGCCCTCTTTTCATGAAAAACTCTCAGGTGCGACAAAGATGCTTCCACAAGCATTTTAAACTACTGTATTAAACGTAAGATGCGAAATTACAGTAATGAACTCAGTTTGAACAAGAATGCGCGGAGGAAGAGTGCTAGGATCTCGTTGAAAATAACGAAACACTGCGAATCGACAGATGTGCTCTTGAAACGCGTCAGAGAGTACTGTTTTGTAGGAGCGCTAAATTCCAAAAACTAACTACATTAAAGAAAGACCTGTTCCCGTCCGACCACCGAAGAAAAGCAACAACGTCAGTATTCGGATCGGCGACCGCCTGGGAACTCTGGCTGTCTTCATTTCTTGCTTTCTTGTCACTACTCCTGCCAGCCCTTTTTTCATGCTACCTTTCTCATGTGACAAAGATGCTTCCATACTGATTTTAAACTATCGTAAGATACGATATTAAGGAACTCAGTTTGAAAAGAGTGCGCCAAGTAAGACTTCCAAAGAGTCTCTGGAATAATAAAAACAGTATGAAGTGACAGAAATGTTGTGAAAAACGTCAGGGCATATTGTTTTGTAGCAGTGCACAAGGGCAAATTTGTAAACAAAAATTTACCTTTCGTCGCTACAAGAGATGTATACTTTGCCGAAAAGCCTGTGTCTTGTGTGCATGTTTTCGCACCTTTCCACGGCACAGCGCAGCACAGAGCGGCACTGGTAGCTCCGAACGCCCGCACACGGCGCCTCGGACTCGCCGGTTCGGGCCGCCCCCATCTCGCAGATGCTTCTCGTACTTGTGCTGTCATATGGACCGCGACCCGAGCGGCAGCGAGCGGCAGTCGAGCAAAGTCGGGACAAGTCGGGACGGAAGGTGACAGCCGAGAATGAACCGTGCAAATTACGCAAATATCTGGAAGCGCGACGAGTGTCAGGCAGGTGAGAACGCTTCCCTCTGTCTTCATTTCTTGCTATCTTGTCACTACCCCTGCCAGCCCTTTTTTCATGCTACCTTTCTCATGTGACAAAGATGCTTCCATACTGATTTTAAACTATCGTAAGATACGATATTAAGGAACTCAGTTTGAAAAGAGTGCGCCAAGGAAGACTTCCAAAGAGTCTCTGGAAATAACAAAACAGTATGAAGTGACAGAAATGTTGTGAAATACGTCAGGGCATATTGTTTTGTAGCAGTGCACAACGGCAAATTTGTAAACAAAAATTTACCTTCCATCGCTACAAGAGATGGATACTTTGTCGAACAAACGAATGACAGGCGGTGCAACGAGCAGCTGTGTTGTGCGTCTGACCCACGTGGCGGCGCGCCGCACTGCGCGTCGCCTTCGAGGTGGAAGGACGTGCTTTGCGTCAAATGTGCCACCGAAAACGGCGATTGCGTGTGTTGGGAGGAGAGGCGAAGCCTTCTTCTGCCGTGCGGCTACTGTATAAGGACGCTAACGGCCATACCATGTTGAATACACCGGTTCTCGTCCGATCACCGAAGTTAAGCAACATCGGGCCCGGTTAGTACTTGGATGGGTGACCGCCTGGGAACACCGGGTGCTGTTGGCTCCCTCTCTTCTTTTAAATTTTATGTCACTACACCTGCCAGCCCTCTTTTCATGAAAAACTCTCAGGTGCGACAAAGATGCTTCCACAAGCATTTTAAACTACTGTATTAAACGTAAGATGCGAAATTACAGTAATGAACTCAGTTTGAACAAGAATGCGCGGAGGAAGAGTGCTAGGATCTCGTTGAAAATAACGAAACACTGCGAATCGACAGATGTGCTCTTGAAACGCGTCAGAGAGTACTGTTTTGTAGGAGCGCTAAATTCCAAAAACTAACTACATTAAAGAAAGACCTGTTCCCGTCCGACCACCGAAGAAAAGCAACAACGTCAGTATTCGGATCGGCGACCGCCTGGGAACTCTGGCTGTCTTCATTTCTTGCTTTCTTGTCACTACTCCTGCCAGCCCTTTTTTCATGCTACCTTTCTCATGTGACAAAGATGCTTCCATACTGATTTTAAACTATCGTAAGATACGATATTAAGGAACTCAGTTTGAAAAGAGTGCGCCAAGTAAGACTTCCAAAGAGTCTCTGGAATAATAAAAACAGTATGAAGTGACAGAAATGTTGTGAAAAACGTCAGGGCATATTGTTTTGTAGCAGTGCACAAGGGCAAATTTGTAAACAAAAATTTACCTTTCGTCGCTACAAGAGATGTATACTTTGCCGAAAAGCCTGTGTCTTGTGTGCATGTTTTCGCACCTTTCCACGGCACAGCGCAGCACAGAGCGGCACTGGTAGCTCCGAACGCCCGCACACGGCGCCTCGGACTCGCCGGTTCGGGCCGCCCCCATCTCGCAGATGCTTCTCGTACTTGTGCTGTCATATGGACCGCGACCCGAGCGGCAGCGAGCGGCAGTCGAGCAAAGTCGGGACAAGTCGGGACGGAAGGTGACAGCCGAGAATGAACCGTGCAAATTACGCAAATATCTGGAAGCGCGACGAGTGTCAGGCAGGTGAGAACGCTTCCCTCTGTCTTCATTTCTTGCTATCTTGTCACTACCCCTGCCAGCCCTTTTTTCATGCTACCTTTCTCATGTGACAAAGATGCTTCCATACTGATTTTAAACTATCGTAAGATACGATATTAAGGAACTCAGTTTGAAAAGAGTGCGCCAAGGAAGACTTCCAAAGAGTCTCTGGAAATAACAAAACAGTATGAAGTGACAGAAATGTTGTGAAATACGTCAGGGCATATTGTTTTGTAGCAGTGCACAACGGCAAATTTGTAAACAAAAATTTACCTTCCATCGCTACAAGAGATGGATACTTTGTCGAACAAACGAATGACAGGCGGTGCAACGAGCAGCTGTGTTGTGCGTCTGACCCACGTGGCGGCGCGCCGCACTGCGCGTCGCCTTCGAGGTGGAAGGACGTGCTTTGCGTCAAATGTGCCACCGAAAACGGCGATTGCGTGTGTTGGGAGGAGAGGCGAAGCCTTCTTCTGCCGTGCGGCTACTGTATAAGGACGCCAACGGCCATACCATGTTGAATACACCGGTTCTCGTCCGATCACCGAAGTTAAGCAACATCGGGCCCGGTTAGTACTTGGATGGGTGACCGCCTGGGAACACCGGGTGCTGTTGGCTCCCTCTCTTCTTTTAAATTTTATGTCACTACACCTGCCAGCCCTCTTTTCATGAAAAACTCTCAGGTGCGACAAAGATGCTTCCACAAGCATTTTAAACTACTGTATTAAACGTAAGATGCGAAATTACAGTAATGAACTCAGTTTGAACAAGAATGCGCGGAGGAAGAGTGCTAGGATCTCGTTGAAAATAACGAAACACTGCGAATCGACAGATGTGCTCTTGAAACGCGTCAGAGAGTACTGTTTTGTAGGAGCGCTAAATTCCAAAAACTAACTACATTAAAGAAAGACCTGTTCCCGTCCGACCACCGAAGAAAAGCAACAACGTCAGTATTCGGATCGGCGACCGCCTGGGAACTCTGGCTGTCTTCATTTCTTGCTTTCTTGTCACTACTCCTGCCAGCCCTTTTTTCATGCTACCTTTCTCATGTGACAAAGATGCTTCCATACTGATTTTAAACTATCGTAAGATACGATATTAAGGAACTCAGTTTGAAAAGAGTGCGCCAAGTAAGACTTCCAAAGAGTCTCTGGAATAATAAAAACAGTATGAAGTGACAGAAATGTTGTGAAAAACGTCAGGGCATATTGTTTTGTAGCAGTGCACAAGGGCAACTTTGTAAACAAAAATTTACCTTTCGTCGCTACAAGAGATGTATACTTTGCCGAAAAGCCTGTGTCTTGTGTGCATGTTTTCGCACCTTTCCACGGCAGAGCGCAGCACAGAGCGGCACTGGTAGCTCCGAACGCCCGCACACGGCGCCTCGGACTCGCCGGTTCGGGCCGCCCCCATCTCGCAGATGCTTCTCGTACTTGTGCTGTCATATGGACCGCGACCCGAGCGGCAGCGAGCGGCAGTCGAGCAAAGTCGGGACAAGTCGGGACGGAAGGGGACAGCCGAGAATGAACCGTGCAAATTACGCAAATATCTGGAAGCGCGACGAGTGTCAGGCAGGTGAGAACGCTTCCCTCTGTCTTCATTTCTTGCTATCTTGTCACTACCCCTGCCAGCCCTTTTTTCATGCTACCTTTCTCATGTGACAAAGATGCTTCCATACTGATTTTAAACTATCGTAAGATACGATATTAAGGAACTCAGTTTGAAAAGAGTGCGCCAAGGAAGACTTCCAAAGAGTCTCTGGAAATAACAAAACAGTATGAAGTGACAGAAATGTTGTGAAATACGTCAGGGCATATTGTTTTGTAGCAGTGCACAACGGCAAATTTGTAAACAAAAATTTACCTTCCATCGCTACAAGAGATGGATACTTTGTCGAACAAACGAATGACAGGCGGTGCAACGAGCAGCTGTGTTGTGCGTCTGACCCACGTGGCGGCGCGCCGCACTGCGCGTCGCCTTCGAGGTGGAAGGACGTGCTTTGCGTCAAATGTGCCACCGAAAACGGCGATTGCGTGTGTTGGGAGGAGAGGCGAAGCCTTCTTCTGCCGTGCGGCTACTGTATAAGGACGCCAACGGCCATACCATGTTGAATACACCGGTTCTCGTCCGATCACCGAAGTTAAGCAACATCGGGCCCGGTTAGTACTTGGATGGGTGACCGCCTGGGAACACCGGGTGCTGTTGGCTCCCTCTCTTCTTTTAAATTTTATGTCACTACACCTGCCAGCCCTCTTTTCATGAAAAACTCTCAGGTGCGACAAAGATGCTTCCACAAGCATTTTAAACTACTGTATTAAACGTAAGATGCGAAATTACAGTAATGAACTCAGTTTGAACAAGAATGCGCGGAGGAAGAGTGCTAGGATCTCGTTGAAAATAACGAAACACTGCGAATCGACAGATGTGCTCTTGAAACGCGTCAGAGAGTACTGTTTTGTAGGAGCGCTAAATTCCAAAAACTAACTACATTAAAGAAAGACCTGTTCCCGTCCGACCACCGAAGAAAAGCAACAACGTCAGTATTCGGATCGGCGACCGCCTGGGAACTCTGGCTGTCTTCATTTCTTGCTTTCTTGTCACTACTCCTGCCAGCCCTTTTTTCATGCTACCTTTCTCATGTGACAAAGATGCTTCCATACTGATTTTAAACTATCGTAAGATACGATATTAAGGAACTCAGTTTGAAAAGAGTGCGCCAAGTAAGACTTCCAAAGAGTCTCTGGAATAATAAAAACAGTATGAAGTGACAGAAATGTTGTGAAAAACGTCAGGGCATATTGTTTTGTAGCAGTGCACAAGGGCAACTTTGTAAACAAAAATTTACCTTTCGTCGCTACAAGAGATGGATACTTTGCCGAAAAGCCTGTGTCTTGTGTGCATGTTTTCGCACCTTTCCACGGCACAGCGCAGCACAGAGCGGCACTGGTAGCTCCGAACGCCCGCACACGGCGCCTCGGACTCGCCGGTTCGGGCCGCGCCCATCTCGCAGATGCTTCTCGTACTTGTGCTGTCATATGGACCGCGACCCGAGCGGCAGCGAGCGGCAGTCGAGCAAAGTCGGGACAAGTCGGGACGGAAGGGGACAGCCGAGAATGAACCGTGCAAATTACGCAAATATCTGGAAGCGCGACGAGTGTCAGGCAGGTGAGAACGCTTCCCTCTGTCTTCATTTCTTGCTATCTTGTCACTACCCCTGCCAGCCCTTTTTTCATGCTACCTTTCTCATGTGACAAAGATGCTTCCATACTGATTTTAAACTATCGTAAGATACGATATTAAGGAACTCAGTTTGAAAAGAGTGCGCCAAGGAAGACTTCCAAAGAGTCTCTGGAAATAACAAAACAGTATGAAGTGACAGAAATGTTGTGAAATACGTCAGGGCATATTGTTTTGTAGCAGTGCACAACGGCAAATTTGTAAACAAAAATTTACCTTCCATCGCTACAAGAGATGGATACTTTGTCGAACAAACGAATGACAGGCGGTGCAACGAGCAGCTGTGTTGTGCGTCTGACCCACGTGGCGGCGCGCCGCACTGCGCGTCGCCTTCGAGGTGGAAGGACGTGCTTTGCGTCAAATGTGCCACCGAAAACGGCGATTGCGTGTGTTGGGAGGAGAGGCGAAGCCTTCTTCTGCCGTGCGGCTACTGTATAAGGACGCCAACGGCCATACCATGTTGAATACACCGGTTCTCGTCCGATCACCGAAGTTAAGCAACATCGGGCCCGGTTAGTACTTGGATGGGTGACCGCCTGGGAACACCGGGTGCTGTTGGCTCCCTCTCTTCTTTTAAATTTTATGTCACTACACCTGCCAGCCCTCTTTTCATGAAAAACTCTCAGGTGCGACAAAGATGCTTCCACAAGCATTTTAAACTACTGTATTAAACGTAAGATGCGAAATTACAGTAATGAACTCAGTTTGAACAAGAATGCGCGGAGGAAGAGTGCTAGGATCTCGTTGAAAATAACGAAACACTGCGAATCGACAGATGTGCTCTTGAAACGCGTCAGAGAGTACTGTTTTGTAGGAGCGCTAAATTCCAAAAACTAACTACATTAAAGAAAGACCTGTTCCCGTCCGACCACCGAAGAAAAGCAACAACGTCAGTATTCGGATCGGCGACCGCCTGGGAACTCTGGCTGTCTTCATTTCTTGCTTTCTTGTCACTACTCCTGCCAGCCCTTTTTTCATGCGACCTTTCTCATGTGACAAAGATGCTTCCATACTGATTTTAAACTATCGTAAGATACGATATTAAGGAACTCAGTTTGAAAAGAGTGCGCCAAGTAAGACTTCCAAAGAGTCTCTGGAATAATAAAAACAGTATGAAGTGACAGAAATGTTGTGAAAAACGTCATGGCATATTGTTTTGTAGCAGTGCACAAGGGCAAATTTGTAAACAAAAATTTACCTTTCGTCGCTACAAGAGATGTATACTTTGCCGAAAAGCCTGTGTCTTGTGTGCATGTTTTCGCACCTTTCCACGGCAGAGCGCAGCACAGAGCGGCACTGGTAGCTCCGAACGCCCGCACACGGCGCCTCGGGCTCGCCGGTTCGGGCCGCGCCCATCTCGCAGATGCTTCTCGTACTTGTGCTGTCATATGGACCGCGACCCGAGGGGCAGCGAGCGGCAGTCGAGCAAAGTCGGGACAAGTCGGGACGGAAGGTGACAGCCGAGAATGAACCGTGCAAATTACGCAAATATCTGGAAGCGCGACGAGTGTCAGGCAGGTGAGAACGCTTCCCTCTGTCTTCATTTCTTGCTATCTTGTCACTACCCCTGCCAGCCCTTTTTTCATGCTACCTTTCTCATGTGACAAAGATGCTTCCATACTGATTTTAAACTATCGTAAGATACGATATTAAGGAACTCAGTTTGAAAAGAGTGCGCCAAGGAAGACTTCCAAAGAGTCTCTGGAAATAACAAAACAGTATGAAGTGACAGAAATGTTGTGAAATACGTCAGGGCATATTGTTTTGTAGCAGTGCACAACGGCAAATTTGTAAACAAAAATTTACCTTCCATCGCTACAAGAGATGGATACTTTGTCGAACAAACGAATGACAGGCGGTGCAACGAGCAGCTGTGTTGTGCGTCTGACCCACGTGGCGGCGCGCCGCACTGCGCGTCGCCTTCGAGGTGGAAGGACGTGCTTTGCGTCAAATGTGCCACCGAAAACGGCGATTGCGTGTGTTGGGAGGAGAGGCGAAGCCTTCTTCTGCCGTGCGGCTACTGTATAAGGACGCCAACGGCCATACCATGTTGAATACACCGGTTCTCGTCCGATCACCGAAGTTAAGCAACATCGGGCCCGGTTAGTACTTGGATGGGTGACCGCCTGGGAACACCGGGTGCTGTTGGCTCCCTCTCTTCTTTTAAATTTTATGTCACTACACCTGCCAGCCCTCTTTTCATGAAAAACTCTCAGGTGCGACAAAGATGCTTCCACAAGCATTTTAAACTACTGTATTAAACGTAAGATGCGAAATTACAGTAATGAACTCAGTTTGAACAAGAATGCGCGGAGGAAGAGTGCTAGGATCTCGTTGAAAATAACGAAACACTGCGAATCGACAGATGTGCTCTTGAAACGCGTCAGAGAGTACTGTTTTGTAGGAGCGCTAAATTCCAAAAACTAACTACATTAAAGAAAGACCTGTTCCCGTCCGACCACCGAAGAAAAGCAACAACGTCAGTATTCGGATCGGCGACCGCCTGGGAACTCTGGCTGTCTTCATTTCTTGCTTTCTTGTCACTACTCCTGCCAGCCCTTTTTTCATGCTACCTTTCTCATGTGACAAAGATGCTTCCATACTGATTTTAAACTATCGTAAGATACGATATTAAGGAACTCAGTTTGAAAAGAGTGCGCCAAGTAAGACTTCCAAAGAGTCTCTGGAATAATAAAAACAGTATGAAGTGACAGAAATGTTGTGAAAAACGTCAGGGCATATTGTTTTGTAGCAGTGCACAAGGGCAACTTTGTAAACAAAAATTTACCTTTCGTCGCTACAAGAGATGTATACTTTGCCGAAAAGCCTGTGTCTTGTGTGCATGTTTTCGCACCTTTCCACGGCACAGCGCAGCACAGAGCGGCACTGGTAGCTCCGAACGCCCGCACACGGCGCCTCGGACTCGCCGGTTCGGGCCGCCCCCATCTCGCAGATGCTTCTCGTACTTGTGCTGTCATATGGACCGCGACCCGAGCGGCAGCGAGCGGCAGTCGAGCAAAGTCGGGACAAGTCGGGACGGAAGGTGACAGCCGAGAATGAACCGTGCAAATTACGCAAATATCTGGAAGCGCGACGAGTGTCAGGCAGGTGAGAACGCTTCCCTCTGTCTTCATTTCTTGCTATCTTGTCACTACCCCTGCCAGCCCTTTTTTCATGCTACCTTTCTCATGTGACAAAGATGCTTCCATACTGATTTTAAACTATCGTAAGATACGATATTAAGGAACTCAGTTTGAAAAGAGTGCGCCAAGGAAGACTTCCAAAGAGTCTCTGGAAATAACAAAACAGTATGAAGTGACAGAAATGTTGTGAAATACGTCAGGGCATATTGTTTTGTAGCAGTGCACAACGGCAAATTTGTAAACAAAAATTTACCTTCCATCGCTACAAGAGATGGATACTTTGTCGAACAAACGAATGACAGGCGGTGCAACGAGCAGCTGTGTTGTGCGTCTGACCCACGTGGCGGCGCGCCGCACTGCGCGTCGCCTTCGAGGTGGAAGGACGTGCTTTGCGTCAAATGTGCCACCGAAAACGGCGATTGCGTGTGTTGGGAGGAGAGGCGAAGCCTTCTTCTGCCGTGCGGCTACTGTATAAGGACGCCAACGGCCATACCATGTTGAATACACCGGTTCTCGTCCGATCACCGAAGTTAAGCAACATCGGGCCCGGTTAGTACTTGGCTGTCTGCCCGCCTGGCAACACCTCGGTGCCGAGCGAGCAGTACTTCCTTGTGCGACTTGGCCGGCGGCGCCTCGCGTGTCGTCTGTCTCCTGCCTCGCGGCTACATTTCATCAAGTCCGTAAGTTATGGCAATGTTGTATGATAATAGTGAAGAACGACAAAATAATGTGCAATGCGAATTCGATAGTTCCGTCGGAAAACCGTCAGCTTTCGAAATTCACCGTTGGATACTTGAGGAATTGTGTTTGTCGACCGATGACGTTCTCGGAGTTCAATTTGATACTTTTATCAATTCCGTGTTTTTGAAGTTGAAAACTCCCGAATTGTGTGATACCGTGGTAAATGTTAATGATGGTATCCGTAAATTTCGACATCTAGACGGTCGCATTAGTAACGTGACTATTTCTCATGGTGGGTTTGGCCTTCGAAATGTTCGTGTGTTCAACTTGCCTTTTGAAATCCGGAATGACACAATATCTCGTCATTTGCGGCCGTACGGGACCGTGCTATCTGTTTTTAAAGAGAAGTGGTCTTCCGCCTATGTTTTTCAGGTCGAAAACGGCGTGAGGAGTGTAAAGATGGTAGTACGACAACATATTCCGTCCTTCTTGTTAGTTAACGGTCATCGTGCTTTTATAACCTATAGTGGTCAACCTCAGACGTGTTCCTTTTGCGGTGCTGTTGGTCATTACCGACAAAACTGTCCTAAACGCAGGCAGCCTGTTCAGTTGCCACGTGAGGACGTTTTAAGTGGGCCTAGCTTTGCTTCTGTTGCTGCAACGAGTTTAGGTTCCGCCCCCCCCGCACGTGTGCAACTCGCGGCCGCCCCCCCTGTATCGGCCGCCGCTGACGTTATGGACACGTCTGTTCCTGATAGTGACTCTGTTTCTGTTTCTGAACCTCCTGTTGAGCCTTCTTTGCTCGCGGCTGCGACAACTGAATCTGTTTTTGAAAAACCGGTAGTGGACGAAGTCTCACCGCAATCCGTGCCGATGTCGGCAGAAATTGTTCCGCATACTGTCCCGGTTACGGAACCCGACATATCGGCGGTTGCTCCTACTACCGTCCCCGACAGTCTTTCTGCTGCCAGTGCTGTTGTAGAACGTGAAGCTTTTACTGCACCGAAACCGCGTAGGGACCGGAATGTCGCTCGAGCTTCTGGCACCCCACGTTTACGTAGTGCCAGTAGCTCTGCTTCGTTTAATACGCGTGGTTTTTCGGACAAAAATCGGAGTCCGTCTCCGGTGGCGCGTTCTCCTGCCCCCCCTCAGGTTCGGTCGGTCGGGCAACCGACCTCCCGACAACCGGCCACGCGCGACGGCGTAGACCTCGGCCACCGCCCGTCTCAGGGGGGAGGCAGCAGGCGCCACGCGAAAAAGCAGACCTCTTCCCGCACTCAGCCGGGGGGTGATGTTGTTGCTGCAACGCAGAAACGTGACATCGCGGTGCAACATTTGAAAACCTTCCTGAGCCAACCGACTTCTGATGCCGATTCCGGCATGGCGGTGGATCCGCCTTTGTCTGTGACACCTTCCCCCTTTCCAACCAAAAGAAAGGCCGAAGATTCGCACCTTCGTCGTGCCCCCCCTTCCACCCACGATTTGGTGCCGCCTTTATCTTCGGATGTCGAGATGCCCGCCGTGGAGCATTCCGTCACAGAAAGTGCAGTCACAGTTTCTGGGACTCCACCGCTCCCGCCCCCCCTTCCTAGTCAGTCACAGGATTGGTCGGCGGACGTGGAGGCCGGTGGTAACCATTAGTGTGACTCATTGTATGTCCTCCCCCTCCTAGCAAGTTTGTATGTTTTATCTTGTTTTAAGCAAATTTCATGTTTTTCTTTTATTTTCTTGTTTTTTAACTGTGTTATTACGTGTATATGGTTAACGACTGTAGCCAGTGGAACATCTTAACAGTTAATCTTAATAAGTTGCGAAATCCGCAGAAGGCTATGATTTTAAAAAATTTCTTGTATGATAATAACTGTCACGTCGCTTTTTTACAGGAGGTGACTTGTGAAGCGCTTTTGTTTTTGCATGATTTTACTGATTTTACTGTGATTGATAATATTGCCCCTGATAATGATACGGGCACTGCAATTTTAGTGCGTTCTGGCTTACCAATATCTAACGTTGACATTTTACCGAACGGTCGCGCTGTTGCTTGTACCATTTTTGGAATTGTGTTTGTAAATGTGTACGCTCCGTCAGGAAATGTTAAACCGGCCAGGGCTGACTTTTATGGTAGAGATTTGTGTCAGCTTCTATCCAGGAATGTCGATACTTTAATCGTTGGGGGTGATTTTAATTGTGTTTTAGACGACTGCGATCAAGAGCCACGTCCAAACAAATGTCACGAGCTGGGTACTTTAGTCACTAGTTTTCAGCTGCTCGACACGTGGCGTGTTTTACACCCGGATTTCACCTACTTCACCTATTTTTACGGTACCGGGCGTAGCCGCCTCGATCGGATTTATGTGTCTAGGCAGCTGTCTGCCCGTATTTGTAGTGTTGACGTGACTCCTGTCGTATTTTCTGACCACTCCAGTTACTCCTGTCGTCTTTTATTGCCTCGTTTGTGTGTTCCTCGCCGTACCAATTTGTGGAAGTTCAATTGCAGTTTACTCAATGACGACCATTTTGTGACTTGTTTTAACCGTATATGGCAACGGTTGTTACGGACTCGAGGCGGTCATAGTAGCACCATTGAGTGGTGGGTTGCGATAGTTAAACCGGCGATTAGGAAATTTTTAATTGATTACAGCCGTGAGGCGGCACGCTGGCGTCGGGCAACGGCTCGCTTCCGCCAGGCTTGTTTACGGGACTTAGCGTTGCGGGTGACGTCACAGCCCGAGTTGTTGCCCACTCTGAAGCAATTTCAAGCAAAGCTTTTACTTGACATGCGTGCCGTTAGTGATGGGGTGACCGTCCGAAGTCAGCCTGCGGGACTTGTTACTGGGGAACCTCTGTCCATTTACCATTTACACAGGGAACGCAAACGCCGTGAACGTTTGAAGATTAATGTTTGGCGGCTGCGAAACGGCGATCGCACTTCTGTACAGTCGGAAATTGAAACAGATATTTTTGAACATTTCGCTTCACTTTTCCGTGCTGTTGATGTGGATTCCGACGCGTTGCGAGATTTTTTGCAGACTGTACCCCATGTTTTAACTCGCCCGGACAGGAATCATTTAACTGCCGCCTTTACGTCTGATGAAGTTCTCGATGCCGTTCGGCGGAGTCCCAACGGGAAGTCTCCAGGTCCAGATGGGATTCCTGCGGAATTTTATTTGAAATTTTTTCATCTTTTTAGTGAGATTTTAGTAGATTTGGTAAATGATATTCGAAATGGTGTGACTGTACCAGCTGCCTTTGTGGAGGGGGTTGTGACGCTCGTTCCCAAATCCAATGCTGTGCCAAATATCGACGCTGTCCGTCCGATTACTTTATTAAATGTTGACTACAAGATCGTCACGCGCTGCGTCGCTCAGCGACTTAAAAACATTTTGCCGGCGGTACTTAGTCCTCAGCAAACGTGTGCGGTGCGCGATCGGAATATCTTTGACGCTATCCTTGCTTACAGGGACTGCATTGGTTATGTAAAAAGTGCTCGGCTTCGGACTGCGGCGATTTTATTAGTTGATTTTAAGAATGCCTTTGACCGTATTAGTCATTTTTATTTGCGTCAGGTTTTGGTGCGCATGGGGTTTGGTTATAAATTTACCAAATTAGTGACGCATCTGTTGCAAAATGCTACGTCACGCATCTGTGTTAATGGTCGTCTTACTCCTGCTTTTCGTGTAGGTCGCTCCGTGCGGCAAGGGTGTCCGCTTTCCATGGCGCTTTTTGCCATTGCGCTGGATCCCCTCCTCCGCTATATCGGTCAGGAATGTCGCGGCATTCAGATGGGGACTACCAGATTGGTTTGTAAAGCATACGCTGATGACCTTGGCGTATTTATTGAGCATTTAGACGATGTTGACAGGTTGCAAGTCGTTCTGCACAACTTTGAACAAGCTACGGGGGCGATTGTCAATACACAGAAAACTGTTCTTTTACCGCTCACCGCCCGCGCACGTACCCTTCGTAGGGACTGGTTCTGTGTAAAGCAGCAGCATAAAGTTCTTGGAGTCCTTTTATCCTCGAATCCACAGCAGATGGAAGCATTAAATTGGCGGCCTACGCTGCATCGGATTCGTGCTGTTGTCAAGATCCATGCGGTCCGAAATTTGGCCCTTCGGGAAAAGGTGCAGTTAATAAATAATAACTTCTTGGCAAGGGCGTGGTACCTTGCGCAGGTTCTCCCGGTACCCAAGCAATTGGGGCGCGCCATCACACAGGCGATTTACTGGTTTTTATGGAGGGGGGAGATTTTTAAGGTGTCACATGCTGTCTGTACCTTGGGCCTGTCCCACGGCGGTTTGGGACTTGTCGATTTTTCAGCCAAATGTGCGGCTCTCCTTTGGAAGAGAATTACCGCTGTTATGCAGAAGGCACCTTGCAGTCCCACCGCGGTTGTTTTTAATCGTTATCGTCCTCATTCTGAAGTGGCACCTGTTTCTGTGTCGCACATCCCGTTTTATCTTTCTTACGTGCGCCGCTACTATTTCGATAATAGTTACCTGACACTTCGTGACATCTCCGCCCACACGGTTAGCGCTGTCTGCGATGCTATACGCGGACCTCCTATTCGTTGCAAGTGGGAGTATCGATTGCCACGCTGCAACTGGGTGGCAGTGTGGCAAAACCTCGCCAACAAAGTCCTCCCGGCTTCCGTACACGCTGCATGGTACAAGGTGGTGCATCGCACCATCCCTACCAACTCCAAACTTCATTCCATCAACCTTATCCCATCTGGAGTGTGTGACGTGTGTACTGTCGACGATACTCTTGAACACCGCTTTGCGTGTGACCGCTTCCGCCGTGTTTGGGACGTCGCCAGGGATATGATTCGTCTGATTCAGCGGGTGGACGCTCGAACCGTTACTGTGGATGATGTATTAATTCCGCAGTGTGTCGTCTACCCCACCACCAAGCGAAATGCCACGGTGTGGATCTTTGGCCATACAGTTTTTGCTATTTTCTCTTTAAAGTTGTGTACCGATTTGGACTTCCTTACCTATTTATGGACCCAACATTCTCAGATTCAGACATCGCCACATTATCGGCAAAATTTTGCAAATTTTTTGCAGGTCGCACTGGCGCATGCTTTTGCGCATATGTCGGTACCTGCGTAACATGGATGTTATTGTCTCGTATTTTCAAATTGCCCTTGTTCGACACAATATGAATAAATGCGACTTTCTCTATGTTTTCTGGAACGAAAATTGCCGAAACTTGACTATCGAACGACATCAGAAGTCTTTTCAGTTTTTTTCTGGACGTTATTGCCAAACTTCTTGTTTGGCATGAGTGTCGGTATTATTAGTTTCTTTTTTCTTTTTTCTTTTTTTCTTTTTTTTCCCCGTATGTGGCGTGACGAGATTCTTTACTGATGTTTCAGTTCTAGTTTCTAGTGGTGACTGTTTGCGTTATTTTTTTTCTTTTTTTCTTTTTTCATTTCTTTTACTGTCGAGCGCTCCCACTTCTCGTCACGTGTCTGCGCTCGGCACTTTTGGAACCTTTCGTCGGTGTGGGATTTCACACCGGGATTACCGGCGCTTTAAAATAGCGTTTTGTTTCATGTTGTTTTTACTATACCTAGGCTGTTGCGATTTCTCTTTTTTTTCATACATGAAATATTGTTTTGTTTTACGGTCGATATGAGTGATGACGGGTGTGGAGGCGACACTGTGGCCAGGCCTCAGACTAATTGACCCCTGCCCTCATTGCCGCCGCCTGCCAGCCACGCTCGATGCCCGACCGACAATGACTTTCCTTTTCCGGTGGATGCGTCGTCCTGGTTGCGTACAAATGTTTTGTGTTCCCTTTGGACAGTCGTCATCATCGATTGTTACGGTGTGAATCCGCCTTATCTTTCCGTTTCCTCTTTCTGTTTCTGGCGTATAAATGGGAGGCATTTATCACATTTCGTTTTCACGTGTTGCAGGCCTATTTAATTTGTGAAAAAAAAAAAAAAAGTGCTGTTGGCTCCCTCTCTTCTTTTAAATTTTATGTCACTACACCTGCCATTTACAAAAAAAAAAAAAAAAAAAAAAAAAAAAAGGTGCTGTTGGCTCCCTCTCTTCTTTTAAATTTTATGTCACTACACCTGCCAGCCCTCTTTTCATGAAAAACTCTCAGGTGCGACAAAGATGCTTCCACAAGCATTTTAAACTACTGTATTAAACGTAAGATGCGAAATTACAGTAATGAACTCAGTTTGAACAAGAATGCGCGGAGGAAGAGTGCTAGGATCTCGTTGAAAATAACGAAACACTGCGAATCGACAGATGTGCTCTTGAAACGCGTCAGAGAGTACTGTTTTGTAGGAGCGCTAAATTCCAAAAACTAACTACATTAAAGAAAGACCTGTTCCCGTCCGACCACCGAAGAAAAGCAACAACGTCAGTATTCGGATCGGCGACCGCCTGGGAACTCTGGCTGTCTTCATTTCTTGCTTTCTTGTCACTACTCCTGCCAGCCCTTTTTTCATGCGACCTTTCTCATGTGACAAAGATGCTTCCATACTGATTTTAAACTATCGTAAGATACGATATTAAGGAACTCAGTTTGAAAAGAGTGCGCCAAGTAAGACTTCCAAAGAGTCTCTGGAATAATAAAAACAGTATGAAGTGACAGAAATGTTGTGAAAATCGTCATGGCATATTGTTTTGTAGCAGTGCACAAGGGCAAATTTGTAAACAAAAATTTACCTTTCGTCGCTACAAGAGATGTATACTTTGCCGAAAAGCCTGTGTCTTGTGTGCATGTTTTCGCACCTTTCCACGGCAGAGCGCAGCACAGAGCGGCACTGGTAGCTCCGAACGCCCGCACACGGCGCCTCGGGCTCGCCGGTTCGGGCCGCGCCCATCTCGCAGATGCTTCTCGTACTTGTGCTGTCATATGGACCGCGACCCGAGGGGCAGCGAGCGGCAGTCGAGCAAAGTCGGGACAAGTCGGGACGGAAGGTGACAGCCGAGAATGAACCGTGCAAATTACGCAAATATCTGGAAGCGCGACGAGTGTCAGGCAGGTGAGAACGCTTCCCTCTGTCTTCATTTCTTGCTATCTTGTCACTACCCCTGCCAGCCCTTTTTTCATGCTACCTTTCTCATGTGACAAAGATGCTTCCATACTGATTTTAAACTATCGTAAGATACGATATTAAGGAACTCAGTTTGAAAAGAGTGCGCCAAGGAAGACTTCCAAAGAGTCTCTGGAAATAACAAAACAGTATGAAGTGACAGAAATGTTGTGAAATACGTCAGGGCATATTGTTTTGTAGCAGTGCACAACGGCAAATTTGTAAACAAAAATTTACCTTCCATCGCTACAAGAGATGGATACTTTGTCGAACAAACGAATGACAGGCGGTGCAACGAGCAGCTGTGTTGTGCGTCTGACCCACGTGGCGGCGCGCCGCACTGCGCGTCGCCTTCGAGGTGGAAGGACGTGCTTTGCGTCAAATGTGCCACCGAAAACGGCGATTGCGTGTGTTGGGAGGAGAGGCGAAGCCTTCTTCTGCCGTGCGGCTACTGTATAAGGACGCCAACGGCCATACCATGTTGAATACACCGGTTCTCGTCCGATCACCGAAGTTAAGCAACATCGGGCCCGGTTAGTACTTGGATGGGTGACCGCCTGGGAACACCGGGTGCTGTTGGCTCCCTCTCTTCTTTTAAATTTTATGTCACTACACCTGCCAGCCCTCTTTTCATGAAAAACTCTCAGGTGCGACAAAGATGCTTCCACAAGCATTTTAAACTACTGTATTAAACGTAAGATGCGAAATTACAGTAATGAACTCAGTTTGAACAAGAATGCGCGGAGGAAGAGTGCTAGGATCTCGTTGAAAATAACGAAACACTGCGAATCGACAGATGTGCTCTTGAAACGCGTCAGAGAGTACTGTTTTGTAGGAGCGCTAAATTCCAAAAACTAACTACATTAAAGAAAGACCTGTTCCCGTCCGACCACCGAAGAAAAGCAACAACGTCAGTATTCGGATCGGCGACCGCCTGGGAACTCTGGCTGTCTTCATTTCTTGCTTTCTTGTCACTACTCCTGCCAGCCCTTTTTTCATGCGACCTTTCTCATGTGACAAAGATGCTTCCATACTGATTTTAAACTATCGTAAGATACGATATTAAGGAACTCAGTTTGAAAAGAGTGCGCCAAGTAAGACTTCCAAAGAGTCTCTGGAATAATAAAAACAGTATGAAGTGACAGAAATGTTGTGAAAAACGTCATGGCATATTGTTTTGTAGCAGTGCACAAGGGCAAATTTGTAAACAAAAATTTACCTTTCGTCGCTACAAGAGATGTATACTTTGCCGAAAAGCCTGTGTCTTGTGTGCATGTTTTCGCACCTTTCCACGGCAGAGCGCAGCACAGAGCGGCACTGGTAGCTCCGAACGCCCGCACACGGCGCCTCGGGCTCGCCGGTTCGGGCCGCGCCCATCTCGCAGATGCTTCTCGTACTTGTGCTGTCATATGGACCGCGACCCGAGGGGCAGCGAGCGGCAGTCGAGCAAAGTCGGGACAAGTCGGGACGGAAGGTGACAGCCGAGAATGAACCGTGCAAATTACGCAAATATCTGGAAGCGCGACGAGTGTCAGGCAGGTGAGAACGCTTCCCTCTGTCTTCATTTCTTGCTATCTTGTCACTACCCCTGCCAGCCCTTTTTTCATGCTACCTTTCTCATGTGACAAAGATGCTTCCATACTGATTTTAAACTATCGTAAGATACGATATTAAGGAACTCAGTTTGAAAAGAGTGCGCCAAGGAAGACTTCCAAAGAGTCTCTGGAAATAACAAAACAGTATGAAGTGACAGAAATGTTGTGAAATACGTCAGGGCATATTGTTTTGTAGCAGTGCACAACGGCAAATTTGTAAACAAAAATTTACCTTCCATCGCTACAAGAGATGGATACTTTGTCGAACAAACGAATGACAGGCGGTGCAACGAGCAGCTGTGTTGTGCGTCTGACCCACGTGGCGGCGCGCCGCACTGCGCGTCGCCTTCGAGGTGGAAGGACGTGCTTTGCGTCAAATGTGCCACCGAAAACGGCGATTGCGTGTGTTGGGAGGAGAGGCGAAGCCTTCTTCTGCCGTGCGGCTACTGTATAACGACGCCAACGGCCATACCATGTTGAATACACCGGTTCTCGTCCGATCACCGAAGTTAAGCAACATCGGGCCCGGTTAGTACTTGGATGGGTGACCGCCTGGGAACACCGGGTGCTGTTGGCTCCCTCTCTTCTTTTAAATTTTATGTCACTACACCTGCCAGCCCTCTTTTCATGAAAAACTCTCAGGTGCGACAAAGATGCTTCCACAAGCATTTTAAACTACTGTATTAAACGTAAGATGCGAAATTACAGTAATGAACTCAGTTTGAACAAGAATGCGCGGAGGAAGAGTGCTAGGATCTCGTTGAAAATAACGAAACACTGCGAATCGACAGATGTGCTCTTGAAACGCGTCAGAGAGTACTGTTTTGTAGGAGCGCTAAATTCCAAAAACTAACTACATTAAAGAAAGACCTGTTCCCGTCCGACCACCGAAGAAAAGCAACAACGTCAGTATTCGGATCGGCGACCGCCTGGGAACTCTGGCTGTCTTCATTTCTTGCTTTCTTGTCACTACTCCTGCCAGCCCTTTTTTCATGCTACCTTTCTCATGTGACAAAGATGCTTCCATACTGATTTTAAACTATCGTAAGATACGATATTAAGGAACTCAGTTTGAAAAGAGTGCGCCAAGTAAGACTTCCAAAGAGTCTCTGGAATAATAAAAACAGTATGAAGTGACAGAAATGTTGTGAAAAACGTCAGGGCATATTGTTTTGTAGCAGTGCACAAGGGCAACTTTGTAAACAAAAATTTACCTTTCGTCGCTACAAGAGATGTATACTTTGCCGAAAAGCCTGTGTCTTGTGTGCATGTTTTCGCACCTTTCCACGGCACAGCGCAGCACAGAGCGGCACTGGTAGCTCCGAACGCCCGCACACGGCGCCTCGGACTCGCCGGTTCGGGCCGCCCCCATCTCGCAGATGCTTCTCGTACTTGTGCTGTCATATGGACCGCGACCCGAGCGGCAGCGAGCGGCAGTCGAGCAAAGTCGGGACAAGTCGGGACGGAAGGTGACAGCCGAGAATGAACCGTGCAAATTACGCAAATATCTGGAAGCGCGACGAGTGTCAGGCAGGTGAGAACGCTTCCCTCTGTCTTCATTTCTTGCTATCTTGTCACTACCCCTGCCAGCCCTTTTTTCATGCTACCTTTCTCATGTGACAAAGATGCTTCCATACTGATTTTAAACTATCGTAAGATACGATATTAAGGAACTCAGTTTGAAAAGAGTGCGCCAAGGAAGACTTCCAAAGAGTCTCTGGAAATAACAAAACAGTATGAAGTGACAGAAATGTTGTGAAATACGTCAGGGCATATTGTTTTGTAGCAGTGCACAACGGCAAATTTGTAAACAAAAATTTACCTTCCATCGCTACAAGAGATGGATACTTTGTCGAACAAACGAATGACAGGCGGTGCAACGAGCAGCTGTGTTGTGCGTCTGACCCACGTGGCGGCGCGCCGCACTGCGCGTCGCCTTCGGGGTGGAAGGACGTGCTTTGCGTCAAATGTGCCACCGAAAACGGCGATTGCGTGTGTTGGGAGGAGAGGCGAAGCCTTCTTCTGCCGTGCGGCTACTGTATAAGGACGCCAACGGCCATACCATGTTGAATACACCGGTTCTCGTCCGATCACCGAAGTTAAGCAACATCGGGCCCGGTTAGTACTTGGATGGGTGACCGCCTGGGAACACCGGGTGCTGTTGGCTCCCTCTCTTCTTTTAAATTTTATGTCACTACACCTGCCAGCCCTCTTTTCATGAAAAACTCTCAGGTGCGACAAAGATGCTTCCACAAGCATTTTAAACTACTGTATTAAACGTAAGATGCGAAATTACAGTAATGAACTCAGTTTGAACAAGAATGCGCGGAGGAAGAGTGCTAGGATCTCGTTGAAAATAACGAAACACTGCGAATCGACAGATGTGCTCTTGAAACGCGTCAGAGAGTACTGTTTTGTAGGAGCGCTAAATTCCAAAAACTAACTACATTAAAGAAAGACCTGTTCCCGTCCGACCACCGAAGAAAAGCAACAACGTCAGTATTCGGATCGGCGACCGCCTGGGAACTCTGGCTGTCTTCATTTCTTGCTTTCTTGTCACTACTCCTGCCAGCCCTTTTTTCATGCGACCTTTCTCATGTGACAAAGATGCTTCCATACTGATTTTAAACTATCGTAAGATACGATATTAAGGAACTCAGTTTGAAAAGAGTGCGCCAAGTAAGACTTCCAAAGAGTCTCTGGAATAATAAAAACAGTATGAAGTGACAGAAATGTTGTGAAAATCGTCATGGCATATTGTTTTGTAGCAGTGCACAAGGGCAAATTTGTAAACAAAAATTTACCTTTCGTCGCTACAAGAGATGTATACTTTGCCGAAAAGCCTGTGTCTTGTGTGCATGTTTTCGCACCTTTCCACGGCAGAGCGCAGCACAGAGCGGCACTGGTAGCTCCGAACGCCCGCACACGGCGCCTCGGGCTCGCCGGTTCGGGCCGCGCCCATCTCGCAGATGCTTCTCGTACTTGTGCTGTCATATGGACCGCGACCCGAGGGGCAGCGAGCGGCAGTCGAGCAAAGTCGGGACAAGTCGGGACGGAAGGTGACAGCCGAGAATGAACCGTGCAAATTACGCAAATATCTGGAAGCGCGACGAGTGTCAGGCAGGTGAGAACGCTTCCCTCTGTCTTCATTTCTTGCTATCTTGTCACTACCCCTGCCAGCCCTTTTTTCATGCTACCTTTCTCATGTGACAAAGATGCTTCCATACTGATTTTAAACTATCGTAAGATACGATATTAAGGAACTCAGTTTGAAAAGAGTGCGCCAAGGAAGACTTCCAAAGAGTCTCTGGAAATAACAAAACAGTATGAAGTGACAGAAATGTTGTGAAATACGTCAGGGCATATTGTTTTGTAGCAGTGCACAACGGCAAATTTGTAAACAAAAATTTACCTTCCATCGCTACAAGAGATGGATACTTTGTCGAACAAACGAATGACAGGCGGTGCAACGAGCAGCTGTGTTGTGCGTCTGACCCACGTGGCGGCGCGCCGCACTGCGCGTCGCCTTCGAGGTGGAAGGACGTGCTTTGCGTCAAATGTGCCACCGAAAACGGCGATTGCGTGTGTTGGGAGGAGAGGCGAAGCCTTCTTCTGCCGTGCGGCTACTGTATAAGGACGCCAACGGCCATACCATGTTGAATACACCGGTTCTCGTCCGATCACCGAAGTTAAGCAACATCGGACCCGGTTAGTACTTGGATGGGTGACCGCCTGGGAACACCGGGTGCTGTTGGCTCCCTCTCTTCTTTTAAATTTTATGTCACTACACCTGCCAGCCCTCTTTTCATGAAAAACTCTCAGGTGCGACAAAGATGCTTCCACAAGCATTTTAAACTACTGTATTAAACGTAAGATGCGAAATTACAGTAATGAACTCAGTTTGAACAAGAATGCGCGGAGGAAGAGTGCTAGGATCTCGTTGAAAATAACGAAACACTGCGAATCGACAGATGTGCTCTTGAAACGCGTCAGAGAGTACTGTTTTGTAGGAGCGCTAAATTCCAAAAACTAACTACATTAAAGAAAGACCTGTTCCCGTCCGACCACCGAAGAAAAGCAACAACGTCAGTATTCGGATCGGCGACCGCCTGGGAACTCTGGCTGTCTTCATTTCTTGCTTTCTTGTCACTACTCCTGCCAGCCCTTTTTTCATGCTACCTTTCTCATGTGACAAAGATGCTTCCATACTGATTTTAAACTATCGTAAGATACGATATTAAGGAACTCAGTTTGAAAAGAGTGCGCCAAGTAAGACTTCCAAAGAGTCTCTGGAATAATAAAAACAGTATGAAGTGACAGAAATGTTGTGAAAAACGTCAGGGCATATTGTTTTGTAGCAGTGCACAAGGGCAAATTTGTAAACAAAAATTTACCTTTCGTCGCTACAAGAGATGTATACTTTGCCGAAAAGCCTGTGTCTTGTGTGCATGTTTTCGCACCTTTCCACGGCACAGCGCAGCACAGAGCGGCACTGGTAGCTCCGAACGCCCGCACACGGCGCCTCGGACTCGCCGGTTCGGGCCGCCCCCATCTCGCAGATGCTTCTCGTACTTGTGCTGTCATATGGACCGCGACCCGAGCGGCAGCGAGCGGCAGTCGAGCAAAGTCGGGACAAGTCGGGACTGAAGGTGACAGCCGAGAATGAACCGTGCAAATTACGCAAATATCTGGAAGCGCGACGAGTGTCAGGCAGGTGAGAACGCTTCCCTCTGTCTTCATTTCTTGCTATCTTGTCACTACCCCTGCCAGCCCTTTTTTCATGCTACCTTTCTCATGTGACAAAGATGCTTCCATACTGATTTTAAACTATCGTAAGATACGATATTAAGGAACTCAGTTTGAAAAGAGTGCGCCAAGGAAGACTTCCAAAGAGTCTCTGGAAATAACAAAACAGTATGAAGTGACAGAAATGTTGTGAAATACGTCAGGGCATATTGTTTTGTAGCAGTGCACAACGGCAAATTTGTAAACAAAAATTTACCTTCCATCGCTACAAGAGATGGATACTTTGTCGAACAAACGAATGACAGGCGGTGCAACGAGCAGCTGTGTTGTGCGTCTGACCCACGTGGCGGCGCGCCGCACTGCGCGTCGCCTTCGAGGTGGAAGGACGTGCTTTGCGTCAAATGTGCCACCGAAAACGGCGATTGCGTGTGTTGGGAGGAGAGGCGAAGCCTTCTTCTGCCGTGCGGCTACTGTATAAGGACGCCAACGGCCATACCATGTTGAATACACCGGTTCTCGTCCGATCACCGAAGTTAAGCAACATCGGGCCCGGTTAGTACTTGGATGGGTGACCGCCTGGGAACACCGGGTGCTGTTGGCTCCCTCTCTTCTTTTAAATTTTATGTCACTACACCTGCCAGCCCTCTTTTCATGAAAAACTCTCAGGTGCGACAAAGATGCTTCCACAAGCATTTTAAACTACTGTATTAAACGTAAGATGCGAAATTACAGTAATGAACTCAGTTTGAACAAGAATGCGCGGAGGAAGAGTGCTAGGATCTCGTTGAAAATAACGAAACACTGCGAATCGACAGATGTGCTCTTGAAACGCGTCAGAGAGTACTGTTTTGTAGGAGCGCTAAATTCCAAAAACTAACTACATTAAAGAAAGACCTGTTCCCGTCCGACCACCGAAGAAAAGCAACAACGTCAGTATTCGGATCGGCGACCGCCTGGGAACTCTGGCTGTCTTCATTTCTTGCTTTCTTGTCACTACTCCTGCCAGCCCTTTTTTCATGCGACCTTTCTCATGTGACAAAGATGCTTCCATACTGATTTTAAACTATCGTAAGATACGATATTAAGGAACTCAGTTTGAAAAGAGTGCGCCAAGTAAGACTTCCAAAGAGTCTCTGGAATAATAAAAACAGTATGAAGTGACAGAAATGTTGTGAAAAACGTCAGGGCATATTGTTTTGTAGCAGTGCACAAGGGCAAATTTGTAAACAAAAATTTACCTTTCGTCGCTACAAGAGATGTATACTTTGCCGAAAAGCCTGTGTCTTGTGTGCATGTTTTCGCACCTTTCCACGGCAGAGCGCAGCACAGAGCGGCACTGGTAGCTCCGAACGCCCGCACACGGCGCCTCGGGCTCGCCGGTTCGGGCCGCGCCCATCTCGCAGATGCTTCTCGTACTTGTGCTGTCATATGGACCGCGACCCGAGCGGCAGCGAGCGGCAGTCGAGCAAAGTCGGGACAAGTCGGGACGGAAGGTGACAGCCGAGAATGAACCGTGCAAATTACGCAAATATCTGGAAGCGCGACGAGTGTCAGGCAGGTGAGAACGCTTCCCTCTGTCTTCATTTCTTGCTATCTTGTCACTACCCCTGCCAGCCCTTTTTTCATGCTACCTTTCTCATGTGACAAAGATGCTTCCATACTGATTTTAAACTATCGTAAGATACGATATTAAGGAACTCAGTTTGAAAAGAGTGCGCCAAGGAAGACTTCCAAAGAGTCTCTGGAAATAACAAAACAGTATGAAGTGACAGAAATGTTGTGAAATACGTCAGGGCATATTGTTTTGTAGCAGTGCACAACGGCAAATTTGTAAACAAAAATTTACCTTCCATCGCTACAAGAGATGGATACTTTGTCGAACAAACGAATGACAGGCGGTGCAACGAGCAGCTGTGTTGTGCGTCTGACCCACGTGGCGGCGCGCCGCACTGCGCGTCGCCTTCGAGGTGGAAGGACGTGCTTTGCGTCAAATGTGCCACCGAAAACGGCGATTGCGTGTGTTGGGAGGAGAGGCGAAGCCTTCTTCTGCCGTGCGGCTACTGTATAAGGACGCCAACGGCCATACCATGTTGAATACACCGGTTCTCGTCCGATCACCGAAGTTAAGCAACATCGGACCCGGTTAGTACTTGGATGGGTGACCGCCTGGGAACACCGGGTGCTGTTGGCTCCCTCTCTTCTTTTAAATTTTATGTCACTACACCTGCCAGCCCTCTTTTCATGAAAAACTCTCAGGTGCGACAAAGATGCTTCCACAAGCATTTTAAACTACTGTATTAAACGTAAGATGCGAAATTACAGTAATGAACTCAGTTTGAACAAGAATGCGCGGAGGAAGAGTGCTAGGATCTCGTTGAAAATAACGAAACACTGCGAATCGACAGATGTGCTCTTGAAACGCGTCAGAGAGTACTGTTTTGTAGGAGCGCTAAATTCCAAAAACTAACTACATTAAAGAAAGACCTGTTCCCGTCCGACCACCGAAGAAAAGCAACAACGTCAGTATTCGGATCGGCGACCGCCTGGGAACTCTGGCTGTCTTCATTTCTTGCTTTCTTGTCACTACTCCTGCCAGCCCTTTTTTCATGCTACCTTTCTCATGTGACAAAGATGCTTCCATACTGATTTTAAACTATCGTAAGATACGATATTAAGGAACTCAGTTTGAAAAGAGTGCGCCAAGTAAGACTTCCAAAGAGTCTCTGGAATAATAAAAACAGTATGAAGTGACAGAAATGTTGTGAAAAACGTCAGGGCATATTGTTTTGTAGCAGTGCACAAGGGCAAATTTGTAAACAAAAATTTACCTTTCGTCGCTACAAGAGATGTATACTTTGCCGAAAAGCCTGTGTCTTGTGTGCATGTTTTCGCACCTTTCCACGGCACAGCGCAGCACAGAGCGGCACTGGTAGCTCCGAACGCCCGCACACGGCGCCTCGGACTCGCCGGTTCGGGCCGCCCCCATCTCGCAGATGCTTCTCGTACTTGTGCTGTCATATGGACCGCGACCCGAGCGGCAGCGAGCGGCAGTCGAGCAAAGTCGGGACAAGTCGGGACTGAAGGTGACAGCCGAGAATGAACCGTGCAAATTACGCAAATATCTGGAAGCGCGACGAGTGTCAGGCAGGTGAGAACGCTTCCCTCTGTCTTCATTTCTTGCTATCTTGTCACTACCCCTGCCAGCCCTTTTTTCATGCTACCTTTCTCATGTGACAAAGATGCTTCCATACTGATTTTAAACTATCGTAAGATACGATATTAAGGAACTCAGTTTGAAAAGAGTGCGCCAAGGAAGACTTCCAAAGAGTCTCTGGAAATAACAAAACAGTATGAAGTGACAGAAATGTTGTGAAATACGTCAGGGCATATTGTTTTGTAGCAGTGCACAACGGCAAATTTGTAAACAAAAATTTACCTTCCATCGCTACAAGAGATGGATACTTTGTCGAACAAACGAATGACAGGCGGTGCAACGAGCAGCTGTGTTGTGCGTCTGACCCACGTGGCGGCGCGCCGCACTGCGCGTCGCCTTCGAGGTGGAAGGACGTGCTTTGCGTCAAATGTGCCACCGAAAACGGCGATTGCGTGTGTTGGGAGGAGAGGCGAAGCCTTCTTCTGCCGTGCGGCTACTGTATAAGGACGCCAACGGCCATACCATGTTGAATACACCGGTTCTCGTCCGATCACCGAAGTTAAGCAACATCGGGCCCGGTTAGTACTTGGATGGGTGACCGCCTGGGAACACCGGGTGCTGTTGGCTCCCTCTCTTCTTTTAAATTTTATGTCACTACACCTGCCAGCCCTCTTTTCATGAAAAACTCTCAGGTGCGACAAAGATGCTTCCACAAGCATTTTAAACTACTGTATTAAACGTAAGATGCGAAATTACAGTAATGAACTCAGTTTGAACAAGAATGCGCGGAGGAAGAGTGCTAGGATCTCGTTGAAAATAACGAAACACTGCGAATCGACAGATGTGCTCTTGAAACGCGTCAGAGAGTACTGTTTTGTAGGAGCGCTAAATTCCAAAAACTAACTACATTAAAGAAAGACCTGTTCCCGTCCGACCACCGAAGAAAAGCAACAACGTCAGTATTCGGATCGGCGACCGCCTGGGAACTCTGGCTGTCTTCATTTCTTGCTTTCTTGTCACTACTCCTGCCAGCCCTTTTTTCATGCGACCTTTCTCATGTGACAAAGATGCTTCCATACTGATTTTAAACTATCGTAAGATACGATATTAAGGAACTCAGTTTGAAAAGAGTGCGCCAAGTAAGACTTCCAAAGAGTCTCTGGAATAATAAAAACAGTATGAAGTGACAGAAATGTTGTGAAAAACGTCAGGGCATATTGTTTTGTAGCAGTGCACAAGGGCAAATTTGTAAACAAAAATTTACCTTTCGTCGCTACAAGAGATGTATACTTTGCCGAAAAGCCTGTGTCTTGTGTGCATGTTTTCGCACCTTTCCACGGCAGAGCGCAGCACAGAGCGGCACTGGTAGCTCCGAACGCCCGCACACGGCGCCTCGGGCTCGCCGGTTCGGGCCGCGCCCATCTCGCAGATGCTTCTCGTACTTGTGCTGTCATATGGACCGCGACCCGAGCGGCAGCGAGCGGCAGTCGAGCAAAGTCGGGACAAGTCGGGACGGAAGGTGACAGCCGAGAATGAACCGTGCAAATTACGCAAATATCTGGAAGCGCGACGAGTGTCAGGCAGGTGAGAACGCTTCCCTCTGTCTTCATTTCTTGCTATCTTGTCACTACCCCTGCCAGCCCTTTTTTCATGCTACCTTTCTCATGTGACAAAGATGCTTCCATACTGATTTTAAACTATCGTAAGATACGATATTAAGGAACTCAGTTTGAAAAGAGTGCGCCAAGGAAGACTTCCAAAGAGTCTCTGGAAATAACAAAACAGTATGAAGTGACAGAAATGTTGTGAAATACGTCAGGGCATATTGTTTTGTAGCAGTGCACAACGGCAAATTTGTAAACAAAAATTTACCTTCCATCGCTACAAGAGATGGATACTTTGTCGAACAAACGAATGACAGGCGGTGCAACGAGCAGCTGTGTTGTGCGTCTGACCCACGTGGCGGCGCGCCGCACTGCGCGTCGCCTTCGAGGTGGAAGGACGTGCTTTGCGTCAAATGTGCCACCGAAAACGGCGATTGCGTGTGTTGGGAGGAGAGGCGAAGCCTTCTTCTGCCGTGCGGCTACTGTATAAGGACGCCAACGGCCATACCATGTTGAATACACCGGTTCTCGTCCGATCACCGAAGTTAAGCAACATCGGGCCCGGTTAGTACTTGGATGGGTGACCGCCTGGGAACACCGGGTGCTGTTGGCTCCCTCTCTTCTTTTAAATTTTATGTCACTACACCTGCCAGCCCTCTTTTCATGAAAAACTCTCAGGTGCGACAAAGATGCTTCCACAAGCATTTTAAACTACTGTATTAAACGTAAGATGCGAAATTACAGTAATGAACTCAGTTTGAACAAGAATGCGCGGAGGAAGAGTGCTAGGATCTCGTTGAAAATAACGAAACACTGCGAATCGACAGATGTGCTCTTGAAACGCGTCAGAGAGTACTGTTTTGTAGGAGCGCTAAATTCCAAAAACTAACTACATTAAAGAAAGACCTGTTCCCGTCCGACCACCGAAGAAAAGCAACAACGTCAGTATTCGGATCGGCGACCGCCTGGGAACTCTGGCTGTCTTCATTTCTTGCTTTCTTGTCACTACTCCTGCCAGCCCTTTTTTCATGCGACCTTTCTCATGTGACAAAGATGCTTCCATACTGATTTTAAACTATCGTAAGATACGATATTAAGGAACTCAGTTTGAAAAGAGTGCGCCAAGTAAGACTTCCAAAGAGTCTCTGGAATAATAAAAACAGTATGAAGTGACAGAAATGTTGTGAAAAACGTCAGGGCATATTGTTTTGTAGCAGTGCACAAGGGCAAATTTGTAAACAAAAATTTACCTTTCGTCGCTACAAGAGATGTATACTTTGCCGAAAAGCCTGTGTCTTGTGTGCATGTTTTCGCACCTTTCCACGGCAGAGCGCAGCACAGAGCGGCACTGGTAGCTCCGAACGCCCGCACACGGCGCCTCGGGCTCGCCGGTTCGGGCCGCGCCCATCTCGCAGATGCTTCTCGTACTTGTGCTGTCATATGGACCGCGACCCGAGGGGCAGCGAGCGGCAGTCGAGCCAAGTCGGGACAAGTCGGGACGGAAGGTGACAGCCGAGAATGAACCGTGCAAATTACGCAAATATCTGGAAGCGCGACGAGTGTCAGGCAGGTGAGAACGCTTCCCTCTGTCTTCATTTCTTGCTATCTTGTCACTACCCCTGCCAGCCCTTTTTTCATGCTACCTTTCTCATGTGACAAAGATGCTTCCATACTGATTTTAAACTATCGTAAGATACGATATTAAGGAACTCAGTTTGAAAAGAGTGCGCCAAGGAAGACTTCCAAAGAGTCTCTGGAAATAACAAAACAGTATGAAGTGACAGAAATGTTGTGAAATACGTCAGGGCATATTGTTTTGTAGCAGTGCACAACGGCAAATTTGTAAACAAAAATTTACCTTCCATCGCTACAAGAGATGGATACTTTGTCGAACAAACGAATGACAGGCGGTGCAACGAGCAGCTGTGTTGTGCGTCTGACCCACGTGGCGGCGCGCCGCACTGCGCGTCGCCTTCGAGGTGGAAGGACGTGCTTTGCGTCAAATGTGCCACCGAAAACGGCGATTGCGTGTGTTGGGAGGAGAGGCGAAGCCTTCTTCTGCCGTGCGGCTACTGTATAAGGACGCCAACGGCCATACCATGTTGAATACACCGGTTCTCGTCCGATCACCGAAGTTAAGCAACATCGGGCCCGGTTAGTACTTGGATGGGTGACCGCCTGGGAACACCGGGTGCTGTTGGCTCCCTCTCTTCTTTTAAATTTTATGTCACTACACCTGCCAGCCCTCTTTTCATGAAAAACTCTCAGGTGCGACAAAGATGCTTCCACAAGCATTTTAAACTACTGTATTAAACGTAAGATGCGAAATTACAGTAATGAACTCAGTTTGAACAAGAATGCGCGGAGGAAGAGTGCTAGGATCTCGTTGAAAATAACGAAACACTGCGAATCGACAGATGTGCTCTTGAAACGCGTCAGAGAGTACTGTTTTGTAGGAGCGCTAAATTCCAAAAACTAACTACATTAAAGAAAGACCTGTTCCCGTCCGACCACCGAAGAAAAGCAACAACATCAGTATTCGGATCGGCGACCGCCTGGGAACTCTGGCTGTCTTCATTTCTTGCTTTCTTGTCACTACTCCTGCCAGCCCTTTTTTCATGCTACCTTTCTCATGTGACAAAGATGCTTCCATACTGATTTTAAACTATCGTAAGATACGATATTAAGGAACTCAGTTTGAAAAGAGTGCGCCAAGTAAGACTTCCAAAGAGTCTCTGGAATAATAAAAACAGTATGAAGTGACAGAAATGTTGTGAAAAACGTCAGGGCATATTGTTTTGTAGCAGTGCACAAGGGCAAATTTGTAAACAAAAATTTACCTTTCGTCGCTACAAGAGATGTATACTTTGCCGAAAAGCCTGTGTCTTGTGTGCATGTTTTCGCACCTTTCCACGGCAGAGCGCAGCACAGAGCGGCACTGGTAGCTCCGAACGCCCGCACACGGCGCCTCGGACTCGCCGGTTCGGGCCGCCCCCATCTCGCAGATGCTTCTCGTACTTGTGCTGTCATATGGACCGCGACCCGAGGGGCAGCGAGCGGCAGTCGAGCAAAGTCGGGACAAGTCGGGACGGAAGGGGACAGCCGAGAATGAACCGTGCAAATTACGCAAATATCTGGAAGCGCGACGAGTGTCAGGCAGGTGAGAACGCTTCCCTCTGTCTTCATTTCTTGCTATCTTGTCACTACCCCTGCCAGCCCTTTTTTCATGCTACCTTTCTCATGTGACAAAGATGCTTCCATACTGATTTTAAACTATCGTAAGATACGATATTAAGGAACTCAGTTTGAAAAGAGTGCGCCAAGGAAGACTTCCAAAGAGTCTCTGGAAATAACAAAACAGTATGAAGTGACAGAAATGTTGTGAAATACGTCAGGGCATATTGTTTTGTAGCAGTGCACAACGGCAAATTTGTAAACAAAAATTTACCTTCCATCGCTACAAGAGATGGATACTTTGTCGAACAAACGAATGACAGGCGGTGCAACGAGCAGCTGTGTTGTGCGTCTGACCCACGTGGCGGCGCGCCGCACTGCGCGTCGCCTTCGAGGTGGAAGGACGTGCTTTGCGTCAAATGTGCCACCGAAAACGGCGATTGCGTGTGTTGGGAGGAGAGGCGAAGCCTTCTTCTGCCGTGCGGCTACTGTATAAGGACGCCAACGGCCATACCATGTTGAATACACCGGTTCTCGTCCGATCACCGAAGTTAAGCAACATCGGGCCCAGTTAGTACTTGGATGGGTGACCGCCTGGGAACACCGGGTGCTGTTGGCTCCCTCTCTTCTTTTAAATTTTATGTCACTACACCTGCCAGCCCTCTTTTCATGAAAAACTCTCAGGTGCGACAAAGATGCTTCCACAAGCATTTTAAACTACTGTATTAAACGTAAGATGCGAAATTACAGTAATGAACTCAGTTTGAACAAGAATGCGCGGAGGAAGAGTGCTAGGATCTCGTTGAAAATAACGAAACACTGCGGATCGACAGATGTGCTCTTGAAACGCGTCAGAGAGTACTGTTTTGTAGGAGCGCTAAATTCCAAAAACTAACTACATTAAAGAAAGACCTGTTCCCGTCCGACCACCGAAGAAAAGCAACAACGTCAGTATTCGGATCGGCGACCGCCTGGGAACTCTGGCTGTCTTCATTTCTTGCTTTCTTGTCACTACTCCTGCCAGCCCTTTTTTCATGCGACCTTTCTCATGTGACAAAGATGCTTCCATACTGATTTTAAACTATCGTAAGATACGATATTAAGGAACTCAGTTTGAAAAGAGTGCGCCAAGTAAGACTTCCAAAGAGTCTCTGGAATAATAAAAACAGTATGAAGTGACAGAAATGTTGTGAAAAACGTCAGGGCATATTGTTTTGTAGCAGTGCACAAGGGCAAATTTGTAAACAAAAATTTACCTTTCGTCGCTACAAGAGATGTATACTTTGCCGAAAAGCCTGTGTCTTGTGTGCATGTTTTCGCACCTTTCCACGGCAGAGCGCAGCACAGAGCGGCACTGGTAGCTCCGAACGCCCGCACACGGCGCCTCGGACTCGCCGGTTCGGGCCGCCCCCATCTCGCAGATGCTTCTCGTACTTGTGCTGTCATATGGACCGCGACCCGAGGGGCAGCGAGCGGCAGTCGAGCAAAGTCGGGACAAGTCGGGACGGAAGGTGACAGCCGAGAATGAACCGTGCAAATTACGCAAATATCTGGAAGCGCGACGAGTGTCAGGCAGGTGAGAACGCTTCCCTCTGTCTTCATTTCTTGCTATCTTGTCACTACCCCTGCCAGCCCTTTTTTCATGCTACCTTTCTCATGTGACAAAGATGCTTCCATACTGATTTTAAACTATCGTAAGATACGATATTAAGGAACTCAGTTTGAAAAGAGTGCGCCAAGGAAGACTTCCAAAGAGTCTCTGGAAATAACAAAACAGTATGAAGTGACAGAAATGTTGTGAAATACGTCAGGGCATATTGTTTTGTAGCAGTGCACAACGGCAAATTTGTAAACAAAAATTTACCTTCCATCGCTACAAGAGATGGATACTTTGTCGAACAAACGAATGACAGGCGGTGCAACGAGCAGCTGTGTTGTGCGTCTGACCCACGTGGCGGCGCGCCGCACTGCGCGTCGCCTTCGAGGTGGAAGGACGTGCTTTGCGTCAAATGTGCCACCGAAAACGGCGATTGCGTGTGTTGGGAGGAGAGGCGAAGCCTTCTTCTGCCGTGCGGCTACTGTATAAGGACGCCAACGGCCATACCATGTTGAATACACCGGTTCTCGTCCGATCACCGAAGTTAAGCAACATCGGGCCCGGTTAGTACTTGGATGGGTGACCGCCTGGGAACACCGGGTGCTGTTGGCTCCCTCTCTTCTTTTAAATTTTATGTCACTACACCTGCCAGCCCTCTTTTCATGAAAAACTCTCAGGTGCGACAAAGATGCTTCCACAAGCATTTTAAACTACTGTATTAAACGTAAGATGCGAAATTACAGTAATGAACTCAGTTTGAACAAGAATGCGCGGAGGAAGAGTGCTAGGATCTCGTTGAAAATAACGAAACACTGCGAATCGACAGATGTGCTCTTGAAACGCGTCAGAGAGTACTGTTTTGTAGGAGCGCTAAATTCCAAAAACTAACTACATTAAAGAAAGACCTGTTCCCGTCCGACCACCGAAGAAAAGCAACAACGTCAGTATTCGGATCGGCGACCGCCTGGGAACTCTGGCTGTCTTCATTTCTTGCTTTCTTGTCACTACTCCTGCCAGCCCTTTTTTCATGCGACCTTTCTCATGTGACAAAGATGCTTCCATACTGATTTTAAACTATCGTAAGATACGATATTAAGGAACTCAGTTTGAAAAGAGTGCGCCAAGTAAGACTTCCAAAGAGTCTCTGGAATAATAAAAACAGTATGAAGTGACAGAAATGTTGTGAAAAACGTCAGGGCATATTGTTTTGTAGCAGTGCACAAGGGCAAATTTGTAAACAAAAATTTACCTTTCGTCGCTACAAGAGATGTATACTTTGCCGAAAAGCCTGTGTCTTGTGTGCATGTTTTCGCACCTTTCCACGGCACAGCGCAGCACAGAGCGGCACTGGTAGCTCCGAACGCCCGCACACGGCGCCTCGGACTCGCCGGTTCGGGCCGCCCCCATCTCGCAGATGCTTCTCGTACTTGTGCTGTCATATGGACCGCGACCCGAGGGGCAGCGAGCGGCAGTCGAGCAAAGTCGGGACAAGTCGGGACGGAAGGTGACAGCCGAGAATGAACCGTGCAAATTACGCAAATATCTGGAAGCGCGACGAGTGTCAGGCAGGTGAGAACGCTTCCCTCTGTCTTCATTTCTTGCTATCTTGTCACTACCCCTGCCAGCCCTTTTTTCATGCTACCTTTCTCATGTGACAAAGATGCTTCCATACTGATTTTAAACTATCGTAAGATACGATATTAAGGAACTCAGTTTGAAAAGAGTGCGCCAAGGAAGACTTCCAAAGAGTCTCTGGAAATAACAAAACAGTATGAAGTGACAGAAATGTTGTGAAATACGTCAGGGCATATTGTTTTGTAGCAGTGCACAACGGCAAATTTGTAAACAAAAATTTACCTTCCATCGCTACAAGAGATGGATACTTTGTCGAACAAACGAATGACAGGCGGTGCAACGAGCAGCTGTGTTGTGCGTCTGACCCACGTGGCGGCGCGACGCACTGCGCGTCGCCTTCGAGGTGGAAGGACGTGCTTTGCGTCAAATGTGCCACCGAAAACGGCGATTGCGTGTGTTGGGAGGAGAGGCGAAGCCTTCTTCTGCCGTGCGGCTAGTGTATAAGGACGCCAACGGCCATACCATGTTGAATACACCGGTTCTCGTCCGATCACCGAAGTTAAGCAACATCGGGCCCGGTTAGTACTTGGATGGGTGACCGCCTGGGAACACCGGGTGCTGTTGGCTCCCTCTCTTCTTTTAAATTTTATGTCACTACACCTGCCAGCCCTCTTTTCATGAAAAACTCTCAGGTGCGACAAAGATGCTTCCACAAGCATTTTAAACTACTGTATTAAACGTAAGATGCGAAATTACAGTAATGAACTCAGTTTGAACAAGAATGCGCGGAGGAAGAGTGCTAGGATCTCGTTGAAAATAACGAAACACTGCGAATCGACAGATGTGCTCTTGAAACGCGTCAGAGAGTACTGTTTTGTAGGAGCGCTAAATTCCAAAAACTAACTACATTAAAGAAAGACCTGTTCCCGTCCGACCACCGAAGAAAAGCAACAACGTCAGTATTCGGATCGGCGACCGCCTGGGAACTCTGGCTGTCTTCATTTCTTGCTTTCTTGTCACTACTCCTGCCAGCCCTTTTTTCATGCTACCTTTCTCATGTGACAAAGATGCTTCCATACTGATTTTAAACTATCGTAAGATACGATATTAAGGAACTCAGTTTGAAAAGAGTGCGCCAAGTAAGACTTCCAAAGAGTCTCTGGAATAATAAAAACAGTATGAAGTGACAGAAATGTTGTGAAAAACGTCAGGGCATATTGTTTTGTAGCAGTGCACAAGGGCAAATTTGTAAACAAAAATTTACCTTTCGTCGCTACAAGAGATGTATACTTTGCCGAAAAGCCTGTGTCTTGTGTGCATGTTTTCGCACCTTTCCACGGCACAGCGCAGCACAGAGCGGCA
Source organism: Schistocerca gregaria (assembly GCF_023897955.1). Lineage (NCBI taxonomy): Eukaryota > Metazoa > Arthropoda > Insecta > Orthoptera > Acrididae > Schistocerca > Schistocerca gregaria. The sequence continues at coordinate 465,022 of NW_026061814.1, read as the reverse complement.
CTGGTAGCTCCGAACGCCCGCACACGGCGCCTCGGACTCGCCGGTTCGGGCCGCGCCCATCTCGCAGATGCTTCTCGTACTTGTGCTGTCATATGGACCGCGACCCGAGCGGCAGCGAGCGGCAGTCGAGCAAAGTCGGGACAAGTCGGGACGGAAGGGGACAGCCGAGAATGAACCGTGCAAATTACGCAAATATCTGGAAGCGCGACGAGAGTCAGGCAGGTGAGAACGCTTCCCTCTGTCTTCATTTCTTGCTATCTTGTCACTACCCCTGCCAGCCCTTTTTTCATGCTACCTTTCTCATGTGACAAAGATGCTTCCATACTGATTTTAAACTATCGTAAGATACGATATTAAGGAACTCAGTTTGAAAAGAGTGCGCCAAGGAAGACTTCCAAAGAGTCTCTGGAAATAACAAAACAGTATGAAGTGACAGAAATGTTGTGAAATACGTCAGGGCATATTGTTTTGTAGCAGTGCACAACGGCAAATTTGTAAACAAAAATTTACCTTCCATCGCTACAAGAGATGGATACTTTGTCGAACAAACGAATGACAGGCGGTGCAACGAGCAGCTGTGTTGTGCGTCTGACCCACGTGGCGGCGCGCCGCACTGCGCGTCGCCTTCGAGGTGGAAGGACGTGCTTTGCGTCAAATGTGCCACCGAAAACGGCGATTGCGTGTGTTGGGAGGAGAGGCGAAGCCTTCTTCTGCCGTGCGGCTACTGTATAAGGACGCCAACGGCCATACCATGTTGAATACACCGGTTCTCGTCCGATCACCGAAGTTAAGCAACATCGGGCCCGGTTAGTACTTGGATGGGTGACCGCCTGGGAACACCGGGTGCTGTTGGCTCCCTCTCTTCTTTTAAATTTTATGTCACTACACCTGCCAGCCCTCTTTTCATGAAAAACTCTCAGGTGCGACAAAGATGCTTCCACAAGCATTTTAAACTACTGTATTAAACGTAAGATGCGAAATTACAGTAATGAACTCAGTTTGAACAAGAATGCGCGGAGGAAGAGTGCTAGGATCTCGTTGAAAATAACGAAACACTGCGAATCGACAGATGTGCTCTTGAAACGCGTCAGAGAGTACTGTTTTGTAGGAGCGCTAAATTCCAAAAACTAACTACATTAAAGAAAGACCTGTTCCCGTCCGACCACCGAAGAAAAGCAACAACGTCAGTATTCGGATCGGCGACCGCCTGGGAACTCTGGCTGTCTTCATTTCTTGCTTTCTTGTCACTACTCCTGCCAGCCCTTTTTTCATGCTACCTTTCTCATGTGACAAAGATGCTTCCATACTGATTTTAAACTATCGTAAGATACGATATTAAGGAACTCAGTTTGAAAAGAGTGCGCCAAGTAAGACTTCCAAAGAGTCTCTGGAATAATAAAAACAGTATGAAGTGACAGAAATGTTGTGAAAAACGTCAGGGCATATTGTTTTGTAGCAGTGCACAAGGGCAAATTTGTAAACAAAAATTTACCTTTCGTCGCTACAAGAGATGTATACTTTGCCGAAAAGCCTGTGTCTTGTGTGCATGTTTTCGCACCTTTCCACGGCACAGCGCAGCACAGAGCGGCACTGGTAGCTCCGAACGCCCGCACACGGCGCCTCGGACTCGCCGGTTCGGGCCGCGCCCATCTCGCAGATGCTTCTCGTACTTGTGCTGTCATATGGACCGCGACCCGAGCGGCAGCGAGCGGCAGTCGAGCAAAGTCGGGACAAGTCGGGACGGAAGGGGACAGCCGAGAATGAACCGTGCAAATTACGCAAATATCTGGAAGCGCGACGAGTGTCAGGCAGGTGAGAACGCTTCCCTCTGTCTTCATTTCTTGCTATCTTGTCACTACCCCTGCCAGCCCTTTTTTCATGCTACCTTTCTCATGTGACAAAGATGCTTCCATACTGATTTTAAACTATCGTAAGATACGATATTAAGGAACTCAGTTTGAAAAGAGTGCGCCAAGGAAGACTTCCAAAGAGTCTCTGGAAATAACAAAACAGTATGAAGTGACAGAAATGTTGTGAAATACGTCAGGGCATATTGTTTTGTAGCAGTGCACAACGGCAAATTTGTAAACAAAAATTTACCTTCCATCGCTACAAGAGATGGATACTTTGTCGAACAAACGAATGACAGGCGGTGCAACGAGCAGCTGTGTTGTGCGTCTGACCCACGTGGCGGCGCGCCGCACTGCGCGTCGCCTTCGAGGTGGAAGGACGTGCTTTGCGTCAAATGTGCCACCGAAAACGGCGATTGCGTGTGTTGGGAGGAGAGGCGAAGCCTTCTTCTGCCGTGCGGCTACTGTATAAGGACGCCAACGGCCATACCATGTTGAATACACCGGTTCTCGTCCGATCACCGAAGTTAAGCAACATCGGGCCCGGTTAGTACTTGGATGGGTGACCGCCTGGGAACACCGGGTGCTGTTGGCTCCCTCTCTTCTTTTAAATTTTATGTCACTACACCTGCCAGCCCTCTTTTCATGAAAAACTCTCAGGTGCGACAAAGATGCTTCCACAAGCATTTTAAACTACTGTATTAAACGTAAGATGCGAAATTACAGTAATGAACTCAGTTTGAACAAGAATGCGCGGAGGAAGAGTGCTAGGATCTCGTTGAAAATAACGAAACACTGCGAATCGACAGATGTGCTCTTGAAACGCGTCAGAGAGTACTGTTTTGTAGGAGCGCTAAATTCCAAAAACTAACTACATTAAAGAAAGACCTGTTCCCGTCCGACCACTGAAGAAAAGCAACAACGTCAGTATTCGGATCGGCGACCGCCTGGGAACTCTGGCTGTCTTCATTTCTTGCTTTCTTGTCACTACTCCTGCCAGCCCTTTTTTCATGCTACCTTTCTCATGTGACAAAGATGCTTCCATACTGATTTTAAACTATCGTAAGATACGATATTAAGGAACTCAGTTTGAAAAGAGTGCGCCAAGTAAGACTTCCAAAGAGTCTCTGGAATAATAAAAACAGTATGAAGTGACAGAAATGTTGTGAAAAACGTCAGGGCATATTGTTTTGTAGCAGTGCACAAGGGCAAATTTGTAAACAAAAATTTACCTTTCGTCGCTACAAGAGATGTATACTTTGCCGAAAAGCCTGTGTCTTGTGTGCATGTTTTCGCACCTTTCCACGGCACAGCGCAGCACAGAGCGGCACTGGTAGCTCCGAACGCCCGCACACGGCGCCTCGGACTCGCCGGTTCGGGCCGCGCCCATCTCGCAGATGCTTCTCGTACTTGTGCTGTCATATGGACCGCGACCCGAGCGGCAGCGAGCGGCAGTCGAGCAAAGTCGGGACAAGTCGGGACGGAAGGGGACAGCCGAGAATGAACCGTGCAAATTACGCAAATATCTGGAAGCGCGACGAGTGTCAGGCAGGTGAGAACGCTTCCCTCTGTCTTCATTTCTTGCTATCTTGTCACTACCCCTGCCAGCCCTTTTTTCATGCTACCTTTCTCATGTGACAAAGATGCTTCCATACTGATTTTAAACTATCGTAAGATACGATATTAAGGAACTCAGTTTGAAAAGAGTGCGCCAAGGAAGACTTCCAAAGAGTCTCTGGAAATAACAAAACAGTATGAAGTGACAGAAATGTTGTGAAATACGTCAGGGCATATTGTTTTGTAGCAGTGCACAACGGCAAATTTGTAAACAAAAATTTACCTTCCATCGCTACAAGAGATGGATACTTTGTCGAACAAACGAATGACAGGCGGTGCAACGAGCAGCTGTGTTGTGCGTCTGACCCACGTGGCGGCGCGCCGCACTGCGCGTCGCCTTCGAGGTGGAAGGACGTGCTTTGCGTCAAATGTGCCACCGAAAACGGCGATTGCGTGTGTTGGGAGGAGAGGCGAAGCCTTCTTCTGCCGTGCGGCTACTGTATAAGGACGCCAACGGCCATACCATGTTGAATACACCGGTTCTCGTCCGATCACCGAAGTTAAGCAACATCGGGCCCGGTTAGTACTTGGATGGGTGACCGCCTGGGAACACCGGGTGCTGTTGGCTCCCTCTCTTCTTTTAAATTTTATGTCACTACACCTGCCAGCCCTCTTTTCATGAAAAACTCTCAGGTGCGACAAAGATGCTTCCACAAGCATTTTAAACTACTGTATTAAACGTAAGATGCGAAATTACAGTAATGAACTCAGTTTGAACAAGAATGCGCGGAGGAAGAGTGCTAGGATCTCGTTGAAAATAACGAAACACTGCGAATCGACAGATGTGCTCTTGAAACGCGTCAGAGAGTACTGTTTTGTAGGAGCGCTAAATTCCAAAAACTAACTACATTAAAGAAAGACCTGTTCCCGTCCGACCACTGAAGAAAAGCAACAACGTCAGTATTCGGATCGGCGACCGCCTGGGAACTCTGGCTGTCTTCATTTCTTGCTTTCTTGTCACTACTCCTGCCAGCCCTTTTTTCATGCTACCTTTCTCATGTGACAAAGATGCTTCCATACTGATTTTAAACTATCGTAAGATACGATATTAAGGAACTCAGTTTGAAAAGAGTGCGCCAAGTAAGACTTCCAAAGAGTCTCTGGAATAATAAAAACAGTATGAAGTGACAGAAATGTTGTGAAAAACGTCAGGGCATATTGTTTTGTAGCAGTGCACAAGGGCAAATTTGTAAACAAAAATTTACCTTTCGTCGCTACAAGAGATGTATACTTTGCCGAAAAGCCTGTGTCTTGTGTGCATGTTTTCGCACCTTTCCACGGCACAGCGCAGCACAGAGCGGCACTGGTAGCTCCGAACGCCCGCACACGGCGCCTCGGACTCGCCGGTTCGGGCCGCGCCCATCTCGCAGATGCTTCTCGTACTTGTGCTGTCATATGGACCGCGACCCGAGCGGCAGCGAGCGGCAGTCGAGCAAAGTCGGGACAAGTCGGGACGGAAGGGGACAGCCGAGAATGAACCGTGCAAATTACGCAAATATCTGGAAGCGCGACGAGTGTCAGGCAGGTGAGAACGCTTCCCTCTGTCTTCATTTCTTGCTATCTTGTCACTACCCCTGCCAGCCCTTTTTTCATGCTACCTTTCTCATGTGACAAAGATGCTTCCATACTGATTTTAAACTATCGTAAGATACGATATTAAGGAACTCAGTTTGAAAAGAGTGCGCCAAGGAAGACTTCCAAAGAGTCTCTGGAAATAACAAAACAGTATGAAGTGACAGAAATGTTGTGAAATACGTCAGGGCATATTGTTTTGTAGCAGTGCACAACGGCAAATTTGTAAACAAAAATTTACCTTCCATCGCTACAAGAGATGGATACTTTGTCGAACAAACGAATGACAGGCGGTGCAACGAGCAGCTGTGTTGTGCGTCTGACCCACGTGGCGGCGCGCCGCACTGCGCGTCGCCTTCGAGGTGGAAGGACGTGCTTTGCGTCAAATGTGCCACCGAAAACGGCGATTGCGTGTGTTGGGAGGAGAGGCGAAGCCTTCTTCTGCCGTGCGGCTACTGTATAAGGACGCCAACGGCCATACCATGTTGAATACACCGGTTCTCGTCCGATCACCGAAGTTAAGCAACATCGGGCCCGGTTAGTACTTGGATGGGTGACCGCCTGGGAACACCGGGTGCTGTTGGCTCCCTCTCTTCTTTTAAATTTTATGTCACTACACCTGCCAGCCCTCTTTTCATGAAAAACTCTCAGGTGCGACAAAGATGCTTCCACAAGCATTTTAAACTACTGTATTAAACGTAAGATGCGAAATTACAGTAATGAACTCAGTTTGAACAAGAATGCGCGGAGGAAGAGTGCTAGGATCTCGTTGAAAATAACGAAACACTGCGAATCGACAGATGTGCTCTTGAAACGCGTCAGAGAGTACTGTTTTGTAGGAGCGCTAAATTCCAAAAACTAACTACATTAAAGAAAGACCTGTTCCCGTCCGACCACTGAAGAAAAGCAACAACGTCAGTATTCGGATCGGCGACCGCCTGGGAACTCTGGCTGTCTTCATTTCTTGCTTTCTTGTCACTACTCCTGCCAGCCCTTTTTTCATGCTACCTTTCTCATGTGACAAAGATGCTTCCATACTGATTTTAAACTATCGTAAGATACGATATTAAGGAACTCAGTTTGAAAAGAGTGCGCCAAGTAAGACTTCCAAAGAGTCTCTGGAATAATAAAAACAGTATGAAGTGACAGAAATGTTGTGAAAAACGTCAGGGCATATTGTTTTGTAGCAGTGCACAAGGGCAAATTTGTAAACAAAAATTTACCTTTCGTAGCTACAAGAGATGTATACTTTGCCGAAAAGCCTGTGTCTTGTGTGCATGTTTTCGCACCTTTCCACGGCACAGCGCAGCACAGAGCGGCACTGGTAGCTCCGAACGCCCGCACACGGCGCCTCGGACTCGCCGGTTCGGGCCGCGCCCATCTCGCAGATGCTTCTCGTACTTGTGCTGTCATATGGACCGCGACCCGAGCGGCAGCGAGCGGCAGTCGAGCAAAGTCGGGACAAGTCGGGACGGAAGGGGACAGCCGAGAATGAACCGTGCAAATTACGCAAATATCTGGAAGCGCGACGAGTGTCAGGCAGGTGAGAACGCTTCCCTCTGTCTTCATTTCTTGCTATCTTGTCACTACCCCTGCCAGCCCTTTTTTCATGCTACCTTTCTCATGTGACAAAGATGCTTCCATACTGATTTTAAACTATCGTAAGATACGATATTAAGGAACTCAGTTTGAAAAGAGTGCGCCAAGGAAGACTTCCAAAGAGTCTCTGGAAATAACAAAACAGTATGAAGTGACAGAAATGTTGTGAAATACGTCAGGGCATATTGTTTTGTAGCAGTGCACAACGGCAAATTTGTAAACAAAAATTTACCTTCCATCGCTACAAGAGATGGATACTTTGTCGAACAAACGAATGACAGGCGGTGCAACGAGCAGCTGTGTTGTGCGTCTGACCCACGTGGCGGCGCGCCGCACTGCGCGTCGCCTTCGAGGTGGAAGGACGTGCTTTGCGTCAAATGTGCCACCGAAAACGGCGATTGCGTGTGTTGGGAGGAGAGGCGAAGCCTTCTTCTGCCGTGCGGCTACTGTATAAGGACGCCAACGGCCATACCATGTTGAATACACCGGTTCTCGTCCGATCACCGAAGTTAAGCAACATCGGGCCCGGTTAGTACTTGGATGGGTGACCGCCTGGGAACACCGGGTGCTGTTGGCTCCCTCTCTTCTTTTAAATTTTATGTCACTACACCTGCCAGCCCTCTTTTCATGAAAAACTCTCAGGTGCGACAAAGATGCTTCCACAAGCATTTTAAACTACTGTATTAAACGTAAGATGCGAAATTACAGTAATGAACTCAGTTTGAACAAGAATGCGCGGAGGAAGAGTGCTAGGATCTCGTTGAAAATAACGAAACACTGCGAATCGACAGATGTGCTCTTGAAACGCGTCAGAGAGTACTGTTTTGTAGGAGCGCTAAATTCCAAAAACTAACTACATTAAAGAAAGACCTGTTCCCGTCCGACCACTGAAGAAAAGCAACAACGTCAGTATTCGGATCGGCGACCGCCTGGGAACTCTGGCTGTCTTCATTTCTTGCTTTCTTGTCACTACTCCTGCCAGCCCTTTTTTCATGCTACCTTTCTCATGTGACAAAGATGCTTCCATACTGATTTTAAACTATCGTAAGATACGATATTAAGGAACTCAGTTTGAAAAGAGTGCGCCAAGTAAGACTTCCAAAGAGTCTCTGGAATAATAAAAACAGTATGAAGTGACAGAAATGTTGTGAAAAACGTCAGGGCATATTGTTTTGTAGCAGTGCACAAGGGCAAATTTGTAAACAAAAATTTACCTTTCGTCGCTACAAGAGATGTATACTTTGCCGAAAAGCCTGTGTCTTGTGTGCATGTTTTCGCACCTTTCCACGGCACAGCGCAGCACAGAGCGGCACTGGTAGCTCCGAACGCCCGCACACGGCGCCTCGGACTCGCCGGTTCGGGCCGCGCCCATCTCGCAGATGCTTCTCGTACTTGTGCTGTCATATGGACCGCGACCCGAGCGGCAGCGAGCGGCAGTCGAGCAAAGTCGGGACAAGTCGGGACGGAAGGGGACAGCCGAGAATGAACCGTGCAAATTACGCAAATATCTGGAAGCGCGACGAGTGTCAGGCAGGTGAGAACGCTTCCCTCTGTCTTCATTTCTTGCTATCTTGTCACTACCCCTGCCAGCCCTTTTTTCATGCTACCTTTCTCATGTGACAAAGATGCTTCCATACTGATTTTAAACTATCGTAAGATACGATATTAAGGAACTCAGTTTGAAAAGAGTGCGCCAAGGAAGACTTCCAAAGAGTCTCTGGAAATAACAAAACAGTATGAAGTGACAGAAATGTTGTGAAATACGTCAGGGCATATTGTTTTGTAGCAGTGCACAACGGCAAATTTGTAAACAAAAATTTACCTTCCATCGCTACAAGAGATGGATACTTTGTCGAACAAACGAATGACAGGCGGTGCAACGAGCAGCTGTGTTGTGCGTCTGACCCACGTGGCGGCGCGCCGCACTGCGCGTCGCCTTCGAGGTGGAAGGACGTGCTTTGCGTCAAATGTGCCACCGAAAACGGCGATTGCGTGTGTTGGGAGGAGAGGCGAAGCCTTCTTCTGCCGTGCGGCTACTGTATAAGGACGCCAACGGCCATACCATGTTGAATACACCGGTTCTCGTCCGATCACCGAAGTTAAGCAACATCGGGCCCGGTTAGTACTTGGATGGGTGACCGCCTGGGAACACCGGGTGCTGTTGGCTCCCTCTCTTCTTTTAAATTTTATGTCACTACACCTGCCAGCCCTCTTTTCATGAAAAACTCTCAGGTGCGACAAAGATGCTTCCACAAGCATTTTAAACTACTGTATTAAACGTAAGATGCGAAATTACAGTAATGAACTCAGTTTGAACAAGAATGCGCGGAGGAAGAGTGCTAGGATCTCGTTGAAAATAACGAAACACTGCGAATCGACAGATGTGCTCTTGAAACGCGTCAGAGAGTACTGTTTTGTAGGAGCGCTAAATTCCAAAAACTAACTACATTAAAGAAAGACCTGTTCCCGTCCGACCACTGAAGAAAAGCAACAACGTCAGTATTCGGATCGGCGACCGCCTGGGAACTCTGGCTGTCTTCATTTCTTGCTTTCTTGTCACTACTCCTGCCAGCCCTTTTTTCATGCTACCTTTCTCATGTGACAAAGATGCTTCCATACTGATTTTAAACTATCGTAAGATACGATATTAAGGAACTCAGTTTGAAAAGAGTGCGCCAAGTAAGACTTCCAAAGAGTCTCTGGAATAATAAAAACAGTATGAAGTGACAGAAATGTTGTGAAAAACGTCAGGGCATATTGTTTTGTAGCAGTGCACAAGGGCAAATTTGTAAACAAAAATTTACCTTTCGTCGCTACAAGAGATGTATACTTTGCCGAAAAGCCTGTGTCTTGTGTGCATGTTTTCGCACCTTTCCACGGCACAGCGCAGCACAGAGCGGCACTGGTAGCTCCGAACGCCCGCACACGGCGCCTCGGACTCGCCGGTTCGGGCCGCGCCCATCTCGCAGATGCTTCTCGTACTTGTGCTGTCATATGGACCGCGACCCGAGCGGCAGCGAGCGGCAGTCGAGCAAAGTCGGGACAAGTCGGGACGGAAGGGGACAGCCGAGAATGAACCGTGCAAATTACGCAAATATCTGGAAGCGCGACGAGTGTCAGGCAGGTGAGAACGCTTCCCTCTGTCTTCATTTCTTGCTATCTTGTCACTACCCCTGCCAGCCCTTTTTTCATGCTACCTTTCTCATGTGACAAAGATGCTTCCATACTGATTTTAAACTATCGTAAGATACGATATTAAGGAACTCAGTTTGAAAAGAGTGCGCCAAGGAAGACTTCCAAAGAGTCTCTGGAAATAACAAAACAGTATGAAGTGACAGAAATGTTGTGAAATACGTCAGGGCATATTGTTTTGTAGCAGTGCACAACGGCAAATTTGTAAACAAAAATTTACCTTCCATCGCTACAAGAGATGGATACTTTGTCGAACAAACGAATGACAGGCGGTGCAACGAGCAGCTGTGTTGTGCGTCTGACCCACGTGGCGGCGCGCCGCACTGCGCGTCGCCTTCGAGGTGGAAGGACGTGCTTTGCGTCAAATGTGCCACCGAAAACGGCGATTGCGTGTGTTGGGAGGAGAGGCGAAGCCTTCTTCTGCCGTGCGGCTACTGTATAAGGACGCCAACGGCCATACCATGTTGAATACACCGGTTCTCGTCCGATCACCGAAGTTAAGCAACATCGGGCCCGGTTAGTACTTGGATGGGTGACCGCCTGGGAACACCGGGTGCTGTTGGCTCCCTCTCTTCTTTTAAATTTTATGTCACTACACCTGCCAGCCCTCTTTTCATGAAAAACTCTCAGGTGCGACAAAGATGCTTCCACAAGCATTTTAAACTACTGTATTAAACGTAAGATGCGAAATTACAGTAATGAACTCAGTTTGAACAAGAATGCGCGGAGGAAGAGTGCTAGGATCTCGTTGAAAATAACGAAACACTGCGAATCGACAGATGTGCTCTTGAAACGCGTCAGAGAGTACTGTTTTGTAGGAGCGCTAAATTCCAAAAACTAACTACATTAAAGAAAGACCTGTTCCCGTCCGACCACTGAAGAAAAGCAACAACGTCAGTATTCGGATCGGCGACCGCCTGGGAACTCTGGCTGTCTTCATTTCTTGCTTTCTTGTCACTACTCCTGCCAGCCCTTTTTTCATGCTACCTTTCTCATGTGACAAAGATGCTTCCATACTGATTTTAAACTATCGTAAGATACGATATTAAGGAACTCAGTTTGAAAAGAGTGCGCCAAGTAAGACTTCCAAAGAGTCTCTGGAATAATAAAAACAGTATGAAGTGACAGAAATGTTGTGAAAAACGTCAGGGCATATTGTTTTGTAGCAGTGCACAAGGGCAAATTTGTAAACAAAAATTTACCTTTCGTCGCTACAAGAGATGTATACTTTGCCGAAAAGCCTGTGTCTTGTGTGCATGTTTTCGCACCTTTCCACGGCACAGCGCAGCACAGAGCGGCACTGGTAGCTCCGAACGCCCGCACACGGCGCCTCGGACTCGCCGGTTCGGGCCGCGCCCATCTCGCAGATGCTTCTCGTACTTGTGCTGTCATATGGACCGCGACCCGAGCGGCAGCGAGCGGCAGTCGAGCAAAGTCGGGACAAGTCGGGACGGAAGGGGACAGCCGAGAATGAACCGTGCAAATTACGCAAATATCTGGAAGCGCGACGAGTGTCAGGCAGGTGAGAACGCTTCCCTCTGTCTTCATTTCTTGCTATCTTGTCACTACCCCTGCCAGCCCTTTTTTCATGCTACCTTTCTCATGTGACAAAGATGCTTCCATACTGATTTTAAACTATCGTAAGATACGATATTAAGGAACTCAGTTTGAAAAGAGTGCGCCAAGGAAGACTTCCAAAGAGTCTCTGGAAATAACAAAACAGTATGAAGTGACAGAAATGTTGTGAAATACGTCAGGGCATATTGTTTTGTAGCAGTGCACAACGGCAAATTTGTAAACAAAAATTTACCTTCCATCGCTACAAGAGATGGATACTTTGTCGAACAAACGAATGACAGGCGGTGCAACGAGCAGCTGTGTTGTGCGTCTGACCCACGTGGCGGCGCGCCGCACTGCGCGTCGCCTTCGAGGTGGAAGGACGTGCTTTGCGTCAAATGTGCCACCGAAAACGGCGATTGCGTGTGTTGGGAGGAGAGGCGAAGCCTTCTTCTGCCGTGCGGCTACTGTATAAGGACGCCAACGGCCATACCATGTTGAATACACCGGTTCTCGTCCGATCACCGAAGTTAAGCAACATCGGGCCCGGTTAGTACTTGGATGGGTGACCGCCTGGGAACACCGGGTGCTGTTGGCTCCCTCTCTTCTTTTAAATTTTATGTCACTACACCTGCCAGCCCTCTTTTCATGAAAAACTCTCAGGTGCGACAAAGATGCTTCCACAAGCATTTTAAACTACTGTATTAAACGTAAGATGCGAAATTACAGTAATGAACTCAGTTTGAACAAGAATGCGCGGAGGAAGAGTGCTAGGATCTCGTTGAAAATAACGAAACACTGCGAATCGACAGATGTGCTCTTGAAACGCGTCAGAGAGTACTGTTTTGTAGGAGCGCTAAATTCCAAAAACTAACTACATTAAAGAAAGACCTGTTCCCGTCCGACCACCGAAGAAAAGCAACAACGTCAGTATTCGGATCGGCGACCGCCTGGGAACTCTGGCTGTCTTCATTTCTTGCTTTCTTGTCACTACTCCTGCCAGCCCTTTTTTCATGCGACCTTTCTCATGTGACAAAGATGCTTCCATACTGATTTTAAACTATCGTAAGATACGATATTAAGGAACTCAGTTTGAAAAGAGTGCGCCAAGTAAGACTTCCAAAGAGTCTCTGGAATAATAAAAACAGTATGAAGTGACAGAAATGTTGTGAAAAACGTCAGGGCATATTGTTTTGTAGCAGTGCACAAGGGCAAATTTGTAAACAAAAATTTACCTTTCGTCGCTACAAGAGATGTATACTTTGCCGAAAAGCCTGTGTCTTGTGTGCATGTTTTCGCACCTTTCCACGGCACAGCGCAGCACAGAGCGGCACTGGTAGCTCCGAACGCCCGCACACGGCGCCTCGGACTCGCCGGTTCGGGCCGCGCCCATCTCGCAGATGCTTCTCGTACTTGTGCTGTCATATGGACCGCGACCCGAGCGGCAGCGAGCAAAGTCGGGACAAGTCGGGACGGAAGGGGACAGCCGAGAATGAACCGTGCAAATTACGCAAATATCTGGAAGCGCGACGAGTGTCAGGCAGGTGAGAACGCTTCCCTCTGTCTTCATTTCTTGCTATCTTGTCACTACCCCTGCCAGCCCTTTTTTCATGCTACCTTTCTCATGTGACAAAGATGCTTCCATACTGATTTTAAACTATCGTAAGATACGATATTAAGGAACTCAGTTTGAAAAGAGTGCGCCAAGGAAGACTTCCAAAGAGTCTCTGGAAATAACAAAACAGTATGAAGTGACAGAAATGTTGTGAAATACGTCAGGGCATATTGTTTTGTAGCAGTGCACAACGGCAAATTTGTAAACAAAAATTTACCTTCCATCGCTACAAGAGATGGATACTTTGTCGAACAAACGAATGACAGGCGGTGCAACGAGCAGCTGTGTTGTGCGTCTGACCCACGTGGCGGCGCGCCGCACTGCGCGTCGCCTTCGAGGTGGAAGGACGTGCTTTGCGTCAAATGTGCCACCGAA